>NW_026991711.1:170810053-171410053 GCF_029215605.1 Mirounga angustirostris | reverse complement strand
TCCATTGTATGTATGTGTGTGTGTGTGTGTGTGCATACCACATCTTCCTTATCCATTTGTCTGTCAGTTGAAATAAGTCTTGAAAAATAAACAGATCTTTACTGTGTATTGAAGAAGAGGAGAAGAATGATATCTTGAAGTAATTGTGGTCTTCGTCTGGCTATTCACTTGCCGCATGACCTATTATCTTTGAGCTTCTGCTGGAACTGATGGGCTATGCTATTTTTCACTTACATTTCAAGATTCTACTTTTCTCTCCTCTGTCATGGCTTGTGTGAATAAGCTTTGCATTTTAACTCTTCAAACTCTAAAATTATTATTGAGAGGGTTAACAATGATGACTCTTGTTCAATAGTTTTAAGCCATCTGAAAATTTCAGTCTATTAATGCTTAAACTTGCTACTTAAACTCTATCAAGATGTCAGGACAGGGATAGCTAGCAAACTGGCCTAAGGGAAATATATAAGAAATAAATCAAATTCAAATTTGCCCTTTTAAAATTTATTTTATTGAGGTAAAGACACTGAAAGTGAAATCTACCCTCTTAACAGATTTTTAAGTGTACTATATGGTATTGTTAACTATAGGCACAATGCTATACAGCAGATGTCTAGAATTTGTTCATCTTGCATAACTGAAATTTTATACTTACTGATTATTAACTTTCCAATTCCCCTTTCATCCCAACCCCTGGTAACCACCATTCTACTCTCTACTTCTATGAATTTGATTATTTTAGGTACCTCATATACCTCAAATCTTGCAGTATTTATCCTTCTGTGACTGGCTTATTTCACTTAGGATAATCCCTTAGGGTTTATCCATGTTGTGGTGTATTGCAAGATTTTCTTTATTTTTAAGGTTGAATAATATTCCATTGTGTGTATATTCTTTATCCATTCAACCATGCATGGTCATTTACATTCTTTCTGCATCTTGACTGTTATAAATAGTACTGCAATGAACATGAGAATACAAATATCATTTTGAGATTTTGATTTCAATTCTTTTGGATAAATACATAGAAATAAGATGTTTGATCATATGATAGTTCTAATTTTGATTTTTTGAGGAGTCCCCATATTGTTTTCCATAGCAGCTATACTATTTTGGTTTTAAATTGAAGGAACTCCCAAAATTTCTGAGTGTTCAAGCAGTACACTTTCATTGCAATATTTATTTTTTGCAGCCAAGGAAATAAAACCTAGGAGAAAAACAAGTAAATTAAGTTATAATTAAGACAATTTTTTCTAATATCTTAACAAAGTCTATTAGATCTATTTTACTAAACATAGTAATAAAAACCAGTAGACCACCCTTCTGTTTTGATATTTGACTCTAGTGGGGTCAATTAATTCTAACTCTATGTAAAATAATTACTGTAATTCAGATATAAATCTCTCTTATTTCTAAACTGAATAAAAGGTCTTATAACCCTGACATTTATCAGCACAAGGGAACCATTTATAAACAAGTATATATGCTGCTAGCAAATGAAAATTGAATAAAATAAAGTATATCAAAGAGAAATTAATGAACTGTATTTAGTGAATTATTTTTGGTATGATATTCATTGATAGAATTGATACCAAATTTTCATCTAGTATTTCTTTTGTACAAAATAAAACAAGAATGTGTTTTAGAGTGTGTCAATTTATAAACTCCTATATTTATACACATGTAGTTGTTTCTTTAATATTATGCAACATCATTAATTTTTTTCAATTAAAAATTTTATTGAGATAATTGTGGATTCACATGCATTTGTAAGTAATGATACACAGAAATCCCTTCATACTTTACTCAATCTAATGGTAACATTTTGCAAAACTATACAATAATATCATAATCATATATTGACATTGATAAAATCCACTGCTCTTATTCAGGTTTCCCCTGGTTTTACTTGTACTCTGTGTGTGTGTGTGTGTGTGTGTGTTTAAGTTCTATACAGTTTTATTACTTGTGTTGGTTCAAATATCCACAGTCATTGTCAGGATACTGAACAGTTCTACCACAAAATCCATTTCATTCTTTTTTAAAAAAGATTTTATTTATTTTATTTGATAGAGTGAGAGAAAGCATGAGCAGGGGGAGGGGCAGAGGGAGAAGTAGGCTCTCTGCTGAGCAGGGATCCTGACACTGGGCTTGATCCCAGGATCCTGGGATCAGAACCTAAGCTGAAGGCAGGCATTTAACTGACTGAGCCACCCAGGCGCCCCCATTTTATTCTTCTTTTAAAACATTACCCACTTCCCTGTCAAGCCTGCCCAATCCCAGACTACTGGCAACACTACTCTGTTCTCCATTTCAGAAATGTAACTTTAAGATGTTATATAAATAGAATCATAAAATATAGACTCTTTTGGAATTGGCTTTTTGTCACTCATCATGATTCTCTTGAGTTTTATCCAGGTTGTGTGCATCAGTACATTTGTTTTTGATGCTGAATAGTATTTCATGGTATGTATGAACCACAGTTTATTTAAGCATACATGTTGAAGGTTATCTCGCTAATGTCATTTTTTGATTATTATAAATAAAGCTAATAGGAACTTTATAGTGTGCAGGCTTTTGTGTGAAAGTAACTTTTCATATCTCTGAAACAAATGGCCAAGAGTACAATTTCTGGGTTGTATGATAAATATTTAGCTTTATAAGAAACTTCCAAACTATTTTATAGTTTGGCCGTAGCATTTCACATACCCACCAGTAAAATATGAGTGATCCAGATACTCTACATTCTTACCACTATTTGGTACTCTTACTATTTTTTATTTTAGCCATTCTAAAAAGTATATAGTGACATAATTGGTTTTAAGTAACTACATCTATAGTCTTAGTTTTACTAAGGAAAGAGCCTTAATTCACACTCTAAGCCATAAAGAGGATGAAACAATTGTATAATAATGTGATTGTTGTACAAAGGGATCACAGCTTTGAATAGATAAATATAATGGATCCTTCTCTGAAGAAATTTATCATTATAAATAATTCATAATCTAATCATATATTATTTGTTTATTTTAGTGTATATTCAGTCATTTCTTCAGACCCTTGCAAAACAAATTGTTATACCACATATGAGTGCAGATACATTTTAATGGTATAAATGTATAAACAACCAGAAAAGTATTTACAAAGCATTTGAATTTCAAATCAATATGAGCTTTCAAACCAGTTTTTATAGAATGGGTATATTCAATAAAAACACTTATTTAGCAGCCAATCATGAAGTGAGCTAATCTCATATTTATGTTGGGCTTTATCTTTTTCTATATATTAACTTGCTTGATTATCACAACCATTCTGTCAGGAGGACATGGTATTTTATAAATAAAGAAATTGTGACTAAATTGCTGGTTAAGTAATGTCCAAGAATGCGCAGTTAATAATGGTAGAACTGCTACTGGGATCCATGTCTAATCCCAAGGTGCTGTGTCTAGTGATAACAGGAATAAGTACAAAGACATTGGTAAATAATAAAGTCCATGATTAATTTTTAAGATGAATGCTTACCAGATGAACACTATTTTATAGCTAGTTTCAAGTTGATGTGAAATGCTGTATCTTTAGGATCTAAAACAATTCACTTACTTACTTTCTTTAGCAACATAATTACTTCAGATTCAGCTAACATTTATTGAGCTGCCAGCAGGAGGGGTGCTTTTTTTAGTTTGTACTATGCACATTCAAATGTTAATTAATTTTGAAAAGACTCTGCTAATAAATTTACAAAAAAAAATGTTACCTTCACATCCAAGTAGATGAATAGCCAGCTTATATTGTTTAAAAGATTTGTTTTTATTTGATAGTGGGGGAGGGGCAGAGGGAGAGGGATAGAACCTTAAGCAAACTCTCCGCTGAGCATGGAGTCCAAGGGGGCTTGATCATACTACCCTGAGTTTAAGCAAGAGTTAGACACCTAATGAACTGAGCCACCCAGGTGCCCCCCCAGCTTATCTTTTAAGAGTTGTATCTTTTTGTTGAAGTTTGGAGATAGAGAGCGGATGAATGGTTTACATAACAGGTCAATTGAGAATGTCTTGTGTTTACAGGTAATCAGGTAAAACTGGGTTTGTAAAATTTTATTTTATATATGCTCAATATTCTCTTATAGCCTGAGCTCCAATGATCCAATCCTATGATTTTGTTAAAATGGCATGATTTGCACTCAGATATAGCCTTAAAAATTACATTTCATTTTTTAAAAGATTTTATTTATTTGAGAGAGAGAGAGGGAGAGAGTGCAGGAGCAGTGGGGGAGGGGCAGAGGGAGAAGTAAACTCCCCACTGAGAAGGGAGCCAGATGCTGGGCTAGATCCCAAGAACCTGCGATCATGACCTGAGCTGAAGGTAGCCGCTTAACCAACTGAGCCAGACAGGCACCCTAATTTTTTTTAAAGATTTTATTTATTTATTTTAGAGATAGAGTGAGTGTTAGGGAGAGGAACAGAGGGAGAGAGATAAGCAGACTCTCTGCTGAGGGCAGAGCCCTAGGCAGGGCTCTATCCCACAGCCCTCAGATCATGACCTGAGCTAAAATCAAGAGTTGGACACTTAACTGGCTGATCCACCCAGGTGCCCCCACATTTAATTTTTAAAAATTAAGATATCTAAGAAATAGAAACAATACAACATATTTTATTTTAAGGCCACGTTTTTGTATTCTTTATGTGACTTACTACCTGATTAAATATATGCTAAAACACATAATAAAAAAATATATTCATTGTGAAATTTAAACAATTTAAATTGTCCATACTGACTAAAAGGAATTATATAACATTTAGTCTAGAGAATTTTCTAGGAAATCAGGTTCTCTGTAATGACTCAATCAGAAGTTATCTATATTTTACATGGGGCGCCCGGGTGTGTGTGTGTGTGTTCCCTCTCTCGCTATCTCTGTCTCTGTCAAATAAATAAATAAAATCTTAAAAAAAAAAAAAATAAAATAAAATCTAAATTACAGGGGACACCTGGGTGGTTCAGTTGGTTAAGCATCTGCCTTTGGCTCAGGTCCTGATACCAGGGTCCGGGGATCTAGTCCTGCATAGGGCTCTCTGCTAGTGGGGAGCCTGCTTCTTCCTCTCCCTCTGCTTGCCGCTCCCCCCAGCTTGTTCTCTCTCTTTCTGTGTCAAATAAATAAAATCTTTTAAAAAAGAATAAAATCTAAATTACAGGATTAATTGGCTAAATAGGTAATGTTATATAAATATAATTGATTAATATGCAATCATAAAAATGGAATAATGTATATTTATTGTCAATTGAAAATAGATTATGAAATGGCATAATTTTTCATTTTTATGTGTAAACACATTCTTATTTGGTTAAAATTTAGAAGGAGGTTATTATGATAAGAACTTTAAAAAATTGTTAACCTTTCTCTTTTTCTGTGAACTGAGAAGTATATGTCACAATTCAGAAATGTTAAAAAACTTCTTTCAAGAATTTTTTTCTAAAAAAACCCACTAATGTCATTAAATAAAAAGCAATATATATATATATATATATATATATATATATAATATATTGGAGTCATTGATTTTGTCTCTCTACAGCTTAAGTAAATACTGTGAACCAAACCAGCTCCAACAAAATACCTGATACATAGAAGGAAGGAAGGAAGGAAGGAAGGAAGGAAGGAAGGAAGGAAGGAAGGAAGGAAGGAAAGAAAGAAAGAAAGAAAGAAAAAAGAAAAGAAAAAGAGAGGGGAGGGAGGGAGGAAGGAAGGAAGGAAGAAGGAAAGGAAAGAAAGTAAAGAAAGGAAAGAGATATAGGGGAAGGAGGAAGGAAGGAAGGAAGGAAGGAAGGAAGGAAGGAAGGAAGGAAGGAAGGAAGAAAGAAAGAAAGAAAGAAAGAAAGAAAGAAAGAAAGAAAGAAAGAAAGAGAAAGAAAAAAAGAGAGGGGAGGGAGGGAGGAAGGAACGAAGAAGGAAAGGAAAGAAAGTAAAGAAAGAAAAGAGAAAGAAACTGCCTTTTCTTGTAGCTCTCAATAGGTCTTAAAGCTGCTATAGAGGTAATAATATCTAGCACTGAGGGATTCTTATTGTGTATGAGGCATTAATCCTATTCCAAGAATTTTATGTATATTTATGTATATTAACTTAAGTTTCACAATACCCCTATACTATAGATTTAGTGATTCTTTCTATTTTTCAGAAGAAACTAAGCCAGATAGAGTGTTGGTATCTTGTTCCAGTTACAGAAGGAGTGGCTGAATTTGGACTTGCATCCAGGCAGTCTAGCTTTAGAGCCTCTAAACTATACTGCTTAAGTTGGGCATTGAAAAGTTTGAGAGGGCGCCTGGGTGGCTCAGTTGGTTAAGCGACTGCCTTCAGCTCAGGTTATGATCCTGGAGTCCCTGGATCGAGTCCCGCATCGGGCTCCCTGCTCGGCAGGGAGCCTGCTTCTCCCTCTGATCCTCCCCCCTCTCATGTGCTCTCTCTCTCTCATTCTCTCTGTCTCAAATAAATAAATAAAATCTTAAAAAAAAAAAAAAGAAAAGTTTGAGAAATTTAAGAAACTCTAGAGTATCATCTCTGAATTTATTCTGAATTTTAGATTAGGATGGGCTTTTAATAGTATCCAGAAAAATACAAATTTGTTCCAGATCTTTTAGGACTCCTCTGGAGTTCATTGCAGCATTTTGAAGGATTATATTGCTTAACTATTCCATTCTTTCCAAGGTCCTTTAGGCAAGTAGTTTTCCAACTCTTTTTCTTTGAGCACACTTTTAAATAGAAATTTTGGCAGCATATTTTAAAGGTATTAAAAGACCCCGAACCACATGAAACAAGTCAGCTCTAATTAACATACAGTCACTACTACTGTGTAAGACTATCTTACAGCATCTTTAAAAGTCTCAGTAGTTATCTACTGAGTTCACACAGAGGAAGAATATAACCCTGTACTAGTCTTCTCTGACTCTCATAAGCTCTCCCAAGCCAAAGATGTTCACAAGTACCAGTAAAGAGTACATGCATGATTTCTGTTGCACAGGCTTAATTTCTGTTTTTGTTTTTCTGTTTTGTTTTAATTTGATTTTCTTTCCATTTTCCTTTTTTTTTTTTTTTTGATAGATAGTGTTATTGTGGTGGTAGTTAGGAACTTAGGTGAACAGAATGAATTTATTATGATTCATTATCAATATTTGTCTTTTGCATATCTCATTTCTGTTTCTTTTTACTGTTATTTATTTTACAATATAGGGAATGCCTGTAAATCCACAGCCAATCTTAAAACGTTATTATAACTTGTGTAAAGCTAACTCTTCCTCCTTGTCCTTTCGCCTTTCTCTCCTGTCCTCCAGGAGAGGTAACCAACATTTTGAAGTTTTGTTCCAAATCCGTGATAAAAGAAAATTAATGCAAGAATTATGCCTTGCTTTTAGGTTACATATGAATTAACAAGGAGTCTAAAGCATCCTACATTGCATTAGATAACTCAAGAAGCTACATATAATAGACATTGTCATTTTATTATGTATTTTCAGTTGCAACGATAGTAACTTTTACATATTGCTTAACATTTGGCAGCTCACCTGTGAAGGGTTTGAGATCTACCATTGTACCCATATTGTACTCATTGCTAATTTCTCTTTGGTTTGAAAGATGACATCTAAGTTCACCTGATCTTAACTTAGATTTGCCCCAATCTCTCTTCTGTTGATCAGAGTATCCTAAAGCTGAAATATGATCACCAGAACAATGGTAATTACATGATTAAACTATGTTTCCAAAAGCAGTGTCATTTTCTAAAGCTATTTTATACATTTTTGAATAGTTTTCTGTAAATCTTTATTCATTCTGTGTTTGCTCAAGAACAGTGATTCTTTATTTTTATTAATTTTCAAATGCTTGAATGAGAACTGAATAGGGTAAGCATAGAGAGAATTATGTAAATAAATGAAATAAACAATTGGAAGTATGTGGAAGGAAAATATTTAATATAATAAGTGCAAGTGTGGTAAACAACTTCTTTGAGCTCTAATTTGAAATGAATATTAATGATCTATAAATTAAATCTAAGTTTCTAAAATTCACATTTTAAAAAATATTGTTGCTTTATAATATCAATAGAAAGATATAAATGGGCACTATGGTGCTTCTGTTTTATTAATACATCTGAGGCCTTATTACCTTGACTTTTTATGTTGACCAAATGCTAGTAAATTATTTCTAGGAAAGACAGTTATATTATATGAATGAGAGTGAGGTTGTTAAAACATTAACCCAAATTAATATTTTCATGGTAAATTTGATATTTTAGATGCAATGAATTTATTTCATATTTCAAATTATCAAATTTTGGCAAACTTTGTTATTGGCATAATTTAGGCTAGGCTTTATTTCCTTGGGAAAATCCTTTGAGATTATATTTGTAAATGGGACTATTTTAGTAAAGTGAGTTAATTGCTATAACACATAAACCCTAATACTATATAAGGGCTCAAATATAATAGAAAATAATTTGATCATTCAGTAGTTCAGAGCAGTTTCAGGTTAGTGGTAACAGTGTGATGAGTATGCAGGTGGATTCTCTACCACACGGTCCTTCAACAGTTCAGGCTTATAGAGTTGCCATGTTTACATTTTGGACCAAAAAAGCAATTAATATACTCCTTTTCTTGAGCTTGTGCCTTCCTTATATCCAAAAGTATTAAGTTTAGTGACAAAGGAAAAAAAAAAAAAGACTTGTGGAAAATATCCAGTACCAGTAAAGAAATTAAGAAAATGTAATGTCGGGGCGCCTGGGTGGCTCAGTCGTTAAGCGTCTGCCTTCGGCTCAGGTCATGGTCCCAGGGTCCTGGGATCGAGCCCCGCATCGGGCTCCCTGCTCGGCGGGAAGCCTGCTTCTCCCTCTCCCACTCCCCCTGCTTGTGTTCCCTCTCTCGCTGTATCTCTCTCTGTCAAATAAATAAAATCTTTAAAAAAAAAAAAAAAAGAAAATGTAATGTCTTTTGAGCAGTGTCCTAGAGAAAGTGTTCATAAATCCATTTGAAGAAAAATGCATATGTATTAGATATTATAATCTTCCATTTCAGTGAATTATGTTCTGTAATCCTTCATTATATATTGAAGGACATAGCACAGCTTTCCTTTCTAGCATTTAGGTCAGCAGTGGTATTTGAGTAATATAAACGAAGCAAAAGAAAAAAAAAAAAGAATAGATGTTCTGGACATATTATTTTGGCAGAGTGGTTAGTTTAGAAATATTTTATGCATTGATTCTTTTTTTTTTCTTTCTCTGTGCAAACTCCCCTAGAAAAAATAGATGGGGAATTATTTTATTTTATAAACAACAACACAAACAAAATTAAATAAAACTTGATATTTAAAATGCTTCTTAACCTACTTAAATGGATTTATTCAATCTTGCCTAATACTTAAAATGTTAATAAATGAGATCTTTGCCCTGAAGAACTACAATGTAAGAATCCTTAATAAACTCAATGACAGTGGAAATTCCTTTTGCAGTATGACTACATTTTATATATGTTTTAAATGAAAATTCCTGAGATGTTACATTATAACTTACAGATGGATTAGTAATTTTAGATTCTGCATTAACACCTTTTCCTCATTTAAAATAACACATTTCTCTGTCCAGCCTCTTCAGCTTGGTCATTTCAGTACTAAGGAGAAAAACTACTTAAGTTCTCTGAACCTCTTTATTCTCATTCATAAATTGAACTATTTGTTTTACTCTACAGATAGGTAGCATAGCAGAGTCAAGAGCATGGTTTTTAGAGTCAGACATGCGTTTGACTCATGGCTATGCACATGAGTCATTGGACCATTTTAATTTCATTTTCTGAATTTCAGCTTTCTCTTTTTTTGTAAACTTCTTGGTTGTATGTTTTTAAGGGTTAACAATTACATGAAGCTCTGCATGGGATTATACACAAAAAGGTAAAATTTTGGCACAAGGCCTATAACATATGTCTAATAAATAGCTACTAACGTTTATTATTATTATTATTATTATTATTATTATACTCTGCACTAGAACATAAGTTCCATGGAGACTTGTCTATTTTGTTCACTGCTATATTCCCAGTGCTCAGGAGAGTGCATAGCAAATACAAAGTATTCCATATATTTGCTAATAGATCAATGGGTGAATGAGTGAATGAATTCTTTTACCCTCTACGGTGATTAGTGACCAGAGAGCTTAATTTTGGAGAACTGCTTATGATTACTTTTGTATAACTAGAAAATAATGAAAACATTAGGTCTAATTTTGCTTTTGAAATTACAGTTTCATGCTTTACAAATGTATACTTTGAACTTGAGTAAAATCTACAGCTTTTGGACATTTATTACTATTTCTGTCAAACCATGCCCATATACATATATATGTGAGTAAATGTGTATTTTTAATATATATATTATTTTCTTTGTTATCTACAATGCTTCCTCTTTTAGATTACTGGAAATAGGTTTATAACTACATCATATTTACCAAAATGTAAGAAAGGTTTGCTTATGTTATGCTAGAGTATCAGATTTAAGCCCTTGCTTTGTGACATTGCCACCTAAAATTTTGAGACTGCCTCAAGGTGGTTCTGATCATCCTGCCTGATCTGTGGTCCATGCAATTTCTTAATAATTTTACAGAGTCCTGTAAAAGCTACTCTTGTATAGTAAAGCAGATAAACATTGCAGGTTAAAAGTTAAATAGTATTTAGAGGTACCTTGTTTAGTTAGACTTGCCCTTTTCTAGCTCCAGATCTCCTCTGTTATCAGAGGAATTCAGTAACTGCCTTCTGTCTTGAATTCAAGAAAAAAACCTCTTCCTATAACAAATTACTGCTAAAAAATATGTCGAGGCTCACAAAACTGGTCCTAGTAACACTGTACCATTTCATAATGCCTAAAGGTATGAATCCATATTGGTACACAATTATTGGCAGTAATCAAGTACCAGTATATGAACTTTATTCATCTATAAATGGTGGGAACATATTTATTCCATTTATTTATTTATATAACAATATTTTCTTGCCCATTTTGTACATAGGTACTGTGATAGATTTTGAATAGGAAAAGATTTTGAAAACAAGCTCTAATTTGCACAGAACTGCCCAGATATATACCTGTTGTGCTGACATAATTATTAATTAACAACACACCCTTGCACAAAAAAGGAACCTGTTTGGACATTAAATTATATGGTCACCTTGGGTAAGGGAGATATAGACTTAACCAAGACATGAAACATAACACATTCATAAATAACTTTAAAAATAATGAAAAAAAAGAAATGTGTCATAAGTGAGGTACATTTTTGTAGAAGTGGTGCAAACTATCAACATATTATGCTGTATGTACACAAAGTAAAACTATAGAATATTAGAGCAGAAGGGTACCCTAACAATCATCTAATAGAATACTGTATTTATAGATGAGAAAATGAAGACCAAGGGAAATGAAGAACTATCCTGATCATCCAGCAAAGTAATGGCAGATCCAGTTACTAGCAATTAAAAAAAAATGTATACACATACCATTTAAAGAAAATGGTTCATTTACTATGAACTTTTACTGTTTTTTAAGCAGTGTACCAAAACATAGGTTTGAATAGTATCAACTCCAAAACACAAATTAAATACTCTTGTCTCCATTTACTTTCATATTTAATAGGATATCTTTCTCACTTTCTATCTTGAAAAATTTTATCATCTTTCTCGGCCCTGTCTGTTTTCATGATACCTGGATTTGTTCATTCCAGTCTACTCTTGACTGCTCTCTGGAGGGAAATGTTTATAACCTCTCTAACTTTTGTTTTTACCTTTTAAGTTCCGGCTTCTGGAAATTACTCTCTGCTAAATTCTGGGTGTCCCCTCAAGCATCATTCCAAGATGCATAGAGCCATCTGAGTCATGTAACCTCTATGTGTTTGATGCTCATTTCAAGATTCTCCCATCTAGCAACCACTTCTTAATTTTCAAATCTAATTATGTAAAAAGACCTTTTCCCCCCTGTTCTGACCATTTCAAACAAAATGCTTTAGAAAGGAAGACATTTCTGACATCCACTTTGTCTATTTTAAATAGTGCAACAAGCAATTCATAGTTCTGAGTTACAGCTAGTTCCAGTTGAATTAGAAAATAATTCACTCCTTCCTTACTTTACTAAATTGTCTGTATCTTTTTATAAAACTTTTTAGTACAATCAGCTTAGTCACATGCTTACTAATTACCCCTCAACTGAGTACTGAACACCCATTTGGTATATCAAGATAGCTAAATGGCATCATTTTATCCCCTCTAAAGGCATAACCAAGAAGATATTTGCAATATGTTGTAATGCTTGGGACATTCTAATATTGATATTAGTTTTAGCTGGTGAGCCTCAAGGGATCAGAAAACATGCCTTAAGCTTGGTTTCTATATACACCTAGTTAATTATACAGTACTCTGCATATAGTATGTATGCAACCAGTTTGTGGGTAATTATATCTGTTGCTGAGTTGTTCGCATTAACAAAAACATGTGTACTCTTGAGAAATCAAAGCATATGCACAAACATATAACATTTACTTCTCTTGGAAAATTTTCAGAATGAAGTGCATTCAAAATGTTAAAGATTCAAATGTTTTCCAACTACAGGAGGAAGATTTATCAATGTAAAACTGTAGTTGAGAGAGAAAATTCTAGTTAATATATTTCTATCTTCCAAGCCACTTAGAAGGCCCTTTAGTTTTTTTTTTTTTTATTTAGTTTTACAATTTTTGTTTTATTCCTTTTTTCCCCCAGATCTGGCAATGTTATTATCATTTTATTACATTGCAAAAATTACAAATCAATTAATCTACATATGGCTTACACACTGATTCTTTATGAAAGTTCTGTAAATAGAGAATATCTTTCACAAGTAGTGAGAGCTCATCCTAGGCAGAAAGAATAGAGGATATAAAGGCATAAGAAAACTCTTTGTTTCATGTCCTAGACATGAGACAAAAATTTTTCGACACTATAAATTGTGCATATCCTTGATTTCTGCTTGTTGTGGCTTCTGGCAACTTTAAAGCTATGTTTGATCTAGCTAAAATCTAGCAAAAGGCTAAGGGGTTTATTTATGACTGGTTTTCTGTCCAGAAAAGATAGATATTACCTTGCTCTGTATACCAAGCAAAGGAGATAAAAACTATATAGTTTTGTAGATAAATACATACACTGTGTACCTTCTTTTTGGGGTGGGGAAGGGCAGAGGAAGAGAGAGACCCTTAAGCGCAGGCTCCGTACCCGGTGTGGAGCCTGACGCAGGGCTTGATCTCATGACCCCGAGATCATGACCTGAGCTGAAATCAAGAGTCAGATGCTTAACTGACTGAGCCACCCAGGCGCCCCCACATTATGTATCTTCTGAGGTATTTCTAAACCTGATAAATTCAAATTGTTTTTTTAATCCTTGAAATAGAAAAAAACTAAGATGAATTTTTAGAATTTCTCACTTTCTTCTAAAATCATTGGTCGGCTTCATTCATTCAATCATTTACTTAAGGATTCATTAAAAATTTTTTAAGAATCTACAACAGTCAGATACTATGCAAGATGCTAGGGATGTAAATGAACAAGACAAAAGTCATTGTTCTAAAGGAATAGTATGTAAATAATCAGTAAAGCATATAATTTCAAGACGAATTAATAACCCCACTAGCCACATATTACTATTATGGAAACAAAATAAGGAAAAACGTTTGAATAAAGAGCGATGACTTAATTCTAAATGAACAGGGGGAGTAGGGAGCATATTCCAGCTAGAGGTATAGTGATATGTGCAATAATAAGGCCATTTGGAGTAAATGATACAAGATAAAGTATGATTGAGGGCTAGATACCTTCATTTCATGCCAGGAAATTTTCCTTTAGGGGAAGATGTCTAAACTTGTTAATGGATTTTTAGAGAAAGAAGTGTATTTGATTTTATAAAAGGTAATTCTCCTTGTAGCATGGATAATGAGCAGAAGGCTTTCTGGTTGTCCACATAGGGTAAGGGGGTGGGGTAAGCTCAAGATCTGTTTGGCAGATCTTAACTGATGGGGCATGATTACTCTCAGCGTCTGCACGAAGGACTGGGGTAAATGATTGTGTCATTCCCCACCCCAATCCTGGAGAAGGGAAGGAAGAAAGATTCTAGGATATGTATGATCAGTTAGTATTTGATGTACCCTATGAGATATAATAAAAGCTAGAATATAAATATATAATGGCAATAAAGTCATGGGCTAAATATAGAAGCTTAGAAATAAGTGTTTACCTAGAAGGTGAATCCATGGGAGTTGATAAAAAGACTTAAGCAGAAGGTACCAAGTGAGATAAGATGAAAGAAGGAAACCTAGGATGAGCACTGGGTGTTGTACACAACTAATGAATCATTGAACACTACATCAAAAACTAATGATGTACTATATGTAGGCTAATTGAAGTAAATAAAATAAAAAATACATATGCAATATAAAAAGAAAACAAAAATTATGAAACTATGATAAAATAAAAATTAAAAATTAAAGAAAAAAACCTAAGGATCAGTACGAGAGGGCATAAGGGAGAGGAAGATACACAGACAAGGTTACAGGTCATTTGTCTTAACATTTCGGCCAATATGGAAAACAGGGTATTAGGCAAAATGTCATCTTTATGAAAAGAAATATAAATAACACAGACATTTTTTTAAGTGTGGATAAAACCACTGGTGTGTCTGTTATGTAAGACTGTCAAATCTTGGATGTGGGATAATTTCAAATCAAAATAATCAATACATAAATTTGTAAGTTTTATCTGTTATTAATTATATTTTCCTTAAATGTAGGATGCTGTTTTTTTCTCTCACTCTTTTTACTTGAACTTATACTAATATTGTGAACTACAGATAAAAATAACTTTTTTTCTCTCATGATTGAGTTATTTACAACTTTACTAAGAAAAATGAAAATAGCAACCAGAAGGAATAGCCAGAATTCTAGTCCTCAAAGTTATTTCATGAGTATGATAACTGAAAGCAGTGATTTTTATTTTTTTCTATGAGTTTTGTTTTAAATTCCACATATAAGTGAGATCCTAGAGTATTTGTCTTTATCTGACTTATTTCAGTTAGCATAATGCCTTCAAGGCCCATTCATATTGTTGTAAATGGTAGGATTTCCTCATTTTTATGGCTGAATTATATTTCACTATATATATCTTGCAACTGCTTTATCCATTCATCCATGGGTGAACACTTGTGTTGCTTCCATATCTTGGCTGTTGTAAATAATGCCGCTATGAATATGGGAATGCAGATATCTTTTTGAGTTAGTGTTTTCTTTTTCTTTGGATATATTCCCAGAAGCAGAATTGCTGTATCAAATGATACCACTATTTTCTTATTTTTTAAAGGATCCTCCATACTGTTTTCCATAGTGGCTCTACCAATTTACAGTTATACAAGGATTCCATTTTCTCTATATCCACACCAGCCTCTTGTATTCCTGATGATGGCCATTCTAACAGGTGTGAGGTGGTATGGCATTTCCCTAATTTTTAGTGATGATGAGCATATTTTCATGTACCTTTTTGATAACTTCTCTGGGGATATGTCTATTCAGGTCCTTTACCCATTTTTTAAATTGAGTTATTTGGGTTTTTTTGTTTTAGTTTGGTTTTTGGTTTTTGTATGTTTTTTGTTTGTTTCTTTTGTTTTGTTTTGCTACTGAGTTTTATGAGTTCTTTATTTATTTTGAGCATTTTTTTTAAGGTAGGTTCTGTGCCCAATATGGGGCTTGAACTCATGACCCTGAGGTCAAGAGTCACATGCTCTCTGGACTTAGCCAACCAGGTGTCCCTGTTCTTTATATATTTTGGGTATCAACACCATATCAGATATATAGTTTGCAAATATTTTTCCCATTCTGTAGGCTGTCTTTTCACTTTGTTGATAGTTCCATTTGCTCTGCAGAAGCTTTTTAGTTTGATTTCACCCCGCTTTTTTATTTTTTATTATGTTGTTTGTGTTATAAATGTGATATCTGAAAAATTATTACAAAAACCCATCTCAGGGATGTTTATTCCTATGTTTCTTTCTAGGGCTTTCATGGTTTCAGGTCTTACATTTAAGTCTTTATTTTGAGTTAATTTATGAGAGTTGTGTAAGATAAAGCTCTAATTTCTTTCTTTTACATATGAATATCCAAATATCCCAGTACCATTTTTTGAAGAAACTGTCTCATCTCCATTGAGTATTCTTGTCTCCCTTGTCAAATATGTTGACAAATCCTTAGGTTTATTTCTGGGCTCATGATTCTGTTCCATTGGTCTATTTGTCTATTTTTATGCCAATATCAACTGTTTTGATGACTATAACTTTGTAGTATATCTTCAAATCAGGAAGTGTGATGCCTCTTGGTTTGTTCTTCTTTCTTAGGATTTCTTTGTCTATTTGGACTCTTTTTCTTTCCATATAAATTTTAGGGGTATTTTTTTCTACTTCTGTATAAAATCCCATTAGAATTTTGATAGGAATTGCATTAGATTAATTTTGTTTTATATCAAGAAGAGAATTGCTTAATTTATGCAAGTAATGGTGATCATATATGAACTTGTTTTATTCCTAGGATTGAGTGCTGACTCATAGATAGAAAATAAGATTTTCATAATGTGTTTAGAAAGGAAAACTTGTTCATGGGTGAGAAATGCATTGAGCATCTTTGCCCACCTATTTCCTCCTATGTATCCTTTGGTCAAAGCGTTATACACTATATATTGGAATTCCTTTACCAAACTCCCTACCCTAACTAGGATTTATTTTAAATATAGAATTTAAGCCTAACAAGTATGATGTAGTTTTTCAGTATACCAAAGTATATTTTGCAAAAAGCTTTTTTTTACTGCCGTGTGTGCAGTTTTTAAATTTGTTATCCCCTAGATCAATCAGAGCTGAATTAGTTTACTTAAGTAGTTTATTTGCATTAAGTGTTGTCTTCCAGTTAGTTTTCAAATATTATTGAATTTTTCCTGTCATAAGCATAAAGATTGCAGCTACACAAGCAATTCTTTATCTCTCTGTTTTAAAAATAATATGGAACACCTCTTAGTTTACTAGTTGTTTTGTACAGTTGTATATATATTTTTTTCTTGCTCCACAAACATGGAATTTAAGAACAATATTTCTATCCTTTCTTTGCATTTACAATGTTTTCTCATAGTGAAATTCACTCCTGAGATTCAACTGCCAGATGTTTTCTTAGGAAAATCCACATTACTTTCATAAAACTGACTTTAGGTGGCAATCAATAGTGAAAATGAATGCTGTAATTATTTATTACACCAGCACAAATTATTGCCATTTTCTGCTTAAATATGGCTAATGTATTCTTACAATATATGCTGTTATATTGAAATACTTTGAAAATTAAACTATACCTATTAAATGGCTTCAAGCTGATAAAAGAAAATTGAATGAAGTGTTTGGACATGACCTTTTCATCAGCTTCTGAGCTAATGTAATATCATAGAAATTTCAGGATTCTCGTCTCTTTGGAGGCAGAACAGTAGAGATGTTACAGCTCTTTGCCTCCCTGTCCTAGACCACTAGGACCCCCATCCCTTCCTTCTGCCACAACAAGGAGAGAGAGAAATTAACTGGGTTAAATGAAAAGGGTAATTTTGTGCTCTTGGTTAAATTGCTGGAGTGATCCCAGCAGTTATAGGCCAGTCCACTTGTCTTAAGTCATTGCTAAAATTCTGAACAAGAATTTTGATGAGGTGTTACAATAACACTGTAACTCAATCTGTCCACAAATCAGTCTCATAAACTTCCACAGATAGGGTCACAATTGCTGTCACTTACTTTTTATGATGTTTTGCTTGAGGGAAGAAAAGCAGCTTCTGTGTTCATTAAGAGTTAGCCACTGGGGACAGAAATTAGTGCCTCTCATAAATTTGGGGACACCTTTATTCTAAAATACAACTTAAGGATATTGGTAAAATGAATAGTAGTCAGGAGTAGGCAATATTTGAGAAAACTTGCACATAAAATCAAAAGCAATTAATTGAACAGTGCCAGTTAAGGAACGGCAATAGGTGAAGCAGTTGTGCTCAGAGCTCTGTAGGGCATTGAAAACGTATAATTATGGTTCTTAACATCAATGTGTGATCAATTGGGAATCCATGATATGTTCTTAAGTAATTACAGTAAATGTAGAAATAATTTTCTTAGATAACAGAAATAACTATAGAGGTGCTTTGTACTTGACTGTTACTTCAACCTGGAATGTGCTTCCCATCTGCTATAAAAGTTTCAACTTCACTACTTTCACAAAGATTTCCTCACTTTTTCTACCCAACACTCTCATTTCCTTGAATCCCTAAAAGCTAGTGGATTTAGCACCTAAATGGTAATTTTTGTCTGCGGAGTTGAATTTTAACTTCTGAGGTCAAGCACTGCATATTAAAATTATCTTTGTATCCACCACAATTCCCAATAAAGTGGTAGACATAAAATAATTGTGGAAAAAGATTTGATAGTCAATAGATTGTACTAAAACATTGAGTTCATGTTTTTTACAAATCAAGGAAGAACTCAAAACCAACCTACCTTCCTTCCGTCCTTCCTTTCCCTCTCTCCCTCCCTCCTTCCTTCCTCTCTCCTTTCCTTTTTCCCTTCTTTCCTTCCTTCCTTCCTACAACAATTTTGAATTAGTAGAAGAACATTTCCCAAAAATATGGAGGAGGAAAAAATTCTGTGTCCATATTCTTAGATTTAATCACTATGCTTTTAACAATTATGAGTCTTTCATCATAAACTAGATGTAGCGTGTCAAACCAGTTGTTGTTTTTAATTGGTAAGCCATTTATGAAAAAGAAATATGTTAAGTCTTCATCATATTGCATATAAAGATATAAATTCCATGTTAATTTGTAATTATTCAAAATGCCAAACTATAGAAAAAGAAAAAAATATTTGATTTATTGTATTTGGATATCTGGATAGCTATTTTCTAAATCTGCAGACAATAGTGGACAGTTTTTATTAACCCCATAAAAGTAAAAAAAACCACTATATCCTGACATAAAAAGCAGTAAAGTGGAAAAAAAAACTTCTTTACATACAGAGATATAATACCATTCATATATAGAGAGCTTATAATGTTGATAAGTAAAATACTAAGAGAAGTGGACAGCTTGAATGCTATTGAGATTATTTTTTGAGTAAGGACTCTGGGATCATGACGTGAGCCGAAGGCAGACGCTTAACCAACTGAGCCACCTAGGTGCTCTAAATAAAACATATTTAATATAACCAAATATATTTTTAAAAATTTAATATATAAATATAATTTAAATATGTACTTTTAAAATATATTTTTATCACGTATACTATCTTAAAATAAGTGAGCTACATTCCTGATGTCAGGTTCTCAAACCAGTGCATTGATTGTGAGTCTGTTCCTACTGTATAACAGATATGGGTTGTCGGTGTGTGTTATATTTCCATGATCATGCAGCAGAAAAATATAAGATTTTACAGTGTTATTCAGATGGCAGCTTTAAAGAGACTTACTGGCCTTAGCACTACTACTAGAGTTATTCTTTTGCACCTTTTGCATTTTAAAGGTAGAACAAATGCCCGGTAGATATGACTTTGCAGTATATTTTTTGCTTTATTTTAAACATTCAAAAATGCTTACCATGCTTTGTCTTGCACTGCTTTCAATCTCTCACTGGCACTGTGGAACCATATATAAAGAGTTATATGAAAGAAAAATAAATGTGATAGGAAAGTTAAATTTTCTCTTTGAAAACATCAATGCAGAGGGATTAATTCAGATCCTTTCTCACTGTGTCATTTTTATCTTGTTATAGCAATATCCATTTGATTTTTTTTTCATTTCTTTACTCGTTTTGTCAAAAATAGCTTATTAAAGATAAAGAGCTGTGAAAGTGGCCTTCTTGGCAATATACTGATAGATTTTTTTCTTTAAAGTTCTTTCTAGCTCAAGATAATTCTCAATGATTAATCCCATCAGATGTTATTCAAGGTAGTCTATACAAATACTGAGTGCTTTTGCACATTATTTCTTTCTACTGATAACTTTTCATCCTGGTGCATTTAGATATAATGCATTACATTCATTCCTTAATCCATGGAGATTTGAATAAAGAAGCTGTTTCTGAACTTCACATAGCTGTATTGTCTTATTATCATGTGGTTACTGGCATATTGGCAACTACTTTATTGTGTGGAAATCGGAAATCTTTTTTAAACATGAGTGAACAAGAATAGAATAACTTAATAATGGCTTTGAAGATAACTGGTCCATGAGATTCACTTATCTTTACTAGTGCTTTACTACACTTAGTATTTGCCTCAGTTCTTTAGATAATCAAATAAAATGTTTTGCAAGATAATGTTAGCTAAGGTTTGAAGATTTCAGCTGTGAATTCACAAAAATTAAACCATTCACTCCTGATGCTGAGTAATAAATTAATATAGACTTTTATTTTATTCACTATAAATGTAGTAACATTATAAAATATTCAAAATTGTAAAAGAAAAGACAAGCTGGGTCATAATAATTAATATATTACAGTATTTAAAAATACCTAAATTCATCATTTTTAAAAATGACACTAAAATCTTCACTTCTAAATACTTAGTGTCAAAAATTTATCATGAGTAATAATATTAATTACTGTATTTCTGTACAGAATTTTACAAATTATTAGCTAATACTTTGGTATTGCTTAAGATATAACATAATTTTGTTATGATATAGAGCATAAACTTCTCTAAATGTACAGTGCAACCATATACTGTATTCAGTTGATACTATGAAAACTTTGGAAAAGTATTAATTATGGAGATGCAAAGACAATCAAAAAGATAACTAAGACTAAAGGGAAATGTTCCAAGTTGAGAGAATTTGACCAAGGAGAGAAAAATTATCTGTGTGTATTGTACAATGCTGATAACAGAAGGTCCAAACTATATAGCAAAGTCTTGGTCTAGGACAACGCAATTTAGAGTGCAAAGATGTAAGAGAACTATTTATATAAAATTAAAATAAAAAATCAAAATATGCTCCCAGACCCTCATTATCCAACATTTTTAATATATATTCACAGAGCCCTTATATCCATTAAGTAGCATTATTTAAATATTTCAAGAACAATGTTATCATTTGTAACCTTCAAAATCTTGTCTTTGTGATTGATAGAAGAATTATAGGAAACCTTAAAGTGTGACACAAGGCAATGTCAACAAAATAGTACCCATGTGCAGTGAATTAGGCACGGGAGAAGATTTAGTAAAGGTTCTTCCATATCTCCTCCAATAATTCTGTGTCTACAGCCCAGAAGTTAGATACAGAGAGATGAAAGAGAAGTTGCATTTTTCCAATGGTCTGCATGCTTCTTCTGTATTCTTCTTTGAACATGTAAAAGAAAAATAATGTAAGTTGCTTTCCTCTAAGAACCTTAGCATCAAGAATCAGGTAATAAGCCATGTTTACTCTCTCAGAGACAGAGTTTCTCAGCAAGTTGTTATTGATAAAACTGCAAAGCACAAACCACATATATAATAAGTGGCTTTAGTGAGAAAAGTTGTATCAACAGTAAAATTTTATACTAGTTCTATTTGTTGTTAAAAGATCAGGATTAGTTATCAAATGGCTATCAGGTAAACTTCACATTGATTTAGTTATATTCAAAACTCTTTAAGCCTGGGCCTTAAATTGTTGATGATACAACAGTTTAATAATATTTATTGCCACAACAATATTACTGTGGTAGTAACTTTGCTAATTTGGGGGGAGATTATTACCCATATTCAAAGTGAGAACTTCTGTAAGATTTGTCTTATACATGACATTCATCTGGCTTAGCTATAAAGTATATGATTTATTGGAATAAGCTAATGACTCTTCCATAAAAGGATATCTTACTTCCAGTTAGTTTCATGTTGAAAATCAACATATTCTTCTAACTGGGATGCATTAAATAGTCATTAACAAAACTTTCATTCATGTATTAATTCAGCCTGGGAGAAGAGCGTCACATTTTCTCCTTTTCCCCCAAATTTATATCTAACGATCTTCTTAGCAAATATCTAAACTAAGTCTTTGTCACTTTCACCTATGAATTTAGGCACTATCTACTGTGGTTTTGTCACAGAATAACTCAGTTAGTGAAGGAAATTACATTGCCCCAAATTATATATTGTTTCCTTTACTTGTTGATTTATGAAGGCAGACCACAAACACAAATTAATAGGTACCTTTCTGGAACTCAACAACAGAACATCTACCATTCTTGTCATTTATCTCCCTTGTAATGTAGTCGGTCTTCCTCTTTACAAATATGTGTATATGTATTTATATTCACAAGATTTTCAGATAGGTTGCCTTCTTAAAAGTTGAAGCCTTCTAAAAATCTGAATGAGATGAAAAATTATAACTTTGAAATATTTGAACAGAAAACACAAAACAATGTGCATTTATACAAGTTCAAACCTCTAAGGTGTTCACAGAGAAATAATAGGAAGTGATTGTATATACACCCCTTATGTTATTTTTGTTTTGTTTTATTTTGCTACATCCATGTTGGTTATTCCCTTAATCATTTCTATATTTTGTTTAGAGATTGTTAACACTTTTCACTGACTTTTTTCATAGGCAAGAGAATCTGTTAAGTCATAGAGATGGTTTAGTCAAAGATATAATATGATTTATAGCATTATCTTTTTCTAAAAATTAGTCACTGAAAAAAGTATATCTGCCTCATTTTTTGCATAAACATCTGTGTTTGCAGTAATTACATATATTTAAATACATTATTAAATACATTTTATTTTATATACATCCATTGATTTAGTCAGCTTTCATCCATCTTGCTAAAATATAGAACAATGCCAATTCTTGTTTTATAACTTTTTAGCTTTTGAAATTATTTAAACCGCTACAAAATTATTCTTAGTACTTTCATTCTTGATTATTTTGTTTAACAAGCTTTAAAAATGCCATAAAAATCCTGGAATCATTTTTTTGAGTAAATAAAACAGCGCATACTAATGATGAAAACTATTGTTTTTATTATTGTGGATTTATCCTCAGTTTATTGACTGCAAAAAATTAAGATGCTTTCTAAAAAAAGTCATTACTATAATTTGATTAATAATGTAACAAAAGGCATTGGAGGAGTGTATTATTTTGAATGGTGCTCTCCTCACACTGTAGTATTAAATTAGTTGTAATTGAATTCACATTGAGCTCTGTTACATTAAGTAGCTATATACAATTAAACAAGTTACTTGAACTCTCTATTCTTGTTTTCTAATCTCTAAAACATAGATAATATAATATCTACCTCACTGTGTCTATGTTTGGTGTTATATCTGGTAATGTAATAAGACTTTCAGCAGGGAGTCTAGGATACACTAATCACTTAATAAATATTATTTAGTACTGTCAACAGCAATTATCATCACTATCATTTACATCCTTTTAATTATCCAGCACAAAAAATATTGTTTTAATAGAGTTAACTTTGGAGGTTTCTTCTGATAGCTGTCAATGTCAATTACTGTTTTTGTTTTTGTTTTGCTCTTTAGAGTTAAACTTGTCTTGAGCAACAGTTGGGTGAACAAGCCATTGCAGACAAGGGATAAGCATGTGCCACAGGGGTAGAAATAAGATGAAGTGTACAGAGAACTTCAGGTAGCCAGGCATAGCGGTAGTGATGGCCAGAGATGTATCACTTGTCAGAAACTTGGATTGCTGTAGGATCAAGGTCAACATGGGGTTCTTTGTTCTATATCAGTAGAGGTCCTACACATTGAATCAAATCAATTGTGCTATAGTTTCACACTTTGCTTTATAATAAATTCATGCAATTTAGTGGGAATCTGCTGATAACTTCAATTTACATCCATAAGCCTATGAAGACCATAAATAATTATTGACAGAAAAGAAAGGACATATTTATCCTTTATGTTTGCTTTCCCGGTTTTTAACCAAATATACTATTCATAAAGTTAGGAGAGAGGGGACCTGAGATGGGACTGATCGGTGGAGGATTCAGGTCAAATATGGCTTGTTGCCATCTGGTTCTCATATGCTCCAGGCTCTCCAACATTATAAATGAAGGTCTAGGTCTTTTAGTCTGTGCCAATATTGCAATATTGCAAAGTGAGAACATTTAATATAATTAAAAAATATATTTATTTATTTCACAGAGAGAGACACACTGAGAGAGGGAATACAAGCAGGGGGAGTGGGAGAGGGAGAAGCAGGCTTCCCGCCAAGCAGGAATCCTGGGATCACAACCCAAGCCAAAGGCAGACGCCCAATAACCGAGCCACCCAGGCGGCCCGTATAATTTTAAAATATTTTCGGGGTGCCAGGTTACTCAGTCCATTAAGCATCCAACTCTTGATTTCTGCTCAGGTCATGATCTCAGGGTCATGGGATCAAACCCTACATAGATCTTCCTGCTCGGCATGGAGTCTGCTTGTCTCTCTCCCTCAGCTCCTTCCCCTGCTCTCTCTCTCTGTCTCCCTCCCTCTAAAATAATTTTAAAAGTCTTTAAAATATTTTATATACTATTACTATCTTACTTCATAAAGTAGAAACATATTCATAGTAAAACAACCTTGCTACTAAATTTTAAGTTTCCTGTTGTTCACACAAACTTTTTGCCTACCTAATACTTTCTCTTTCATGCATTTTTTTTTTTTTTTTTTTTTACTTCTTGTTAAGTGAAGTAAAGAGAATGAGCCTCTTAGCTCAAAGTAAGACTTTTAATGGTGAAAAAGTCTCACTTGTATGGCCTAAGCAACCAGAATTTATACCCTGGAACATTTAACTTATTAATCAACTAAATTTGATTGATGACCTTTAAGTGTTCAGCATAGTATTGAGTACTAGAGGGAGACAGAAAAATAAGTCATGTTCTATGTCCTTAAAGCACTTATAATCTAATTGGGTACACTGAATAATAGTGACCCACACAAATCAATACAGATCTAGTGCTAACTTCTGTAGTTTAAACTAAATGTTATGAGGGCTCAGAGATTCAGGTTCATCATTTGTATAATGGGAATTATAATACCTCACAGAGGTGTTGAGAAGAAGAAAAGGAATAATGTATATAAATTGTTTAAGTGGCCATGTGGCAATAATAATAATTTCAAAAAGGGTATTTATTGAAATTTTTAGTAATGATGGTCACAACTGACTGCTGTTGTAGTCAGGAGAGACTTAATGAAGACAGTGGAATTTGTATTAGACATTAAAAGATAACACACAGTGGGTGATAAACACATATTTGTTTAATTAAAATTTGTTTAATTAAAAATGAAGTAGTTAGAAGGAAATCAGAATAAATGTAGGCAATGGAAAATGAATATGCAAAGAAAAAACACAGATTGAGCATTTGGAAGTATTTGAGATAATAAGGAAACTGGATTGCATAGGGCAGAGAATATTTAGATAGCTAGGAAGAGTAGTGTAGTCAGATTTTAAAGGCCTTAAAAGCTAAAGAGAAGGGGAAGGAGTTTAGATGGCAGAGTAGTAGGGGGACCCTGAGCTTGCCTCATCCCCCGAACACAGAACAACATCAGATCATTCTGAACAACTAGGAAATCAATCTGAGGATTAAGAATACAATTTGCACAATTGTAGGGAGAGAATGTGGTAGACATGAGGTTTGGAGATGTGAATTGGGGGAGAGAAAAGCCATCGTGCCCCAAAAGGGAGGGAGCCCTTTGCACAGAGAGAAGTCAAGGAGAGAGATAGCATGCATAGGGTTAGAACAAGATGCCATGCAGTGGGGATACCCTGGTTCACACTGAGAGAGAATGCTCCCCTTCCTGGAGTACATTTGGAAGAAGGTATTTTGCCTCTCCAAGGACGAAAGGCCCACTGGGCACTATGGAGAGGCCTTTCAACAGCAGGGGACAGAGGCATGTGCAGAGGGCAGGCCCAGCTTTTTGCTTTGCTTCATCATAGAGTCCAGACATCTACACAGGTGTGAGACTGATTTTCTGGGACAGAAAGGTGACAGGTGCAGTGCTGTGAGGCTCTCCTCCAGCGGGGAGGGGAGTGGGTCTGCACCTTGTTGGGTACTTTAAGATTTGGAGTTTTAAATCCCATCTGCTGGCCAGAGATAAAACACAGGAGAACTGTGGCACTGGGCATGCCATCAGCCGGGCACAGACAGGATGAGGACAGGGATCTGACAAAAGCTTGGGACAGGTGGTGAGATTGCTTTTCTTTGAGGGCCTCCTGAACAGCGGTGGCCACAAGTTCCCCTCCCCAGGGAGGAGAGGGTGGGGTGATACCATCTTCCATTCCCTGCCCATCAGCAAGGTTGGACTTCAGAGAGAAACATAGCACCCCCAGTGGAGGCTGGAGTCATTTACACCAAACCCCAAACCCCTGCACTCTACAGGGATGTCTTTAATAGGGCAAGTCTGACTGTGAATCAGAGCAGCAGGCCTCTCCCTCAGAAGACCAACACAGGGCCCCTGCATGTACCAAGTCTACTGATCATAGAGTGCTCCAAAGTGCCAGCTTCAGTTCTGGTGGAAATAGGACCAGACTTTTCTTTTTCTTAATTTAATTTAATTATTAAATTTAATTTTATTTTCTTAAATTATTTTATTTATTTTATCTTTTCTTTGGAATCAGGCTTACAGTTTTTTGTTGTTGTTGTTGGTTTTTTCTCGTTCCTTTGTTGGTTTGTTTGTTTCCTTTCTTGTTTTGTGGATCTGCCTTCCCCTCCCCGCCTTTTTTCTCTTCTTTCTTTTTCTGTGGGATCAGGCTTATAGTTTTTTTTGGGTTTTTTTTTGTTTGCTTTTTAATTCTTCTTCCTTTTCTCTTTTCTTGGATCAAGCTTCTTTTTTTTAGATTTTTCTTTTCTTTCTTTTTCTTTTTTAAAATCAGGCTTATCTTAGTAAACAAATCAAAGGGCACATAGTTAAAGGTCCAAACACTCCCCACTGCAAGCAGCCAAAAGACAACAGCAGAGTGCACACAGAAACACTTCCTGAAGTGCCAGGCCTTGGACATTGTATGACCCCTTCTTAATGTAGTATTAAGGAGCAGGAAACATAACAAGCTTTCATAATACATGAAAGACAGAAACCTAGATATAATGACAAGATAGAGGAATTCTCCCCCCCAAAAAATCAAGAAGAAATCGCAGCCAGGGATTTGCTCAAAACAGAGATAAACAATATATCTGAGCAAGAATTTAGAACAGTCATAAGAATACTAGCTGGGCTTGATAGAAGCATAGAGGACACCAAAGTAACCCCGGCTACAGAGATAAAACACCTAAAAACTAGTCAGGCCAAAACAAAAAATGCTATGATTGTGATGCAAAACTGTTTGGATATAATCACATCGAGGATGGAAGAAGCAGAGGATCAAATAGATGATGTAGAAGATAGAATTATGGAAAATAATGAAGCTGAAAAGAAGATGGAAAGAAAACTATTAGATAATGAATATAGACTTAGGGAACTCAGTGATTCCACAAAGCACAATAATATCTGTATCATAGGAGTCCCAGAAGAAGAAGAGTGGGGAAAAGGGGATAGAAGGTTTATTTGAACAAATTATAGCTGAGAATTTCCCTAATCTGGGAAAGGAAACAGGCATTCAAGTCCAAGAGGCACAGAGAACTCCCCTGAAAATCAGCAAAAATAGATCAACACCAAGACATATAGTGAAACTTGTAAAATACAAATATAAAGAGAGTATTCTGAAAGTAGTTAGGGACAAAAGGTGCTTAACCTACAAGGGTAGACACCTAAGGTTAGCAGCAGACCTGTCCACAGAAATATAGCAGGCCAGAAGAGAGTGGCAGGATATATTCAACATGCTCAATGGGAAAAACATGCAACCAAGAATATTGTATTTAGCAAGGCTGCCATTCAGAATAGAAAGAGAGATAAAGAGTTTCCAAGACAAGCAAAACCTAAAGGAGTTCATGAACACTAAACCAGATCTGCAAGAAATATTACAGGGGCCCTTTGAATGGGAAAGAGAGACCAAAAGCAACAAAGACTAGAAAGGAACAGAGACAATCTATAGGAACAGCGACTTTACAGATAATACAATGGCACTAAATTCATATCTATCAATAATTATGCTGAATGTAAATGGACTAAAGGCTCCAATCAAAAGAAATAAGGTATCAGAATGGATAAAAAAAACTAGACCCATCAATATACTGCTTACAAGAGACTCATTTTCGATCCACAGACACCTCTAGATTGAAAGTGAGAGGGTGGAGAACCATCTATCATGCTAATGGACATAAAAAGAAAACTGGAGTGGCCATACTTATATTAGGCAAACTAGATTTTAAGCCAAAAACTGTAATAAGAGATGAAGAAGGGCACTGTATCATAAAAAAGGGGTCTATCCAACAAGAAGATCTAACAGTTGTAAATATTTATGCCTCCAACATGGAAGCAGCCAATTATATAAATCAATTAATAAACTTGAAATTCATTGATAATAATACAATAATAGTAGAGGATTTTAACACCCTATCCCAGCAATGGACAGATCATCTAAACAGAAGATCAACAAGGAAACAATGGCTTTGAATGACACACTGGACCAGATGGACTTAACAGATACATTCAGAACATTTCATCCTAAAGCAGCGAATACACATTCTTTTCAAGTGCACATGTATTATTCTCCAGAATAAATTGCATACTGGGTCACAAATCAGGCCTCAACAAGTACAAAAAGATTGAGGTCATACCATGCATATTTTCAGACCACAAAGGTATGAAACTTCAAGTCAACCACAAGAAAAAAATTGGAAAGACCACAAATATATGGAAGTTAAAGAGCATCCTACTACAGAATGAATGAGTTAACCAGGAAATTAAAGAAGAATAAAAAATACATGGAAGCAAAATGAAAATGAAAACAAGACAGTTCAAAACATTTGGGACACAGCAAAGGCGGTCATAAGAGGGAAGAATTTAGCAATACAGACTTTCCTTAAGAAGCAAGAAAAGCCTTAAATACACAACCTAAACTTACACCTAAAGGAGCTGGAGAAAGAACAGCAAATAAAGCCTAAAACCAGCAGAAGAAGGGAAAAAAATAAGATTGGAGCAGAAATCAATGATGAAGAAATCAAAAAACCAGTAGACCAGATCCACAAAACTAGGAGCTGGTTCATTTGAGTTAACAAAATTGATAAACCACTAGACAGACTTATCAAAAAGAATAGAGAAAGGACCCAAATAAATAAAATCACAAGTGAAAGTAGAGAGATCACAACCAACACTGCAGAAATACAAACAATTATTGTTTTTTAAAAAGATTTATTTATTCATTTGAGGGGGGAGGTGCAGAGTGAGAGAGAGAATCTCAAGCAGACTCCCTGCTGAGCATGGAGCCACATGGGGCTTGATCCCACAATCCTGAGATCATGACTGGAGCCAAAACCCAGAGTTGAATGGTTAACCAACAGAGCCACCCTGGCATCCCCAAATACAAACAATTATAATATTATGAGCAATTATATGCCAACAAATTGGGAAATCTGGAAGAGATGGATAAATTCCTAGAAACATATAAACTGCCAAACTGAAATAGGGGAGAAACAGAAAGTTTGAACAGACCCATAACCAGCAAAGAAATTGAACCAGTAATAAAAAAAGCTCCTAACAAACAAGAGTCCAGGGCTGGATGACTTCCCAGAGGAATCCTACCAAACATTTAAAGCAGAATGAATACCTATTCTTCTTTGAAAGAGAGAGAGAGCGTGCATGTGTGTGAATGGGGGGAGGGGCAGAGGGAGAGGGAGAAACTCAAGTTAGCTCCTTGCTGAGCATGAAGCCACACAGAGCTAGATCTCCCAACTCTGAGACCATGCATGACCTAAGTTGAAACCAAGAGGTGCTTAACTAACTGTGCCACCCAGGCACCCCAATACCTATTCTCCTGAAGCTGTTCTAAAAAAACAAAAACAAACTAGAAATGGAGGACAAACTTCCACATTCTTTCTATGAGGCCAACATTACCTTGATTCCAAAAACAGGCAAAGGCCCCACTATGCAGAATTACAGACCAATATCCCTGATGAACATGGTTGCAAAAATTCTCAACAAGATACTAGCTAATTGAATCCAACAGTACATTAAAAGGGCTATTCACCATGATTAAGTGGGATTTATTCCTGGGCTGCAGGGGTGGTTCAGTATCAGCCAATCAATCAACATGATACTCCACATTAATAAAAGAAAGGATAAGAACCATATGATCCTTTCAATAGATGCAGAAAAAGCATTTGACAAAATAAAGCATCCTTTCTTGATAAAAACCCTTAAGAAAGTAAGGATAGAAAGAACATCCCTCAAAATCATAAATGCCATGTAAAGGAAGACCCATAGCTAATATCATCCTCAATGGTGAAAAACTGAGAGCTTTTCTACTAAGGTCAGGAACACGAAAGGGATGTCCACCCTCACCACTGTTGTTCAACATAGTACTGGACATCCTAGCCTCAGCAATCAGACAACAAAAGAAATAAAAGTCATTTATTTGAGAGAGAAAGGGAGACAGAACATGCAGGGGAAGGGGCAGAGGGAGGAGAGATAGAGAATCCTCAGACTCCCCACTTAGCACAGAGCCCCATACGGGGCTTGATCCCAGGACCCTGACATCATGACCTGAGCTGCAATCAAGAGTTGGATGCTTAACTGACTAAGCTGCCTATGTGTCCTTCTGCTAGGCTTTTAAATGCTTGTCTTCTCCCTATGTCCACATATGGCCTTTTCTATGTGCACGAGATTGAGAAAGATGTCTCTAGTGTCTCTTCCTCTTCTTTTTTTTTCTTCTTCTTTCTCTTCTTACAATGGAACCAGTCCTATTAAATTAGTACCTACCCTTATGACCTCATTTAACCTTAATTATTTTCTTAAAGGCCCTATTTCCAAATACAGTCACATTGGGGGTTAGGCCTTCAACATACACATTTTTAAGGAACACAATTCAGTCCATTACAAAGCGCATTTATTAATTTCAGATTAATTTATACAACTGTAATTAATCATTGTTAATAAAAACAATATACTATTGAATGATTTCATGACTTTGATAAAATTTTGTAGAGTGGTTAAAATCCATAAAAACAAACATATGCTCTTTTTTATTCATATGATTTTAACCCATAAAATTGAATGCAGAAAAAAATTTTAAAGCAATTTTTATATTGTTTAAAAAAAGATATTAAATGTTCTAAGTTCTGCATCCCTACCTTTATTGGAGATATTCTTGTGAGCAAAATGTGTATTGTTATTGGAAAAATCACTTGGAAATATTAACAGGAATCTGCTACCATTTACTTTTCTTATAACAACCCTTTCCAAGAGCTCAACAGTGTAGTGTGTGGTAGCTATAGACCTTTCTGACTGAATCTATATACTACATGATCCTAAGTTTCCCTTTAAAGAATCTTTATGTCCTTAACACTGAAAGGTATAATTTTTACCGTGGAGCTGGTCAAGGTCAAATGTTCTTTCCCCCCCCCGTAATTTTTATATCCTCTGTGATGTATAAGACATTTAATGAAGCTGAGATAATAACCTAATTGTCATTTTAATTCATTATTGTTTTTTGAGAAAGTGATATTTGCAATCTTATCAAGCACAAACCAAGCTACAAAATGAAAACTGTCAAGATTCTTAATGTAATCGCAGTTTATATCAGATATGCCATAGTGAGCATCAGAGACAATATTCTAATACCTGTTTCAACTTCATTCTTATTTTGTGAATAGTATGTAAATGATGTCTAAGTAGTTTGTCAATCAAATTTATATCTCAGGACGCTTGCACCTTGAGATGGTGATACCTGCCTTGGCCTCACTGCCACTGAATGACATGTGATACTTAGGGCATTTTATTGGATCTGAAGGGGCTTTGTGTGCCATGTACAAAATTGCCATTGTTAATTTGGCTGATGTGATTGGGCAGGCTTTTGGCTTCAAAATGCAACTGAGTAAAGACAGTTTTCCTTAATAGGAAGCTATTCTCCTCAATATGTACTTATGATTATTTATGAATTCTTATAAATTTGAACATATTTTTTGTTCTTTGTGTACTAGTTAGCTTGAAAACATTACCTTGATTCATAGATGGAAAATTATAAAACATATGTATAAAATTATGCAAAAATATCATTAAATATGGAAACACATTTTACTGACTTATCAAAGACTATTTGTATCCTATTTGCACTTGTTCCTTTATTTTATTTACCTCATAAAATTGTTTGTAGTAGAGAAAATGTTTTTATTACAATTAAGTTTGAAATGAAGTTATAAGGTTTTATTTTCTGTACTTGTAGTTAATTCAGGTTGAGTGATAGTGCTAAATTTGCAGTAGATTGTCAATATTTTTAATGACATTTGCCTTTGGTCCTTAATATTGTTTCATTTTCTATAATTTCATTTTAGAATTGTTATGGTTTTCTTTGCATTATTATAACTACTTTGCTTCATGTTTTTCCTCTAAATCTTATGATTTATGTATTCTTATTTCTGCTCAAAATGGGAATACTTTTTTCCAAAACAGCTTTTAAAAAACCTCATCGGCACAAAAAGAGAACTTCATTTAATCAAGGAAATCAGAGTTCACAAGATAACTTCGGTATTTTATTCTTATGTAATCTTATATATCTTTAAAAATTTTGGTTTAGCTAATTTAATTATACGTCTTTGAAAACCTTATTTTGTGATTCTCAAAGAATGTTATTAGTTATATATTCTAGATGACAGAAAGGCTAATCCCTGGTTCAAAAATTACACCAGCACACATATTTTTTCTTTCCTTTTTTTTTTTTGCATTTAAAAAGATTTTGACTCTCACAAATTATGTGATTTATTTAAACCTGAAGCAGAGACTGTAATCATTCATAGTCAGCAGTCTGTTATACGCACACACACATACACGCACACACACACAAAACTAATCTGTTACAGCTTCCTAATTCAGAAGACTGCCCTCCCTGTCTCCCACTGAAATAAGTGATCCTGAATGGATAGAGTACTGGCATGCATAGAATGCAAGTCAGTCTTAATAGCCAGAATAGTGTATTTTGGGGATGGGGGAGAATGGAATTTATTTAGAGTCTGCTCACAGCTTAATCTGCAACCACAAGTGTCAGTGGCCTTGGCTCTCACTCCCAGCTTCTTTTGATGAGCCACAAAACTTTTTTGCCCTCTCTTGAATAGTGAAGGTATAATTTGCTGTAATAATCAAAACTTTGCATCATTATGGTCACAGCTGATTCAGCTTTTTTAATGGTACATTTTAAAGGGGGAAAAATAAGTATGAACCTTATGGGAGAGCTTACATTGTTTGTCAGCCTTTTTATTCCCTTTCTTTGGTGTTTTGTTTGGCTTGTAAAGGCTGCCCAGTTGTATTATCCCTGGCTTCCCTACTCTGCAAATTGCTGACTGAGAATTCTTTATTAGCACTAGTAGGAGTCAAGGGGCTTTAGACAGAAATTCATTTTTTTGAAAGAAAAAAAAGCAGGTTCTAATTGGGCACAGGACAACTTGGAAAAGCATAGCATGCACAGTGTAAAAATTTTGGCAATACATGCTCTGAATCACTTCCCGAGTATTCTCCCATCTCCTTTCCTCTCATCTCCCTAAACAATCAACTAGCTGTATGCTAGGTTGATTCAAAAGAATGGCTAATTGCAGAAGGAATTAGAACTACTTAACAAAACCAAAATAAGAGGTTGTAGCTCAATATTGAGATATGCATTATTCCACATTTGAAGTGAATTTTTACTAAGTCTAGATTCTTCAATAAACTGCCCAGTTTTTTAAGATGTGTGGAATGGTGCCATTCCAAAGTACCAACTACATAGTTTTCATGGTTCCTCTTATAATATTCAATATGTTAGCATCTGTAAGTATACTTACTTATACCCTTGATCCTCTTTCCATTACCTATTTGATATCTGTGAGTCAAGTTCAAATCTATAGAGGAAATCATAGGCAATAATAAATTGGTAGTTCTTGAAAGACTTAAAAATTTGTATATGAGCATGTATAGAGGCTGATTTAGCTGTGATATTATTTCACAATAGGTTGAAAAAGAAAATAAAGTACACATCCTAAAACTGAGAAATTAAATATTTTTTAACTCTTGATAGTTTATGCCTATGCTTACTTGGTACTAATATAGCCATTTAAACATGAGAGATCAATTACTCTGCACAGCTAAACAGGTTATATTATTACATGGAATGTATTGGTTTACTCAAGTAGACAAAATGTACATTTTTATTTGTTTCCTTGCATTGTAAAATGCAACAAAATTGTATTCCAGTGTAAATTCCAGTGTAAATTCATATATAAATTGAATTATCTGACACGTTTATGCAACTGCTTCCCAAATAAATATGTAAGTTTATTTTTTTAAGAAAACAACAAATGCAGGTGCCTTAGGTATATTTGCTCTCAAATGTAAATTATTTTGTCTTTTACATAGATAGCTGGCTTTGGTTTATTCTTATATAAGTATATTGTTGGGTTTGAAATAGTTTCATGATAAATGTGAATATTACATTTGAAATATTAATAATTCAGCAAAATAATATTAGTTTTTTTAATTTTAGTCATCCATATATATTTTACTTTTCAATGAAGAATATACAGTGTATTTCTTTTATCAATGATAATGAGGAAATAAATATCAGTCAAGAGTCTGTTTATTTTCATACCTAACTTTAGTTATACCAAATGGTCTTTTCCATAGTAATGTCTTAAAAAGATATAGTGAAAATAAATTCTTTTTATATTGTATATTTTGCAGAAAAGTCTGCATATGCCATTTAATTGCACAATTATAAAAATTGTACACCTTTTAAAACTGTATTATCTAGCAACATTTAAATTAAAAAATATATAATATCACATCATATAAGTATGACTCTGGTGCATATATCTTGTATTATAATTATAATGGAACATATAACAAAATGTTAAATTTATATCTGCTTTTAGTCATTTTTTAACCAACATATATAACATAAAATCAGTGAATAGTTTTTCATGTTTTAAATTCATGTATTTATATATGTTTGTAGGCATGTAAAATATCTTTTAAATTATGGCTCAAATGGAAAAATCAGATACAATGGACTACAAGTGACATTTGGGGAATTGCACATCATAATTAAATTTCAGTTCTTTTATAATTAGACCTGTTAAATTATAGCTCTTTTAAAAAGTATAACTTTGAGAGAGAAATATATAGATATACAGTTGTGTATGTGTTCTAAGTTATATTCTTGTTGCTCTGAGATCAAAATTGCAAAATCTTATTCAATATTTCTATTGAATTATTTTCTTATTCATAAAGATTGTGTTGGCAATGATTGTGTCTCTAAGTTGGTAAAATGACTATTTATAAGCCATTTTAAAGTTTAAGAATGAGGGGCGCCTAGGTGGCTCAGTAGTTAAGCGTCTGCCTTCGGCTCTGGTCATGATCCCAGGGTCCTGGGATCGAGCCCTGCATCTGCTTCTCCCTCTCCCTCTACTATTCCCCCTGCTTGTGCTCTCTTGCTCTCTCTGTCAAATAAATAAATAGAATCTTAAAAAAAAAAAGTTTAAGAATGAGATATAGCATTATTTGGGCATTGCAATTCATCAACGTCTGTGAGCATATTGGGGATAAATGTCAGGAGAAAAAAGTCACATTAAATAGCTTAAGTGACAGTTTTATTTTTTTTCTCTTCACTAATTAATCAGATTGTATTAATTTTTAAAGATCAGAAACAAATTTTTAGCACATCAAAATGGACTTGTTGCCAAATAGAAATGGTATGTGGGTATATGCCTAAAAAAAATAAAACACATAGTTGATGATCTATAAAAAGCATATACTATAAGCTCTATTATCCTTTCTTTAAAATTAACAGTTGAGTTGGCTTGTTCCTTTGCTTATTTCTACTTCAAGTTAAGCCTTTATTTTAGTGTATTGTTGGAATTATTTAGTTAAATATTTGGAAGTCATGATTTTGCCAGATTCTACCAATAAAGAAAACCAGAAAGATAGCTGTTGAATTTAAAACTTTATAATAACAGAGTAGAAAAATACTTATAGCTTGAAATGAGGTATTTTTTACAACTTTTTGAAATGTTTAATTATTTATCTCAAATATTTTTATAACCTGGAAAAAAAATTTCTACATAAACTATTTTTAAATGGTATGTATATACAATTATATGATTTCTATGGCTATAATTTATTGTACATTTTTTTTATCTATTAAGATGTTATGTATCGATCATGTAAAAAATACACTTATATGTAAAATGTTGATATACCTGAAGGTATCAGAGTATTGCAGCACATAGTTAATCAGTTTGATGGTCCAAAAGGTATATGCCTAAATAAGTGAATTTCACTCATATTATTTATCCCAATTTTAATTTTGTATAATCTTTTATTAGTATATCTAGAAAAGGAGTGAATTCAGATCCATTTTGTTGTGATTCAGGCTCCAGAGCCAGTAAATTTTTTTTTTTTCAATTTCTGCACTTTATTCTTATGTTAATCCCCATACATTACATCATTAGTTTTAGATGAAGTGTTCCATGATTCAGAGCCAGTATAATTTATGTTGATCTCTTTAACCCTCTGCTTCAGTATCTTGGGTAAGAAAGGCTAGTTATCGTGTCCTACTCTTCAATATATAGGAAAACTTTCATATTTCTGCTCTTTCATATTAATCAAATGATGTTATGATAGCCATGTGCCAGGCATTGCCAAATAGATATTATTATCCTTTTATTGTGGACAAACTGATTGAGGATCATGGTGGTTAAATATTTACCTACAGCTATAGTTGCCAGAAATAGATTTCAAATTAGTGGCTGGCAAACTATAAACCCCTTGATCTAACTATTATTTTAAATTGCTGCAGAAAAGCTTTCTTCTAACCATGCACTCTATGCACTATGGATTTTGTTTTCTACCATAGAAAGTCTGGCCCAAATTTCTGATTTATTATATGAATGCCAGCAAAAGAGTTGATTTATAATAATATTCTGCAGTTCAATGTGCTCTTGAAGGTCAAAATTGCAGTTATGATATTTGTTTTAGAACCCATATTCAAATTATCTCCTCCTGAATATACCAACTCCAGAAAGAGCCACTCTGTCTTGATGTCAGCCTTCTGAGAGAAATCAATGCTCAATCACTGAAATATTTACTAGTCTGTTTGACTAGTGATATCTAGACAAGTGGTACATTTGACCTAACTAGTGTAGAACCTCCTTGAAGACTAGTCTGTTTTGACCAGTGATGTCTAGACAAGGGATACATTTGACCCACATAATACAGAATCTTCCTGAAGACCTAAAATCAATATAAAGACTTTATTCATTTAAATTGCATAAACCATATTGAAATTTTGTTACACAATAGTTGGTGTATATTGAAATTTTTCCATAGTTAAAAAAAATCTTTATAGGCTTTAAGGATGGCACTGGGATACATTTGAGAGGACACATTTGTAAAACTTAACAGTTTAAACAAACAGACTTAACCTCTTCAGTAACTTCTATTTGTTTAAAAGTTGTTTCTCAGAGGAAATTTTTAGGTTACCACTCAAATTATGACCAATTCAATAAGTATGTGCTGCATATTAAAGTACCCTATTAAATATTAGTTCATTTTTCTCCTCCAAGGAACCTAAAATATTGAAAGTGACCACTTTCTGTGGTGGAAAAGAACTGTCTTACTTTTCTTAAAATCCCACTAAACATTTGTATCACAATCATTAATAAAAATAGACAGTTTCTACTAAGTTCAGCCATGTGGCAACACTTACTTATGACCCATAATGTACCAAAAATTATAACAGACATTATTACTAAGATATAAAGTTGCTAAAAGAGTTTGGAGGAAAAAAGATTATTTCCAATTGCATAAGGGAAGCAAGAAGAGATGGTTTGTGAAGAGAGTCAGATATGAAACTTGGAGTTTCTAGGAAAGGTAGACCTGTAGAGATGAGGGCTGGGGAATGGGTATCCAATCAGAAGAAATCATGTATTAAGGCGAGGGTATGGGAAAGGGCGAGGAGCGTATGACACTGAAAAGTTTGTTTTACTTGCATAGTGGCAGAATGGCTGAGAAAGATTAGAAGTTAATTCTGGAACGGTATTATGAACACTTTGGAAGCCTCCAAGATTCTCTGATTGTGGGACTGTGAGAAGTCTATAAAATTTTAAGAATAGGAGGTCATTGTGGATGCCTTCATTTTGAAGTGATAGAAAGGTTCTTTGTTAGGGACAGTGAGGGGTCAGTTTTCCACAAATAGATCCCTAGACTAACACAGTGCTGATATGGAAGAAGAACAGTGGCTTACTTCTAGTGTTTTGATAAAATAAGGTTATGTGATATTCTCTGGTTCTGATCAGTGCATTTAGATACAAAGGTGCAAATTCTTTTTGAGACAAAAGTTACATCTTTGACTTCAGTGGAAACTTTGTATATCCTTGCAGGCACATATTAAAACAAAACAAAACCAATAATGGCATTCTCTCTTGAAGGAGAAAAAAAAAAAAAAGAATAGTAGAACATGCTTTGTTTCTGCAGCAAACGTAATATTTTAAAATCTTTTTCTCTGATGAGCATTGGTTTTCTTACCTTTAAGAAAACAGAAAATTTTCACAATAGAATATTGGGTTCTGTTTCCTTTGATGTAGTAATGCATATACAATATTGCACTAATGATTAACTGTTGTGCCCCTGAGGTTTCCCCAGACAAAACCGCCTTTCAGCAGATTCCTTATCTGCTATCAGGGGAGTGTTTACAGCAGCTAAAACTCTTAAGCTCCTTGTCTCTGAGACTGATGGGGATAATTAAGCCAGTGTTTGCCAGTCCTTTGCTCTTCTTTTTTGTGAGGTTGGAAACTAGGAAAAAAAAGGATGCATTAGCCAAAAATAAAACCCTGGAAATTCATGTTCAGCAATTTGGTATAGATTTTATTGGTCGACTTTGTTTCTGACACATACATTTCCAAACCTCAAGGCAGAAAAGAAAATTGTTCTCTTAATACACATTATCTGATTTTCTGTAAAGGAAAAAATATATATATTTAAAAATATAATTAAAATGTGTAATATATTTAAATATGTATCTCCAAGTTTTTTTTTAATAAACATTTCTGATTTGCTGGCACATATCAAATTTAGAACTGGTTTAATATATATGGTGACATTAATAAATAGGGCATAGTATTCTAAGTCAAGACTTTTAGAAATGGTCTTGTGGTTGAGGATTTTGTTTTTAGAACAATGGTTACTATGATATGTGTGGCAAACTATGATGTTGCACTGCTTTATCCACCCCCTCCCCCCATCCTCTGGGTCTCCAGAGGAAGAATTCTCATAAGCAATTTTAAATGGTTTGTACAAAGATGTAACTGAGATAGAATAGTTTATACCAACTTCTCATGCCACAAGTTAGGGTAATATACTATTTTTAACTTAATCTATATTCAGTGTAATTTTTTAAATCATGTATTACAAACATCTTTTGACCCCAAGTATTCATAACTGAAGTTAGATTCAGAATCCAATGTTTAATTCTGTGAGTTATTGCTAGGGCATTATTAAAGTATTAATATTTTTGTACTTCTTTAACTTGCTCTTAAAAAATTGTCAATGGCAATATTTAGCTTCTGTGATCTTCAGTCCAGTTAAGGACTATGCTATGGTCTTTCATATTACTTAAATTAATTAAATTAACAGTTCATAGTTTAGACAAAATGACTATATATATATATCTAGCTTTATCTTTAGCTAGATATATATATATGCAAATCCAGTAATTAAAAAATACATAGCCTTAATGACCAAGAGATTCAAATTAAAAACCTAGATTGCAATTAGCTAAGATGCCACATAAGATGATATAATCAAGGGATAAGAATTTGCTCCCTTTTTAAAATTTATAATCCTCTATTACTTGAATGGAACACTTTTCAGACAAATTGTCTGCTATACAAGTGTACTTTACTTTTCCATATTTTAGGAGATAAACCAGAATGTTGTCAAACAGAATCAAGCTGAAGATTAACTGTTTTATTTGGCAACAGATACTGTTTGCTGACTACCAGTGTAGAGTATGTAAGAAAAAAATGATCTTATGAAAAAATATGAAAGCATATAGAATAGCTTAAAATAATAGTAAGATCACATGGATAAACAAGTAATTTAAGGATTTTATGAATCCCCCTGTTGAAAAGATTAACATAGTTCTTTTTTTTTAATGTATTCATATTGTGGGAAGATACGACTCTGCTCTTAGAAATGGAAATATAAATAATAGTTGGTATGTTTGAATATTACTACTGTCAAGCAAATTTTTTTTGAGAAACCTGAAAACATCTGTAGGAAGCCATTTAGAAATGCTCTCAAAAGCAAGATTGGCCTAGCAAATGTACTTTGACAAATAAGAAAGGAATGAGTACACTATGTTCAAGAGTAATCTAATGGAGATTCTGGGTGAAGCCAGTGGAAATCAAATGAATCCATCACCATGAAATCCATCATTGTTTGTCCATTATCTAAACCCTCACAGCTCAGAAAGGATACTTTGTCCCCCCAACTGTGCTTACCTACTACTATATTCTTGCAGTGTAATGTAGTAACCAAGTGACCGTAGGTCTGAACAATTTCAAGTCTCCCACACAGTGCAGGGCAGCACACAGTACCTTTGATAGAAAGCTACATTTCTGCACTATTCATTGTTAAACAATTGTAAGGAGTCTGGTAAAAGGAAAATGTCAGACGTGTTTATGAGACGATTTTCAGTTCCTGGGCTTTACTGGGGGCAAGTGTGTATTTCCATGAAATGAAGATGGGAAAAAGAAAAGATGAAATATTTCCAAGTATTAAGTTTGATGAAATGAAGCTCTAAAAGATTTATTATAAATTTCTGCAAAACTATCTTTGGCCTGCTTTCCACAACTAATCTATAACGTTAATATATATTAATAACTTTTTGCAGTTGCTTACACATGGTCTCTATTTTTAAAGCCATATTCTCATTTCATTCCTTCTTCACAGATAGATAGATAAGCACACTAAATTGATCTTACTGATTTATCTTAATAGTGGGAGGACACCATCAAAAGAAACTTTATAATTTATCATAATAGAGAGGTAATGACATAATATTTAAAGAAAATGGATTCTATTTTATTTTAAAATTCATTGTTCTGAATGAAATAATATTAGTAAAGCTCTGTGTTGTGAACAAAAGGGATGTGGAAGAAGCAGAAGCCGGGAGACAAATTATCTTGTGGAATATCAATTTTCTCCATATAATCCTTTTTTTTTTTAAAGATTTTATTTATTTATTTGTCAGAGACAGAGACAGCGAGAGCAGGAACACAAGCAGGGGGAGTGGGAGAAGGAGAAGCAGGCTTCCCGCTGAGCAGGGAGCCCGATGTGGGACACGATCCCAGGACTCTGGGATCATAACCTGAGCCGAAGGCAGCCGCTTAAAGACTGAGCCACCCAGGCGCCCCTCTCCATATAATTCTTGAAGGATAAAATACTGATATCATCCGTTACATATCACATTTGTGAAACATTTTATTTACATATATTTAAATTCAAATTATCATGTTTAAAATTAAATTGTTCCTAGGTCACCAAAGTCTTTCAGAACAAAAAATTATTCAGGTCTGATTCAAAAGACCTAGACTCTAACAATGTATCTTAATGTTTCTATGAACCAAACCAAGCAATTAATTTTCATTTTATTTCCACATAGAAAATAGTATTATGGGAGGGCGCCTGGGTGGCTCAGTTGGTTGGGCGACTGCCTTCGGCTCAGGTCATGATCCTGGAGTCCCAGGATCGAGTCCCGCATCGGGCTCTCTGCTCGGCGGGGAGTCTGCTTCTCCCTCTGACCCTCCCCCTCTCATGCTCTCTCTCTCTCTCTCTCATTCTCTCTCTCGAATAAATAAATAAAATCTTTAAAAAAAAAAAGAAAATAGTATTATGGGCAATGTTCAAGCAATTGGCCTCAGCATGAGCATTTATAGTACCAAGATAAAGTTGGTAAGATCAACTTATCAAACAAAGGATGGTTCTTATGTGGGTCCATCTGTCCCATCTGTGAAGCAAGAGTGCTTGCTATGAGATTATGAGTAAAAACTAGAGAACTTGCATAGGCAGTTCTAAAAATAAGTTGTTAATATGTATTAACTTGTTATTAGATAAACATGGAAAACAGCAAAAAGTCAAACTTTTTTTCAGGGACTTAAATATTAAGTGATAAATTGTGACTGGCATGCTTTTTTTGAAATCTGTTTTTGATGATTACTTTAAAATAATTTTGCTGTTGGCAGAAGAAGGTGCTCTAAGAAAAAAATTACAGCATCAGTATAACCTTCAGATTTTTTATTCTCTGTAAACCATAATGAACAAAAAACAACTTAGGGTGGTGCATCTGGGACAGACCAACTGGCCCTTCCCCCCACTGGTGGAAGTATGTATAACTTGATTAATAATGTCATGCTTCTCCTGTAATAACATGTTTGTTTTGTGTAGTTTGTGGGGATCAGTGCAGCAAAATGGTTGCCCACCTCCTTCAAAGTACTGGCTGAAACAGTCTGCTGTGAGCAGGTTAGAACAGTAAATATTGTTTAAAGATACTGAACTTGTTAATAGAATCAGCTTTTTATAGAAAATGTCAAATTGCTTTTACGTTCAAAGTTGAATATAGTTGTAAGAATAAACAAGAACTGTTTTACCGCTGGGAGTTTATTTGAACCATATTATTGTACATAAAGGGAAATTCATTTAATTTTATTTGGTGCTTTTCCCTGAACCCCAGTGGGACTGAACTGCACAGTACAAATTTCCCTTACAGTTGACATTGTTAACTTCTTGAGAAAGGGTTGGAAGCTGAGGTAGGAACAGATGACGTGTAAGCTGGCAGTGCTTTAGCCATGTTTATTAATATAAAATTTTGATTTCTTGTACTATCTTTAACCCCATCATGGTTAATCTAACATATACCCTTTAAAAGTTGGATTTTATTTAAATTCTGTAATAAACTCCATGCAGACAAGGTGACCATATGAGTATCTTACAATAATAGATACGATTTTAAAATGTCTTCTATTGAGAAGCTGGGGAAAATGGGCTCACAATTGTGAGACTAACCAGCAGCATTGCTATGCCTAGAGCTTTAGCATGGTGATTTCTTATCTCTCTTGAGTTTTTCTTTAGCTGTTAAGCTAAAGCTAGACAAATGCCACTCAGCAACCTTCAATGGCTACTTAAGGACTTTAATAGGTTTGTAGATCAGGGCTCTTTTTCTTTCCAAAGGAAGCAAGCTTCATAGTTTAGTATAGACAAGTTTTGTCCTAGCCATGAAAAAGTTTATTTAATGCTGATAGTTTGCTTGTGATTTTATAATACAGAATCCTCAGACTCTTAAAATAAACTGTTATTCTTCTTCAGAATTTTATCCAAGATGTAGTGGTCTTGTCCATAAAATGTAAGAACACCTGAGCCTACACATAATAAAATGGTACATGAAGAATCAAATGCAATGTAATTTATGAATTAAAGATATCATTAAAGATTGAACTTGAAAATATAGTTTGTATTTTTGAAAATACTGACTAGTCACCTTTTATTGTAAAATTACTCAAGATAATTTTAATAGACAATAATCTTAAGACACACAATTTAAATGAAGTATCAGTCTCATTTCCCCTCTTAGACTGTTCCCTGGGAATAGGAATTACAGCCTTATTCAACATTAGATCACTCTTAAGTCTAGAACAAGTCTTTGCACTCAACATATGATTAATAAGGACTTCCTGAAAACAAAACAAAACAAAGGAAAAGAAAATCAGCAGATACACAAGTGTTCCCAAGTCCAACTCTAGTTGATAAAAGCCACTTGGAAATATTAAGTGATTTATACCCACTTTTGTTTTTCAGTTACCTTCTCTTGTTTCTCTTTCTGCAAATGCAAGTTCCTGTCAAAGAGTCTCTTTACTCCAGAATATCCACATAATGGCTGTGCTGGTTTTCAGGAGACATTCCACCTCACTCTATGTCTGTAAACAGATTTGGGAGGCAGGTCTAAAGATAAAGAGCTTTCTTGTGTTTGTGAAATTGCTGATGTAAAAACAAAACAAAACAAAACCCACCTCAAGTTGTTTTCTCATATACATATGTTTTTATATATGTTTTTATGCATATGCTCACGTATATGTTTATATATGTGTTTGTGCGTATGTGTGTGTGTATATATGTGCATGTGTGTGTGTATCATTGTGGACTTCATATATACACCTTTATAAACATGTAAACATGTTTCTGAGGTTATATAGTACCAATAGGTAGAAGCCATTGAATCTGATCTGGAAACGTTCATATACTTTTTTTTTTTTTCCTGTGGCCTCCTCATGCTCAGGCTCTGGTCTTCTTAGGACTTATTAAAATTGCAGAACCCCTCAAGAATCTCTGGGCTCTTTGGTTATTAAAAGATATCACATGACTAGGATGGGTGATAGGTAAAGGCAATTAAGAGTACACTTATCTTGATGAGCACTGAGTAATATATGGAACTGTTGAATCACTATATTGTACACCTGAAACTAATGTAACACTATGTTAACTACACTGAAATTAAAACAAACAAAACAAAACAAAAAACACATCTTACAAGATGTTAGTAGCAGTAGTGTGTGACATAGGTTCATAGGGGCTCATTTTTATTCTCTTTACTTTTCTGTATGTTTAAAATTTGTCACATTAAAGCTTTTTAAAAAATAAAACGAACAAAGCAAATCACATGATCTGGATTTAAATTGGCTGCTGTCTCCCAAATGTAGACGTTTATCTGTCAAACTGCTTAGGGACAACTGCTTTAAGTCTCATTTATACAATAGTTATATTCTTTTGATCAGCCAACTGCATGTGGAAAACAGACTAAGTGCAAATATATCTGCAGAATAATAATAAAAAAAAAGAGTCTTCATTGGTCAGGATAAGCCAGGTTATATATACATCCTGCAGTGATGTATGTTTCTGAAAAGTAACAAAAGCTTAAAAGAATGCAGGTTTATTTCTCTCTCATAGAAAGCGTCAGTATAGGTGGACTACTCCCCTCCATCCTGTACCATCCAGCACATGTGGCCTCCCAAGTCACCATGTAAGAAAAAGGGAAGAATGAAGGAGGTACACTAGTTCTTAACTGCATTGGCCCGGAAGTTAAAACAAATATTTCCACCCACAGTCCATAGCCCAGACTTGGTCGTGTGGTCCTGATATAACGAACCTTGATTGAATCTGTCCCAGAGACCTTATGAACTGACTCTTGGCTCTGTAGCCTAATGGTTCAAGATTTCTGCCCTCCCACTCCCTTTTACACACTGGTCTACCAAATATATTTCAGTGTGGATTCCCTTCCCCCCCCCCTTTTTTTAATATCTGTTCTAGTGAACAGTTTCAGAGACACAACATAGACTTTTAGGGTAGAGGTTTTTTTGAAGGTACACAGGAAACTAATAACAGCAAAATATCTGGTATAAATTATATCTGTTTACAAAATAATTTCTAATGATTCATATCAATACTTTATTTTTTAGTGGGTCCCAGATCTAATGTTTAAAGTCATATATTCATTGCCAGAGAATCTGAAGCTGACAAAAACAGCTTTCTCCTAAGACTGGTCTGAACTTTTCATTTGGCACAGAACATTAAATTAGATTTTTGAAGTGGAATTGTGGAAGTTTCCAGTATGCCAAGCAACTCACCATAGTAAAATGATTTTTTAACAGATATTTTATTAATGAAATACGTTTTTGCTTTCAGTTTGTGGTTTAGAGTAATTGAATTTGCTGTACAAAAAGATTATGCTATTTTACATTTTAAGTTGTTTTATTAAGTTCACTTTATTTTCATGGTATTATATGTATACATTTATATATTTAATACATGTACGAGAGTAACCAATTTTTAAATTTTTTTACTTTTTATTTTTTTTTAATATTTATTTGAGAGAGAGAATGAGGGAGAGAGAGCACATGAGAGGGGGGAGGGTCAGAGGGAGAAGCAGACTCCCTGTTGACAGGGAGCCCGATGCGGGACTCGATTCTGGGACTCCAGGATCACGACCTGAGCCGAAGGCAGTCACTTAACCAACTGAGCCACCCAGGCGGCCGAGAGTAACCAATTTTTTTAATTAAAAATTTTTAACTTGGTATTTCAACTAACAGCCTGGTTGATAAAATTTTCCAATAAATTATTAGTTGTTTCCCCCAAAGAAAAATCTCTGGTCTATTGGTAAAGCTTTTTGTCTTAGTTTCTGTTTTCATATCTGGTTACATCCATTAACATTATTTTAAAAAGTACTTTCTTTGTTTGAAAGATGATACCATGCTAATCCATTTATGTGAGGGTCGTTTGCTAGTGTATGATTTTAGCAACATGATTATTTCTGTTGGTATAATCCATAGCAGCCAAGATGTTCATACATGCTCTGATTATATGTTTATTTACTGGAACAAATGAGGAAAAATAAGGAAAATAAACATTTTCTTGTGACAGCTATTGTGGTTATTAAAGGCTTGAAATGTGGCCAGCATAACTAAGGAACTAAAATTTTCATTTTATTTAATTTTGATTAATCTAAATTTAAATACCCACATGTGGCTAGTACCAAATTTGGTCAGTACTGCTTCAAAAATTTGCAGGGAATAATTAACCCAAATTTTGTATTATTAAAAAAAAAAATAGTGTCACTATTCTCCCAAAACACACTATTTGGAATAGATGAGAGATTCACTTTCTGTCACTCATTCTCCTTATATTAGTTTGCTAAGGTTGCCCTAAAAAAAAAATATCACAGATTGGGTGGTTTAAACAACAGAAATTTATTTTCTTAGTTCTGGAGTCTAAAATTCCATGATCAAGGTGGGAACATGGATATTTTTTTCAGAGGCCTCTCCCCTTGGCTTGCAGATGGCCACTTTTCTCTGTGTTCTCATGTGGTCTTTCCTCTGTGCCCAGTGCATCCTTGGTGTCTGTGTGTCTTAATTTCCTCTTCTTATAAGGATACCAGTCCTGTTGGATTAGGGCCCAACCCTATTGGCCTCATTTTAACTTGATCACTTCTTTAAAGGTCCTAACTAAATGTAATCACATGCTGAATACTGGGGGATAGGGTTTCAACATGAGAATTTTGAGGGGACAAAATTCAGCACATAGCACCCCCTAACTAATAATGCCTTCTCTTCCATTTCATATCTACTGCTTCCCTGGACCTGCATATCCAAGGCATTTTCTATTTTTGCTTTGCTTGCTTTTTATTTCAAACTAGAATCATATTTGTATTTATTAGAACGTAATACATGCAGATTTTAAAATTCATCCTTTTTGCAAGTGGTGATAATTGTATTTTTAGAAACTATTTTATATTCCTTATTTCAAATTTGTTATTTCATTTATGGTTTATTTAATATGCTTCATTATGATGTGTTTTGTCTTGAAAAGTTGTGTTTCTCTGAGAATGTTCTACAATATTATAAACTCATGAAATAAATATTTGTGTTTTACTGATCATAGAACTCACATGACAATTTGAACCATTCAGTATTTCTTCAAAACATTCTGATATTACCAGGAGAAGTAGCTGATTGGAAGGCAATACAATATTAGTTTCTTTATCTTATTGTTTTTTGAAACATTCTATTTTTCTTTAAATGACACATTTTTCTAGGTTTACTCTCTCAGACTTCTTGGGAATATATCCTGTACAACTAAGGACAGCCATATGACATAGTTTTGGCCAAGGAGATATAAGTGAAATTTTACTGGGGACTTTTAGGGAAGTGTTCGCTTGACTAAGGAATAGGTCGGTGCAGCCTCTTTTCTACACTTGTTCCCATTTTGAATGTGGAAAGGTATATGGCTCTGCAGCAGACATGTTGCATCCATGAGGTGAAAAGTGTAAAGGCAAATCTCATAACCTATAAAACCTACAAGGGTGGTAGAAGAGAACTAGAGCCAGCTTTCTTTTTGTTAGTTTGCTAGATTAATTAGCAGTCAAACTAATCTCAGCAAGAACCCCACCCCTGCACTTCTTATTATGGCAGAAAAAATGAACTTCTGTTTGGATCTTTGTTAGTTAAGTGTTCTGTTATTTATACCATGTGCATTCCTAACTGTTATAGATTGCACATAAGAGCTGTTGTCCAAGAAAACTTTTTGCCACATGGAAATGTTTAATATTTACACTAATATGGTAACCCCCAGTCACATGGGGCTATTGAACAATTGAAATGTGGCTAGTCTGATTATGGAACTGAATTCTTGATTTATTTCATTTTAATAAACAAATTCAAATTTAAATAGCAATGTGACTTGTGGCTAACTATTGAACAACACAGGTCTTGAGACCTGGGGAATAATTAACCCAATTTTTCTGTTGCAAAAATTTCAAATTAATATCCACATCCTTTGAACACCTCTCATGACATATCATCTCATGACATGTATATTTGTGTCACAATCTTTCAAACTGTTATGTCCTCTTCTAATAAATTCTGGACGATAATCTCTTGTTTGAGTAAACATAGGTCCATGAATAGAAGCACACATGTGGTTGTCCTTATCCATACACTCTCCTGTACTTCTAATGTGCATTTAGCAGAAATTTGGTTAAGAGCTGCTTTAAATATTCAAGTTATAGTTTCTATCTTTTGCCTAAGTCTTGGATTACTATTATACATGTTTCATTGCCAGTAGCTAGTGTTATTATATACATATTTTTTTTATCAGTTTTTTTTTTAAAGGTTTTATTTATTTATTTGACAGAGAGAGACACAGCGAGAGAGGGAACACAAGCAGGGGGAGTGGGAGAGGGAGAAGCAGGCTTCCCACCGAGCAGGGAGCCCAATGCGGGGCTCGATCCCAGGACTCTGGGATCATGACCTGAGCTGAAGGCAGATGCTTAACCGACTGAGCCACCCAGGTGCCCCTTTATCAGTTTTTGAAAGCAGATTTGATCTGGGGAAGCAAGAACTTAATACTGAGTAATCAAACTGGTAGACTGAACTCACTGAAGTAAAACACAGACTCAAAATATTCTCACAGACTCATACAGGGTACATGGCGCTATACTTTGAAGTATCTCCAACTAAACCTATTCATCATATTTTAGTTTTATTTTCTTTTATTTTCACATTTTTATTTTTAGGAGCAATTTATTCACATTCTGTAACAGATATTATTTGTTAGAGCATGAAGATGTATTAAAACTTTGAGTTTTAAAACAATAGTTTATCTTGTTTTTGGATACTCACGTGCAGTCTTTCCCAAGGGCTTATTAGCTGTAAGTATAACATTGACCTTTCTTTTCTTTGTGATCTTCTATAAGACAATGTGTGTTTTTAACTTCATTCTCATTTTCCTGTGATGACTTGGAGGAACCTTTTTAACTTAATGGAAAGTAATGAGATTTGAGGTACTGTGGCCACTCTTTCTAGTAGTAATATGCAAGACTATCTGCCTCTTTATGCAGGTGCCTTACCAAAATAGGTGAGATTTTTTTTAGCATTTCTCAGTACCATTAAGATATAATTTGGTGGTGAAATACCCAGGTGTTTCACTTCAGGGTATGAGCTCAGTTTCAATGAAAGAATTTCACCATTTCTTTCTTTTCCTGTGACCTTTTTGGATAAGAGTTCTTTGTGAAATAATTATTTCACCTCATTTTAAATTCTAAAAGGTTTCTTGATACTAAGGGTTGTACTTTAATTGTCTTAAAGGGGAATTGACAAAATACCCTCCCATCCAGAAATACATGATAGGAAATGCTGAATGAGGACTGGATGTCATAATGACTAAAACTAGCTGAATGGACTGGAAGCACCTTTAAGCTGTATTTTAAAATATTATATTATAAAATGTTAGTCTCAAAAGTTTTCTCCCTGAAAGACCACCAAGACTTATTTAAATTTTGTATCCTGAGTTACTTAAATTTTTAAGTTAAATTAATAATTCTTTCTTCCATTTGTTGTTTCTTTAAATCTTAAAGGAAAGAGGTATGAAAGGAAAGCTAATAATCAAAAAAGAGAACATTGCTTCCATTCTGTAAAGCTCTCTAATATCTCTTATTTCCTCAGAATTCATTTTGGATACACCAGTGATTCCTGATGCCCTGTTATTTTTTTTTTTTTTTGAGTCACAAAATTAGGAATAATGTGGAAGCATCAATCAAAATTATACTTATTAACCAAAAACTAAGGCACTGGGGGACAATAATGGAAATCTGTAAAGACATGGGCCCTCCAAAAGTAATTATCATCGGTTGTGTAGGTCATAATTTATATATTAAATTGTTTTTGTCAATTAAATGCAAAGTGTTAACTACATTTTTCTGCCTTTGGTATTTATATATATCATCTCTCTATCAGACTTCTAAAAAAATAAAAGTTGTTGTTATTTCCCTGAGGAGAGTCAGGGTTTTGGAAAGCTTGCCAAAGCATGTTTCCCAATGCTGTGACTTACAGTGTTAGCACTCAGGCTTATCTGATATGGCTCTTTTAGATAAGGCTGTGCCAGAGAAGTTCTTGTTCTGTCAATTCCAAAGCCAAGCTAATTCATATATCAGAAACCACTTGATTTTATTTCATTAATTAGAAGTACGGATCAAAACCAAAAAATGACCTGTTGCATATTTGTTTTAATGTAAAGAAAGGTTGAGTTTGGTATTTCTAAAACTAATAATCATTTTGGGGTCTGTTAATTATTTCTTTCCTACTGCCCTTGATTCTTTCCATTCTTTCCTAAGTACCTCAGCCCTGAGAATTACCAATGATAGGGTAACTTCCTGTGCTTTAAAGTTTCAACATAGTATTGTGTGATCGGTCCAGAAAGTAATAGTTAAGACACAGTGCAAAGGTGATATAACAGAGGTATATACAAAGTGCTATAAAGTAATAAATTTACAAACTAGGACCTGACAGTTCGTTTTCACTTGACATTCGTTGGTGTTTTTTACCATTTTTTTAGAAGGAGTTTATGTAGCATTCATTTAAATATATATTTCAGTGCTTCGTATAAAGCAAGATACAAAAAGATTAATGTGAATTGAATTTGAAAGTTTAATCACTTTAGAACAGGCTTTATTAAAAAACAGAATCCGGACATTATGCATTCATTTAAAAATATTTTTATTTCATAGTTTATGTCACTTTATGGGTTTTAGGGGAGAAGAGTCACTGAGAAAATATAAAAATAGGTATCAGATAATTAGGAAATGTAGATACAGTAGATCTCTTAATTGTTCTGCCTGTATAAGGTGACAACATAAATGTTGATAGGTACCTGACAAAAATAGTGCTCTGGTATTCTTGGCTGTAAGCTTCTTTTATCTGCTGTGACAAAGAACTGACTATCTCTAAGTCTGAGAGTGTGTTTCTAAAATGGAAGTTAAATTGTCTAGACAACTAATATTCGAGAAAAGTTCACTTATCAGCTTAAATAAACTTTCCATTAAATAGACTTCTGGAAGAACACATATTTTTATGTGCAAATGTAATCTTGAATTTCCTAAGGGGTAAATAGTGGAAAATATACATGGTACTACTTCTGTATCTTTTCCAGAGAGTTAAAATAAAGTTCCTTTCCTTCTGCTTTCCAGTTATATTGACCTCAGAACTGAACAATTATTTTTTCTTCAACCCAAACTTTAGTGGGTTGATTGAGATGCATTATCATTGTCAAAATAATTACTTTAGAATTTATATTTTAAATTTACAAATAATATTTATAGAAGACATAAAAATCAGTTTTGAAGATTTTGAATTTGATTTTGATTTTGAATTTATTTTACCTAATTTCTTAATTGCCCTTATGTGATTGTTTTATTTTATAGCTTCAAATATAACTATAGTTATTTACTCAGGAATCAATCTATCTTCTATCTATCTATCTATCTATCCATCTATGAATCTGTTTTCTATCCATCTATATTTGTCTATCTCATGCCACCCAGTAACTATCCAAAACTTACCATCTGTGAGATATGATATTTACGGCATTCTAGCTAAACTTTAGGCAGTTCACCCATTCCTCTATGATTTGCCAAATAAAGCCACACTATCAGAGAGCTGTGTATTTGAGCTATGTTTGGTCAGCAAGCATAGGTTAGTTTTTTACTAAGTCTTCTTTACTTTGTTTATATTGGGAAAAACCTTATGAAATATATAACTATGTTGTTAGGGATTATTGAATTATTGAAGATATAGATAACTATGTTAAATAACTTTTTTTTAACATGGACTCCAGGGGAATATCTCTTTTAGATATTAGTATCAGGATTCATTATTATTTATTTTTTTTAGATTTATTTATTTATTTAGGGAGAGAAAGCAGGAGAGCGAGGGGCAGAGGGAGAGGGAGAGAGAATCTCAAGCAAACTCTTTGCTAAGCATGGAGCCTGATACAGGGCTTGATCTCATGACCTTGAGATCATGACCTGAGCCAAAACTCAGAGTCAGATGCTTCACCAACTGCACCACCCAGGTGCCCCAGGATTCATTATGTTTAATTCTGAGCAATTTTTGCCTAATGCAATGTAATGTTTTCTAAACTCTATACCACAAGTCACTAAATATCTCAGAAGATGTTTATAAGAGGGTACCCCAGAAATAGGGTTTAGACTCAAATATGTTTGGGAAAATTGGCTTCTTGACTCTTGAACATTTATAGTGAGCAATGGCATGCTAGAAGACACTTAGCTGTTTATAGTAGAGCAACCTCTTTAGTTAAGAGAACATTTTGCAAATACATTTTTCTGTGGTCCCTTTTCCACTAAAACACATATTAACATTTTGGGCTCTCCTTTTTTCAGGTAATATGGTATGGAGAATGCCGATCCAACAAATCCTGTGATTACATATTTGATGGGATTTCCCCCATTGCGGTAGCTGGCAGAAAAACAATTTTATTCGGTGCAAATGAATATGCCAATACCATGTGACCCAGCTTTCCGATTCTTAGATATAAACCAGAGGAACTCTCATATAGGTCTTAAAGGAGGTATATATGAAAATGTCCATTGAAGCACTGTCTATGGTAAGGAGAAGCTCGGAGCAGCCGAGCAGCTTATTACAGTCAAATGTAATAAGTTACATGTAGCAACATAAATAGATCTTAAAACATAATCAGAGTGAGAGTATACCATGAACTCTACAATAGTTCAAGTAAATTATATGTTACCCTAGCAGGTGATTAGGCTTCATCAGTGCTAGGTTCTACCAGCCTCCTTCCTTCTGGCTGTATATACTGACTTATTTTGTTTCCCAGTTGCATCATAAAATTTTGCAACTACTTTAATGTTTGTATGGTTTTCCTTACTATAGTTTAGGGGTGTTTATAAGTCTCCTTGGGAAAACTTTTCAAATAAAATAAATAAATAAATGTTACAAATAAAGTAAATGTTATCTTAAAATCAAGAATTACTATTCTATTAAGTATAGGTGATATTTAGCTCTTTGTTCTTTCATTCTTTTAGGCCCTAAAGGTAAGGGGAGAGACAGTAGATTATTTTCATATGTATGTGACAATTCTGAGCTTGGACAATAATCATCCCCTTGCCAAAATAATCTAGTCGTATTAGTACTTTTATGTTCTTTTATCTGTTTATTGAGTATGGATGAGAAGACTAGCAGGAAGAAAAACTAATCAAAATTAAACATTTATTATATTTTCTAGAGCTTCTTCTTGTGAGGAGGGCTCATTATTTTGTAACAATAAAAATCAAGGTTATAACTTTAGAAATCAGAAATGAGGACAGAATATAAAATCCACAGTGATTATGAATAGCTTTTTTTTTTAAAGATTTTATTTATTTATTTGAGAGAGACAGAGATAGCAACAGAGAGCACGTCTGGGGAGGAGAGGCAGAAGCAGGCTCCCCGCTGAGCAGGGAGCCCGATGTGGGGCTCGATCCCAGGACCACAGGATCCCAGGATCATGACCTGAGCCAAAGGCAGATGCTTAACCAACTGAGCCACCTAGGCGCCCCTATGAATAGCTTTTAAAATGGCATTAAATGTTCCAGGTCAGCCTAAGTTATAACTATAATTATAGTTTTGAATTATAATTCTGGTAGCCTGGTTCTGGTCTCAAGGAAAAAGTTTACTACTTATCTACCATGCAGGTAGAACAGGTAAGAACTGTTAAGCGCAAGGAGTGGCTGCCAAAAGTAAAGTGGAGACAATTGCAAAGAGTCCTAAACCGGAAAATTCTTGCTGATTGCATAATACAAACACAGTTTATTTCTTTTTCTCCCAATGCATCAGGCAGTAGGCACCACACTTTATTTGAACCCTAGAAAGTTCTACTTTCAGCTATATAATAATGCAATTAAGGTTGATGACATCATTTAATTTACTGCCCCATGATTAATTAGGGATAGTATAGTAGATTGAGTAAGACTTCTGGCTCTGGAATTAAAAAGTTCTGGGAAAGAATCTGATCTTGACAATTACTGGTTGTGGGGTTTGGGGCATGTATTCAAATTCTGAGACTGTTTTCTTATTTGTAGAATGAGATAGTGATAGAAATCTCATATGGTTGTAAGAATTAAATGAAAGAATGCTTGTTAAAATACTCAGCACACTGCCTAGCATTTAGCAGTGAGTAATCAAATTTAGCTTTGTGATTCTTATTGTTATTCCTGATTGAGGTGTATATTCTTTTATTTTACCTCATGTTTCTCAACTGAGAACAACTATGCCCCCCTCAAAGGGCATCTGACAATGTTTGGAGACATTTTGGTTGTCACAACCTGGGGTGGGGGTGATAGCTGTTACTGGCATCTCGTGAACAGAAGCCAGGGATGCTGCTAAATACTCTACACTGCACAGGATAGCCTCCCTGACAAAGAATTATCCAGCTACAGCATGTCAGTAGTACACAGGTGGAAAAACTTGCTTTAACTATTTATTTTTGATTACTAGGCTGAAAGATATCAATCCCTTTGTATTTCTTTAAATATCTACTAGTATATAATACTTTCTTCTGTGACATAGTCAAATAGGTCACCCTATTCATGCAACCATAATTTATTTCTTAAATTGTCCCCACAGGTAGCAGTTCCACAAAAGAGTTTTAAGATGATTCCTTATTTTTCCCCCAACCCCTGGCAAAGAGACAATGAAGTCTTTGGTTTTAGGATAAAGCAATTATAGAAAAATGGAAAATAATTTGTATTGGAATTATCTTATTCATTATATACCATTTATTATGAGAAATGAATTCTCAAGAATGGCTATGCATGATATGAATAACTGAGTATTTAGTAAATGTAAACATAGGTAGAAATATAAAATATTTTAGCATGAAAACTAATACATAAAATTAAATTTAAATAACAGTTTGATTAGTGAAATGTGTGCAGTTCTTTGGTACTTTTTCAGTATTTATGTGACAAGAAATACATCTAATTTATTAAAGCTTTGAAGATAACTATGTGTAATACCAATGTTATGGATTGTTTTTGCAATGAATTTGTTGAATTGATGTGCTTAGGATGAGATGACAGGGATTGCTTTCTAGGGTCTTTTACTCATAAAAATCAGAAATCTATGCTTTCTTGGCCTTTTTCCATATTCAGTAAAACCCCATTAAACATTTCTGCTCCATTCAATGCATTTAGAATTTTATGTGGTAGTACATAGTGATTTATAGCATCCTTATCACTATAACAAGGAAATCATGTGTTGTTCCTATCACTTGAGGATCACAATGAATGAACAAAGATAACAATTTAATTTCATTTGAATACTCTTGACTATGACAAGCATAGATAAAGCAACAGATAGTTTTTACTTCTCTCTCTCTCTTTCAACATTGACTTTATTTCCATATGATATATTCTTACTGGAAGTGTGTGGTGGAAATCATTTGAGACTTAGAGTCACATGTAGAAAAGTATTAAAGTCCCAAGAGTATTATTAGTGGGTCGGTGTAAGCCTAGGTTTGAGTGGTAGGTAGGTCAGGGGAATTTTGAATGATGATGTTCCAAAAGCATATGAGATTATTAAACATGTTCATTCATGACCTGGCTGATGAAATGAAAAATATATAACCTATAAAATTATTAAGACCATAATTTCAGATTGGTACTATGGGGTTTATTATTGATAATTTGAATTGAGAGTTACTTGACAAATAGAAAAAATAGAAATTCATGGGTTAAAGTTTAATGGAATAATTTCACTAGTTATAAATAAAAGAGAGCCCATAAATAGAAGATATGAAAGCTTGGGCCTTCTTTATTCATAGATTAGCAGCTAAATATGAATAAGAAGAGTGGTATTTTAAAAATATGTTTATAAAACTCTAGTATTATACAATGGGAAATCATTGTTTAGGACCTACAATATAATTTATTCTTAAGTTATAAAAGAGTTAGGAAGCTTAATGATCTTGTAAAAAATAGAGCATTCTGCTTGTTATGTTAAAGTAATGTTTGAGACAATCAGGCAGGAATAAGTATTGTTGGGTCCTTTATTTTCCCTTCATAATTGACAACCCAGAGATATGGCTTTATTTTCATAAATGTGAGGATAAAGATCCAACACTTTCAGCATCTTTGTCTTGGTTTTTATTAAGTTTATGTGACTCATGATTCTTATTACTAGGATAAGCACAATCATTTAAAAATTTTTTTTCAATGACTTTCATAACGTAATTAAGACAAAAAGCAATGAAGACAATAGATTTCAGACTTTTGTTAGACACAGAACCCTACTCAAGACTACACCTGGATATTCAGTAAGCAAAATAGATAAAAAAGGAAGCCCTTCTGGTTGAAGAATGACAGGTAGCCTCTTCAAACTTTATGCATCTCTCCAATTAAAAAACCTCTACATTTAAAATAATCAGAATTTATACCTGTTCTGATATTCAGAAAGAGATGATGATGTTCTAGAAAATAAACTGCCAGCCATTATGATGTTGCACAAATTAATAACATGAAATGTTTATTTATGAGCTGCAGTATGTGAACTTGAAGTCAGTATACACAGAGTTTAAGGAATACAAATTCATAATGCAAAAATTATTAAAAAGTGATCATAGAAGCTAATGCTTATTAATTTTTTAGTGCAATAATTATTTAGCAGCCATGAAAATTCCCTTTTCCGGTCCCTAACCCTGGTCACTGTTGAACATTAAAATCCTGATGCTACACTTTCCGTGATAGCCCCCACAGAAATGACAGCATGGCACAGATATTAATCCAAGCCTTCTAGAGAGACATAGGACTCCTATTTCAGGAGACTTTGGCTTGAGGACTCACTGTTGGCCTTGTAGAACAGTCTTAGAAGTGCAAAGCAGTGACTCTTCACCCAGTTGTCCTTCCTTCTCTCTCCTTTAAGAGGTTTAGATCTGCCTTATGGTCTCATGCACTACCTACCTGCCTTCCCTCACAGACTTTTACCCTAATAAACCTCTTATAAGTCTAGTCTTGACTTCTGCTTCTTGCAGGACTTACACTAACAACCTAGTTTGTAGTAAATGTTCTATATCCTCGTTGTATTCTAAAGCAACCAAAATAAATAAGTACCATTATTATCTCAACTTTACATGAGAATGTTGCCGCACTATTTTTTGCAGGTCATCTTTTCATAATGACCAAGTTCTGCATCTGTGGAATCTCTTGTTAATCTTATCCTTTCTACACTGGTTTAATGCAGAAAGAACCACCCCCCCCTTTTTTTTTTCTTTCAACTTTAGTCTATCAATTGCAAAGGATTCTGCATCTGTGTGTTTGTAATCTCACTAAGTTCATATTTCAAAGTTTGTATTAGAATTTTATTCATGAAGCTCTAGTTATCCTGCTCTAACTTTGAGCAAGTACATACCAGTGCCAAATCGTAAATAGACTTCTTTTACTTTAGTGTGCTTTCTAAAACGTGCCTACAACTGCTGGAAGTTACCTGAAAAGTGGTTTTTCTTTGCATGGCTATTCCCTAGTCTTGTGCGTATGCTTGAGTTCTTTACACTGCTAGGGCTTTGTGGAACAGGAATGTATTGTAGGAACCACCATCACATTTGACAGAAAGGAAAGGATTACAATTTAAGCACCACAGATTGTCTGACAGAGCCGAAGTCATTTGCCCTGTCAGATATTAATCTGCCCATTCCTGATTCCACAATCCCTTCATCTTCTCCTGTGTTCGATCCTCTGGGCAATAGAACACTCTGATTTGACTGATTAACTTTCTCAGGACTCTCCAAGCACACTACTTTAGCTTTCTATGTACTTAATGTATTATCTCTAAAAAGTAAAGTTTCAATTATTTAATAGTAATTCTATAATTGCTCTTCTAAGAAGAGTCATAGCACTTTCTAGATTATCCATTTCCTACTGATTTCCTTACTAGGTAGCTTCCTGCTGGTTCTTTGAAACTCAAAGTAAACGCTCATGGACCAAACAGATGGGAATGAGGATAGCCTCTGACTTGTCTGATTTCTGTTTGTTCATGCTCACCTGCAGTATAATTTGAGTTGACTAGATAAATACCTTATTTTTAGTATTTTATGGGACATATATTGGGTCTTCATGTTAAAGGAAAATACTTCATGGCACTTGTTAAAGACAGTAAAGAAGATTTTATTTAAGAGGGAGGATCCACTGCAGTGGAACTTTGTAGTAGGTAATAGAGATGAGGCACAATTCCAAATACAACCAGCACGAGTAGAGATTTATAGCCAAGGAGCAAGGTGGGTGTCAGTGAATAGAAAACTACTAAGAGGGAACATCAAGGCTAGGGGAATTCTTGCTATATTTACTGAACAGAATTCTTGCTGAAGGCAGAGTGGGGTAGTTAATTATTGAAGGTGGGGGATGAATAATTTGATGAGATATCTAGGGTAATCAGAGACAGCTGGTGAGGGAATCTTTGTTAACTCAGCAGGATTCTTGATGAAACTGGACTAAGCTGACCAAGGACTGGCCTGGGCTTAGAGAAGAGGGATTCAGAGGAGCCTGCCTCAAGTTTGGTGAAGAAGAGATTCTTTGTCATTTAACTAAATAGAGTCAGTCTATACCTTTATAATATGAGGAGCCTTTTACTCTTGAACAGCCAACAGCTTTTATAATCAACAAACAAGGCACATATAGAAGAATTATAGAGGGAGTAAAATTTGGTCCTAAAACTGTAACTAACCTAACTAATCTTTTTTCTTTTTTCTTTTTTTTTAATATTGAGAAAAGTAGAAGGCAGAGAAGATATTGAAAATTTGAACAACACATTAGGGGTTATATGCATGTAAATAATATAACTTATCAGTAAAAAAATTAAGACATTTTGGATTACTTTTAAAATTGTTAATTCTTTTTGACAACTTTAGATGTCTAAAAGAATCTTGTTTAGAATCAGCTTCACTTTTTTTTTTAAACCAGGTGATGGGTATTAAGGAGGGCATAGACTCATAACACTGGGTGTTATACGTAACTGATGAATTGTTGAACACTACATCAAAAACTAATGATGCCCTATATGTTGGCTAAAGTCAGGTTCACTTCTAAGACAATACTTAGTACAATCCCCTAGGAAAAGAAAGAAATATCTTGTGTAGTAATTTTTTTTTAATTTTTTATATAATACCAAATACTTTGGCAGGCTCATTTCAAAGTCACTTAGCAAATATTAGTTTTTATTTTATTTAAAAGACCCCCAAAATTTCAGTTACGTAATTTTAATTACATCTTTTGTGGGAAGAAATTTTTAAAGATTCAAAATGAAATTAAATACTTTATTAAGTAACAAATTTGGAGACATAATAGTGAGGCAGTGATTTATCTCCTAAATGAAGCAGAGAGCCCTGTATGTATTTTTAAAGGTCTTGTTAAATCTTATGAGTTAAATCAGCTGTGATTATCTAAGAATCTTAGCTGAGATAGAATATATACAATAAATGCTCACCTAGAAAAATTCTAGTAGAATCTAATAGACGAAAAATTATTACAATCATTGGATTTAACTATAGAAGAAAGAAATGACTGAAAATATCTTGAGTCTAGAGAAGAGTAGAATATAAATTTGATCCAAGAACCTAAAAGTGTTGATGCATCTTGAAGACCTAAGAGCACCATATTTCTCTCATTTCTAATAGGCCCTCATTTATCAAATTTTGTGTATTGAACACAATTATGATACATTTTTTTAAAAGATTTTATTTATTTATTTGACAGAGAGAGAGAGAGAACAAGTAGGCAGAGAGACAGGCAGAGGCAGAGGGAGAAGCAGGCTCCCGCTGAGCAGGGAGCCCGATGTGGGGCTCAATCCCAGGACCCTGGGATCGTGACCTGAGCCGAAGGCAGCGGCTTAACCGACTGAGCCACCCAGGTGCCCCCAATTATGATACATTTTTAAAAAAATTTATATCATAACCAAGTCATAAGAATTATAGTTATTTTGGCACTAATAATTTTCTCTTTTTCCCTAAGAATTATAGAATGAGAATTTTTTGTATTAGGATATTATAGTATATCCTCTCTTAAAATCTAAAATAAGCAAATTTTTATATTATTTCTTTAAAAAAAATCAGAAGTTAGAAAAAAAAAAACTCTGAGTTTTTTGAAGTTGGCTTCCCCTTGTTGTTTCCTCAAATGAAAATAAAATAGGTACTCTTTCCCACAGTTAAGCTGTATTTTAAAAACCTGAGTTCCTTTAGTGGAAAAAAAAAAAAAAACAACAGAAAGAAAACCCTCTGACCTTGGCCGGGTACATAATTATTTTGCAAATGAAGTGGTGGAGTGTGTGACTTTTTTAATGAGACAAAATTTGCATCAAGTTGTAATCTGATTGCTGGTATATACCACTTGAACTTGACCCTTGGGTTAAAGCAGTTTTAGTTAATTTATAAAAACAACACATACCTGTAAGGTTAGCCTGGATATATGATTTACTAATACTATATTATATTTTAAAACTTTCACCTCAGTTTATTCCTTTCTTCTAACTAATGCCCTGGAAACATTTCTTGAAGGTGATATTTCCATCTTGATTCTCTTTCCAAATTCCAGTTGGAAATATGCCAGGTTTAAATGCCAGTGTAATAGGCGGGAGGATAAAGTAGACTTTAAAATGTATGAGTCTGTTTTCCTTCACTCTTTGTGTAATTGATCTCATGTTACATTGTATGAGTTGTTCTCAGTTTTTTCATATGAACATGGAACACCCATTTAAATGTACTTTAATCGGGCGCCTGGGTGGCTCAGTTGGTTAAGCGACTGCCTTCAGCTCAGGTCATGATCCTGGAGTCCTGGGATCGAGTCCCTCATTGGGCTTCCTGCTCGGCAGGGAGTCTGCTTCTCCCTCTGACCCTCACCCCTCTCATGCTCTCTCTTTCATTCTCTCTCTCTCAAATAAATAAATAAAATCTTAAAAAAAATAAAAAAAATAAATGTACTTTAATCATTTTAAAATGGAAAATAATTATTTTTATGAATGCTCTTCCATGATTGACTAGATAAATCAATACTTAGAGGAGAGGCACATGAGTCAATGTTGATGCAATGCCTAAACAAAAGCCCTGTTGCTTGATTTTATACCTGTCAATGAGTTGTATGTATGTATAGAAAAGTATTATATATCCTAGTGCTTCTCTCTTTTCTCTGAAGTACATTAATTATTTCACATTTGGAAACATTTAGAGAAAGTTGATAGAACATATAAAGCATTTAATAAATGTTATAACTTAATGTTATAATTTAACATTTAATAAAATGTCATAATTTTTAACTATTTTTTTTTTTTTTTGAGAGAAAGAGAGAGTGTGAGTTGGAGGAGAGGAAGAGGGAGAGAGAGAATCTTAAGCAGGCTCCATGCTCAGTGCGGAGCCCGACATGGGGCTTGATCTCAGGACCCTGAGATCATGACCTGAGACAAAATCAAGAGTGCGATTCTTAACCAACTGAGCCACCCGTGTGCCCTTTACCTACTAGTTGTCATCATACTGTGACATAAAAGATGTTGCTCTATCAAATACAGATGACTAAATTAAAGCATCCACCTTGAATTCATGTTGTCCTGTACATAAATATCCTTCATGCCCCACATAACTGTACCAATTGGGATGATTGGAGAATAAACTTGCTGCCACAGTGGGGCTGGGTCTAAGAAAACAGACTCACTCACCTCCAGACACTATGAAAGTTTCATGTCCGCTAGAAAACAGAGTATCTGAAAGGCACGGCAATGAAGGTGGTAAAAAAAAGCAGTGACTGCTGGAGGTCTGATGTGAAGTACTTTAGAGGTTTCTTTGGAGAATAGTACTGGGATAGAGAATCCAGAGGTAGAACACAATTTGCCATCAGTCTGAAGTATGGCTAAAGATTTACCTGATTTGGGATTCAAAATCAGGACAACATAAAGTCTGCTCTGGACAGTTCCAGTTTATGTAAAGTATCCTGGCATAATTATTAGTGGCACACCCTATCATTCTCAACATTCTCTGGTTTGAAATACAAACTATAGTTTCCGGATAAGACTTATGAGTTCAGGTCTTTAGTCCAAGGAAAATGGCAAAACCAGGAAGATTGTCAAAACAGCGATCAAACAAAGGGAACAATTGTGGATCAGAAGTATGTTTGAAAACAGAGCCTTTAAATCAATGCAAAAACAGTTACAAAGCTAATGAACAATATCAGACTTTAAGTAGCAGGGATGGATTGGTGTTGGAACTTTAGGATGTCAGGATTGCTCCTAGGCAGTATTTCTTAAACTCTCTGGTTACTGTAGAAATGCAGGAGGCATTTGGTAAAATGCAGATTCTCAGGCCTCACTCCATCCCTACAGAATGAGACTCTCCTAAGGTGGACATGGAATTAGCATTTTAAATAATCTTCCTGATGATTCATATTCACATTGAAGTATAAGAACTATTGTAATAGAGATGAGAGAGGGGCCAGCAGTTTGAAAGAAACAGGTGCCATCTAAAATTTTGTGAAGGTGGATTGGTTGAATATAAATTACAAATAAATACATAAAGTTAAAGAATCTGCAAGCTGTCCTTATGAGTCTTGGGTGATTTTAATTTTTTTATTATATTTTTTAAATTGGGCAATAATGTCCTGAATATAATAGATAGATTATGATAGATCAAGAACAGGATTTATTGGTTAGTCATATCTTGCTGCATAAAAGTTTTCCTAAACAAATGATAAAAAGGGAAAGATGACTTAAGGAAAAATGGCAACCCAAATGGAAAAAAAAAAAAAAAAAGAGTAACCCAAACTATTTGTAGCTCTTCTGAGAGAATTGGACCAGATATGATTTCTTAAAATAGAAATCTTTATGAAAATTTATTGGAGGGAAAGAGACATAATATACTCAAAATATTTAAGTTACGATATGCTAGATATTAGGCAATACATTTCATAGAAATTGAGGGAATTTGTGTTCAAGTCAGCAATGACACTTCATCCACCTTCGTATTCAAAAGGTGTCCACAACCAGCAGTGCTGACTTCTGTTTTTTAGATTCCAACCAAACAAACAAAAACACAGAAACAGACTTATAAATACAAAGAACTAACTGGGGTTGCCAGAGGGGAGGGAGGTGGGGGGATGTACAAAATAGGTGAAGGAGATTAAGAGGTACAAAATTCCAGTTATAAAATAAATAAGCTACGGCATGAAAAATACAGCGAAGGAAATGTTGTCATAATATTGCGATAATGTATGGTGACAAATGGTAACTACACTTATCATGGGAGCATTGTGTAATGTATAGAATTGTCAGATTACTATGCTGTACACCTGACACTTACATAACATGGTATGTCAACTGTATTTCAATAATAAAAATTAAAAATGAAATGCAGCATCTCCAGTCCCACCTCAGGCCTCCTTGATCAGAACCTATATTTTAATCCTCATGTCATTCATAGGTGCATTAAAGTTTGAGAAGCACAGCTCTACAAGCAGAAGGGTCTGACCTGACAAAAATTCGCTTGTATTTGGGAAGCCAAATCATAGTGGAAAGTGGAGGGTTAGAATGAGTCTACTAAAATATTATTATTCAGTGATAACATTTTCTTTCAGTCGTGCTATGATTCTAAAGTACTTGCAAGAAAATCTGTTATGAAAGCAAAAGTGTCTTGCTGGCAGCTCAGGTAGTTCAGAGGCAGGGTGGTGCCCTCACAGTAGCCTGAAGTCTTATCTGTGATTTGGGGCTATCAAAGTAAATATTTAGAAATGTACTTCTCTATCATAAATGACATTTTAGTATAGTAAACAAAATTGGATCATTGGCATCAAGTGTCTATACACCAGTATTGGTTCGGAGTGCATTTTGTGTCTGTGAGCTTTCAAGAGCTCATTGGCAGAGTTTTGTTTCTGGAAGAAAAATATGTAACTCACATAAATGCCACAAGAAAAGACAAAGTAAAAAATCAAGGAGATAGATTTCTTTAAATCTTAAGGGAGATGACATATTTACAAAATTGTCTTTAGTCTGTAATAATGACTTCATATGTTAATGGAAAGAAGACAGATTACATAAATATTGTTAGTTAGAAATCTAGTCAACTCCTCAATTAAAGGGAAGCTGATAGAAAAGAGGTCACAGATAAGTCATAATCACAGTGAACACAAACTAATCAAACATTATAAAACATGGATTTAATATCAGTCTATTGGTTTCAAAATTATGTCCATTATTTCAGCAGGTTAGATCAGCATTTCCCAAAGAGTATTCTGTGGAACCTTAGTGCCTCCCTATGCATTCCCCAACACCCCCAAATGCTAGCTTACAAAGGGTTTGATGGAGCAGAATGTATGGGTAACACTGCATATTTTGCTCCCTTATCATTGAACAAATGTTTATGGGATAACTTATAACCTATTATATGTTAGGCATTATATATTAAAAGCTATGAGTAGACTTGAATAGGGAGGACTGCTTAATTTTGCTCAATTCGGGGTTTTTCAAAAGTTAACTGCAGAACTTCTTTTTCATGTAGCATCAATTAAAGCTAGTTCCTAAACATGTTAGGAAAGGAGAACTGGGTAACAAAAGGGAAAGTCATGCTCTTGTTCCCTCACTATAGCATGTTCTTCTTTTCACCATTGGGTCTCATGTGGTTACTGTTCTTCGTGTTTCACATCTCTAGCTCACATGCACCATGATTTCTCCTAATCTACAGAGTCTGAAGGCTCTGATTACTTTGCCTCCTGAGCAATTCTAAGTAAATCTTTGCTTGTTTATTCCATATTAATCCATTAAATACTACTCCTTATATCTGTTATTGATGAAATCAAACTAAAGTTCATCTTTCATGGTTCTCTTAAAAAAAGTTTTTTGTTTATTTTTATTTCATTCTTCTTGAAGAACTTGACATGGATGCCAAAAAAATAATTTACCCTAATTTTCTTTTTCAATTACAAACCATTAGTTTCTTTATTCCATATTGTATTGGGAATCATATAACACATTCCCTTTGCTCTGGTTATTCAAAACTTCAAATTTTTGTTGAGTGGCAAGTATAATGCCCTTTTCTTTAAAGTTTATGTAGCAATAAACACATATGGTATCAAAAAGCTTACTAAAAGACCCAAACAATAGGCATCTTCTAATATGGGTACATTTTTGTGGATTTATACCAATTTTATTATTTTTTATATTTTATAAATTATTTTTTGGTGATGAATAACAAAAATTTAAATTCACTTCCATTGGGGCACCTGGGTTGCTCAGTTAGTTAAGCTTCTGACTCTTGGTTTCATCTCAGGTCATCATCTCAGGGTTGTGGGATCAAGCCCTTTGTCAGGCTCTATGCTCCGCCGAATCTGCTGCAGATTCTCTCTCTCTGCCTCTCCCTCTGCTCCTCCTCTGTTCACATGCTCGTGCTCTCTCTCTTGCTCTCAATCCCTCTAAAATAAGTAAAATCTTTCCAAAAAATTCACTTGGCATAATGTACCAATATACTATTATGGATTAGAAAAGTATGTGTTTTACTGATGTACTTATGCCTCCATTTGTTTTTATCCCACATACAACTTGCATAAGTAAAATTAGTGATCTGTTCCAAAATATATCATTTATAAAAACATATCAATTTTATATTGTGAAAAGCAATCTTTTGTATTATATGAGTTTTAAATTATTTTAAAGCCCTTCAAATACATAGTTTTATTTATACAATTTTAGGACCTTTGGAAATTCTATATAAGCTCCTACTCTATTGATAATGATACTTTAAAAGGGTTACAGACCTTATAGCTATCACTATAGACAATATTTAGATTCTATCTTACTGAATGGCTCTAATTCAGGATTCAGAAATATAATGATAAAACTGGTAAGCAATAAGATAAATTAAAAGACAGTATTTTCTTTAAGTTACTATTCTACAAGAACTTACCCAAATATAAATCTTGATAAAGTGATCTATTCAGGAACTATTTACTTGCTTAATTATGAAATATGAGCACTGAAATGAATGATTGTCCCCAGACATATTTATAATGTCTCTTTGGAATTGATGTTTTCCCAACCAATAGAGAGTGTTGTCATGAATTAAAATGAGCACTTAAATTACTATATCTGAATCATGTCTAAATAATCTAAATTCATGGGTATGAGATTTGAAATAAATATGAATCTTGAGAGGTAGCATGTTCTATTCATCTATTCTTTAAGTAACATTTATTGAATGTCTATTATATGACATGCACTGAAGAAAATTGAGACATATAAACAAGACATGGTTTGAGTAAGTCATAGACACAAATAATTACAATGCAATATGACAAGTGCTAAAATAAATGTTATATTAAGTATCATTAGCCATTGCTAAATGGCCAATAAGTACATTTTAAGTAAAAATACTTGTTCCTATAGGAATAGAAATAATGAGATTGATTCATTCATTCATTCAGCATGTAATTACTGAGCACCTACTTTGTGCCAGGCACTGAAAACAGATAAGAAAGCAAAATTTCAGATATGTCTTCTGCCATGGAGATTGAATTCCAGAGGTATGAAGAAAAATTCCTTGTAAGTAATATGAGTATTAAAGGAATAAGGAGTAATTCAGTAGATAGAGCAAAGTATGGGGGAGAGAAAGAGAGAAAGAGAATTAAGAGTGACAAATAATAAAATTGGATTCTAACTTCACCATTAATTTGAGAGAATCTGAAAAGTTAAACCATCCATGAATCTTTTCCTTATGTGCAATTCTGCAGTTAGCAATATTTTAAGGTTTTTAAGAGCTGTGGATGGAAGAGAGTATAGTTTTGGGGATGCTAGTAAACTATTTGAAAAGAAGAGCCTCCCCTATATTAAGCCTCTAATCAAGTTGCTTATACTTTTAATAGACTTGGCAGGGTCACTATCTGAAGAGGAATGTTTCCCTTGGAGCAGTAACACTAATTAATTTACATAACAGGTGCTTTAGCTGAATGATTCAAGGGTGGTTTCTTCTTAGGAATAAGGACTATGAACCGAAGATCAGTGGTTCCAAAATTTCGGTCCACAAACAAGCTACAGCAAAATGGCTAGGGTTTAAAATACAAACAAACCAAATCAAACCAAAACTGTAGAAACACTGATTCCCCATCCTCCAAAATTGGGATTCTGATTCATTAGTTGTATGGGTGGGCCTAGGACACAATTTTTTTTAAAGATTTTATTTATTTATTTGAGAGAGAGAAAGTGAGAGAGAGAAAGAGCATGAGTCAGGGGGAGGGGCAGAAGAAGAGGGACAAGCAGATTCCCCACTGAGCAGAGAGCCTGATGCAGGGCTCAGTCCCAAGATCCCGAGATCATGATCTGAGCCGAAGTCAAATACTTAACCGACTGAGCCACCCCAGGCATTTTTTTAAGCTACCCAGAATATGCTGCTGTGTGGACAGACTTTGAAACTATTACTGAAGAATTGGTTATGACCACCCAGATTCAGGAATTTCAGATGGAAAAGGAATGAATAAGATCATTTACTGGGACTCTGAATCTAGTAATCAGAATGCATATCTTTTTTTTTTTTTTTGAAGATTTTATTTATTTATTTATTTGTCAGAGAGGGAGAGCACGTGCATACGCACAAGCAGGGGGAGTGGCAGGCAGAGGGAGAAGTAGGCTCCCCGCTGAGCAAGGGGCCTGATGCAGGCTTGATCCCAGAACACTGGGATCGTGACCTGAGTCAAAGGCTGATGCTTAACCGACTGAGCCACCCAGGCCTCCCCAGAATGCTTATCTTAACCAGGGTTTTCCCAGGTATAGCCTGATATGTGGTAAGCACTTAATAATTATTTGTTGAATGAATGAGTGAACTTGGACTATACTGATCTGCTAAATGTGTGTGTTTTAACACACAATTTTAACCACCTAAGATTAGTCATTTCTGGGGATTGTTAGCATTTCTTCATCCAAGGAAGCTAGATTCATGATCTAAGGTTGATCAGTATCCTGTCATATATCAATTTCTTTCTAGACTCATGCCCTTCTCTTTTGTTGCAGAATCTCTGAAAAGGAAAAAAATAATCATCACCCACCTTTCATTGCTTTACATAGCAACTCCAGTGATTTTTGGCAGGGAAATATCTGATTTTCTTTTGGACCCTACCACAAAGAAACACAAATACACATTCTTTTTACTGACTTTTTTAAACTTTAAATTATTCCTCTAAGTGTCAAGATCAGAAAGACCACCATTCTTTGTAACTGAGGAGGCCATTTGAGTTCCAACACAGAGAAAAAAATGAACTCTTTTCATCCTTCTCTGTATGTATCATGGGAATAATGCCAGAAATCTTGGAAAGGGCCTATCTAAGAATAATAAAATGACAATGAAGGCATTAATAATATTAACTAATTATAGAGTTTTAAAAAACAGGACAGATAAGATAAATTTAGAATAATCTATACTTGGTTTGAAAGAACTAAGGGAGGATGGTGACATGATTTTTGCCTTTAGGCTTAGAGAGGCATATTTTCAGAACAATTTAAATATTTTTTTCTAAAGAGACAAATTATGCTTACATTTATTAATTTGTCTGGAAAATGCCATAGATAGTTTAATCCTGATTTATATATGGGTGACCTGAGGCAGATTGTGTGGGTTTTCTGGAAACAATCCAGCAGAATATAAAATCGTTTGTGCTTAAATATTGGATCGGTATCTGTCATTAAGTTTAAGACTCTGTTATTACTCAAATAAATGCTTACTTATCACCAACTATAGGTAAGTCACTATGCAAAAAATGGCAATAATATATGAAACATTAATTCCTGTCCTCAACAGGTTTGTAATTAACAAAAGGAGAGTTGTATTTAAAAATCTGAATTTCTCTAAGAGCGTTAAGCTCTCATCGGTCATACACACTAATTTGATTTAATTTAGTAAGATTATCTCTAACCAAAATATCTAATGGAAAGAAGCTCTAGATTGGAATCTGTTATTTACTTTAACAGATTGCATCTTTTCCATCTCCCTGGGCTCCAGTTTTGTAATCTAAAAAATAAAGGAGAAGTTTAAAAGTTTCTATTACAGCATGTTCATGTTTGTGTGTATACAGTATCGGTTTGCAAGATTCTCTTAACTGGAGAATGCCAGAATTGAGAAATTCCAGGTTCAGTTCATTTACTAACTAGTTGTATGACTGTGGTTGAGTCAATGGAAGTGTTGAACCAGGTGATACATAAGGTCATTTCCAGCTTTAACTAAATAGTCTCAGTGGTTAAAGAGATGGAAAGGCTAGATCATTAGCAAAAGTATATAAGCAAACACATATAAGAAACTGCAAAACTAGGAGTACAAAAATTCTTGCTCTTTCTCTGCTGCAAGGAGAGGAACACACACACACACACACACACACACACACACCTAAATTCTTGCTCTTTCTCTGCTGCAAGGAGAGGAACACACGCACACACCTTGGAGCTGTGAACACCAATCTTAAACATGGTAGTTTCTTAATAAATACTGAAAAAATGGAGGAAAAAAACAAGTGCATTTGTGTCTTGAAGTCTGCAGCCAACTTTGGAAGAGGGTGAAAGTCAAAGATTATATTGGCATAGAGGGTTCTGGGATTCTGGGATCAGATCTGAAGGTGTCTTTAGTCATGCAAAACAGCATTTCCCTAAAGACCCCAAAATATTCCAGTCACTATGATCTCAGACATTCTGTCTCCCATAGGTGACTCAAGGATGTTTTAAAGAGTTTTTGTGACATAGCATATTGAAGTGCTTTTTTTTCTTTCTTTCTTTTTTAAAGCTAAGGAGCCTAATCATTGAATCACTGCAAGCAATTCACCAAATATTTGGCCAAGAGAAAGAAAAAACTTTTACTTAAATCACCATATACAATGAGCATATTTTTTATGTTTATTACAAAACTTATTGTGTATGCTTGAAGACAAAGGACTTTAAAATCTCCCTTTAACTTTTAAATGCTTCATATTTCAGAATGACTTGTTAGAAAAAAATAAGTGATCTTAATACAAATGCAGAAAGATAAATAACGATGTAACAGTAAGAATCATGGTATATAAACCTTTGCTTTTTGACCTGGGATATTTTATGGACATATTTCTTCACCAGTAATTGTCTTAAAATGCATGCAAACAACTACTTTGGATACTAAAAGCTTCCTAATTTGAGGCCCACAGTCCCTAAATTACATTATCATGATAAAAACCCAGCAAGTTACTACCCTGGCTGTTTGGGCCTCCAGTTCTCTTCTCCTCTATCAAAGGCTTTATCGGAGAGCCCTATTTGTCACCTTGTTTGAGATGTGTAGGCAGAACACTTCATCTGGAATATCTTATTTGTTGCCAAATAATTAGGCCCATAAGGTCATTGATAAACAACTTTATTTGGAAAAAAATAGGGAAAACTGCTTCTGTGTGTTTGTTAATCCCCCACAGAAATGTGTGCTTTTAGTTAGGGATGATACTTCATTTCACACCTTTATCTCTGTGCTGCATTTTAACTAAGTTTTGGTAACATGGCTTTTGCAATTACAGTCCCTCCTAAGCTGCTAGTCAGGGAACTTTAATACACAGGAATGATAAATTATAAAAACACATTTACTGCTAACTCTCTGATAAACTTAGCAACAAAGAAGCAGCTGGTACTTTATTGCTTACAACTTCCTATGTATTTCCCCAAAGTTCCAGCTAAACAAGAATACATTTATGTTTTATTTTTTTCTAATTAAGTACAAAAGAAAAACAGAGTCAGGAATTGATGAGTTTCAGATTTAAAGCATTTCTGTTGTAATTGTCAGGCAATCAATTAACCAATTTCTGAAGGATTTAATCTCTGTTTTACTGTTATGTTTCTCATTTCCTTCAGTTTTATCCTTCTAAGTGGAAGGCCTTTTTTATTTCTTTTTCACTTTTCAAAGAGAGAATTCATTCACTCTAGGGATGAGCCAGACAAATACAATTTAAATATAGTCTGCATGAGAATGTTTTCCAGATTTAAAATCTACAAATCTTTTTTTTATGGACTATCCCTAGATTCATACACTCTATCAGGAATTACTACAGTTTAAGGGCTCAAAGGGATTAGACAGAAGAAAGTGTATTAAGAATGATTAACATGTATCCTAAAAATGAGTGAAGTTTCTAACATGAAATACATATGCATTAATTATTCATTATTTACTTTCAGTAATTTTGGAACTACATTATGCTAAGGACTGCAAACATTATTATTATTTATTCTAAAAGTCAGGGCCTAAGATGGGCTTTTGGGGTGCTAGTAAGATTTTGCTTCATGTCTTGAGTAGTGGTTACATGGATGTGGTCACTTTGTGTTTATTCATTAAGCTGTATAACTCTAACTTGTGTACTTTTCTCTCTGAAGGTTATACCACAACTTCCAGGGCTTGGGGAGTGGTAAATTCCTGGGCTGTGGCAACGTTAGGGTCTGGACATCTCCTCAAATTGTCCAAGATCATCTTTCTGATATTTAGTAAAAATGAATGCAATATTTCCCATCCCTTTACACACAAATAACCAATATTACTTTTAGAAAACCTGATATGAACATTCTCTGCTGTTGTGCTTTAATGAAGAATTCTCATCTTCTCATAACAAGAAAGTACGGTTAGTACTAAGATCCTAGTTATAGAATTTGGATAAATGTAAACAACATCCAGCTTTTTTAAATTTATGTCTTATAAAATTAGTTGTATTCTGGCATTCATTAATTTACCAAAAACATATAGAATCCCTATTATGTTGCAGATACTATTCTGTGAATGCAGTAAGATAATGAATCAAGCAAAAGAAAAATAACCAACTCTGCCCTTAAGCTGTTCTAGGTTTTGTTATTATACTGATATTAAACACAATGATTGAGTTTAATAATCAAGCTTTATATACACTAGATGTTTTGAGATTGGAGGCCTGACAGACTAGTCCTGCTTGGTTCAGTCTGTGATATCATCACCAACAAATTATATCTTTTTTTTTTTTTAAAGATTTTATTTTTATTTATTTGAGAGAGAGAGAATGAGAGACAGAGAGCATGAGAGGGGGGAGGGTCAGAGGGAGAAGCAGATTCCCTGCTGAGCAGGGAGCCCGATGCGGGACTCGATCCCGGGACTCCAGGATCATGACCTGAGCCGAAGGCAGTCGCTTAACCAACTGAGCCACCCAGGTGCCCCACCAACAAATTATATCTGAACTGAGACTTCAGGGATGAGTAAAGAAATGTATTATTTGGTATTATAGGAAGTTCAGAGTAATGCAGATTATTGTCCACAGTTTTGATAGTGTTACCTATCATTCACAATGTTGACTTCAAAACTTAGTTTTGGTCATCTTTGTGATTATAAGCTGCTTAAAAGAATTATGACAGCATGCTTCCTTTTCCATGTCCAACAGGATACGGGGAAAAAAAGTCACAATTCATTAGTTCACGAAGAGTATAATATACTTAGGAGAATCATATGGGTTGATGGATACTTGAACATTTCAGGATTCTGTGAGAAAGGTAGAAGAAGGAAGGTGTGAGGAGTGTGAAGGGATGGCTTCTGACCAGGCAGTCAACAACTTCTATCACAATGGAGTTCTTAAATATGGCCATCAATGAATGGGCTCCAGGGAGGCCATGGTTTCCTGAAATTATGTTAACATTTTTATCTGTGCATATATTCATTTTTCTGGGGAAAGGGACCAAATCTTTTAACATATTTTCAATGTGCTATATGACTAACAAATTGAGAATCAATGCTTTAAAAAATGGGATTGAGAATAATCATAATATTCTCTTGTAACATTTTTACCTTATGAACATATTACTTTATTTTGTGCTAATAATGTTTTTGGTAGGCTGGCGGTACCTACATTATTCTCATCAGCATCATCAGCATCATCACCACTATCGTGCTATATTATTATATTTTCAGAGGTGCAGTAAGTTTCCCAAGGCCACACAGCTGATGACACCACTGGGTTTGTTAGGAATTATCACTCACTATTGAAAGATTTTTCTTTACTGTTTGCCACATAGAGAGTAGAGAAAGAATAAACAACAATCTCAACCCATTTCCCATATTACCTTTCCTAATTCAATGTTTTTTTTGAAAGATATGACAAAGTTCTTAAAATAGTCTTTGCTTTAAATCTTGGATAAAAATCAGAATTAGACAAATAATTTTTTTTCATTTTTTTATTATGTTAATCACCATACATTACATCATTAGTTTTTGATGTTCCATGATTCATTATTTGCGTATAACACCCAGTGCTCCATTCAATACATGCCCTCTTTAATACCCATCACCAGGCTAACCCATCCCCCCACCCCCCTCCCCTCTAGAACCCTCAGTTTGTTTTTCAGAGTCCATCGTCTCTCATGGTTCATCTCCCTCTCCGATTTCCCCCCCTTCATTCTTCCCCTCCTGCTATCTTCTTCTTCTTCTTTTTTTTTTTTTAACATATAATGTATTATTTGTTTCAGAGGTACAGATCTGTGATTCAACAGTCTTACACAATTCACAGCGCTCTCCATAGCACATACCCTCCCCAATTAGACAAATAATTTTCATCAAAAGCAACTGAGCTCAGAATAATGGCTAATTTGGGGAAAATAAAGTTCCAATTAAGAATTATTAAATAAGTAAAAACATAGTACATGAATCTATATATAATCATTTAGTTTAAAAAAGAGCCTTTCGGTGGTGGAATGATTAAAATGCAATGATGAAAGTATCTAAGCAGTTTTCTAATATGGAAATATGTGGAAAGCAATCCTTAAATTTGTGTTCATTGGATAAGTATTTCCAGACTATAAAGGATTACTCTATCTCAAGTAGAAAAATCAGAATTGTTTATTTTAAGTGTGAGTTAACAATCCAATTTTTATTCAATCAAGCAATCAGCTCCCTATTTTTTTTAAAGTACTGATTTCAAGATTGATATTATTTCTTTTTTTCAGCTAGGCATAATAACATTTAACAGAGATATTAGCAAGCAGCTAGTTCTGCTTACCATATGTATATAAAGTGATATGCTATTCTGGTGCTACATGTCCAAGTGTTTGTACTGAATGCTTCCATAATGTCAATAATGATCCACTATTCAAAATTAGATGTAGCCCCAATTTCTCAAATGCTTGAGTGATCATTTTCTTTAGTAATTGAGTTCCTCATAGAATTCCACTGCTCTGATTACTCGCTCAGTAATCTAAGCATATTAATTTGAAAAGCTGCATAAGCGTGTGGCCAGGATAATGGCAGTGAAGTAATTGCAAGGAAATCTTTTACAACAGACTTATTTTCATCTAATAAACTCTTCCCTGATGGTTAAACAGCATGCAATGAATGTGATATGAGTTCTAAAATGTATGTGTGTTAAAATGTCTGTTGAGATAGTTGAAGATTAGATATTCAAGAAGACACTTAATCACTTAAAAATGTTTTTAAAATAGTGTGTGTGTTTCTTTTCAGCTTATTAGGAGGTCTGGATTTTAAGAGAAAGGGCAGTAATTTGTTGAGTGTCCACCAAGTGCCCCAGATTATGCTAGATACCTTTCCTCTGTTGTCACCGGTAACCCTCACATCAACATTGCATAAAATATTTTACTGTCTCTGTTACACAGATAATGAAAAAGGAACTCAAATTGGTGATGTTACTTGCCCAAAGTTGTAAGTCTAGACCTCAGGTCAGTTCTATCTGATTCTAAACCAATCCATTCTTTGGTTTCTGCCTCATCATAAAAGATTAGCTATACTTAATTCTAGGGCTATATTCCAGCATTTTAAAATTGATTATTTATTTATAAAATTTTTTATTGAAATATAATTGACATATACTATACCCTGTTAGTTTCAGGTGTAAATCATGGTGATTTGATATTTATATATATTATGAAATGATCTCCATGGTAAGTCTAGTGACCATCTGTCACCAAAGTTATTACAATATTATTGACTATATCCCCTATGCTATACATTACAGCCCCATGACTTATTTATTTTATAACTGGGAGTTTGTATTTCTTACTCCCCTTCACCTATTTCATCTACCTGCCCCACCCCCAACCCCTACCCCTTCTGGTAATTGACAGTTTCCTGTGTATATGAATCTATTTCTATTTTGTTTGTTTTGTTTTTTAGATTCCATATAAATGAAATCGTATGGTTTTTGTCTTTCTCTGACTTATTTCACTTAGCATAATACCCTCTAGGTCCATCCATGTTGTCACAAATGTCAAAGTTTTACCTTTTTTTTTTTTTTTAAGTAGGTTCCATGCCCAGCATGGAACCCAATGCAGGGCTTGACCTCACAACCCTGAGATAAAAGACCTGAGCTGAGATCAAGAGTCAGACGCTTAACTGACTGAGCCACCCAGGCACCCCAAGGTTTTATCCTTTTTAATGGCTGAATAATATTCCTCTGTGTGTGTGTGCATACACACCACTTTATCTAGGGATAAGCACTTCCATATCTTGACTATTGTAAATAGTGTCGCAAGGAGCACAGGGGTACATATCTCTTTGAATTGGTATTTTTGTTTTCTTCAGATAGATACCCAGAAGTGGAATTGCTGGATTTTATGGTATTCTATTTCTAATTTTTTGAGGAACATCCATACTGTTTTCCATTGTGGCTGCACCAATTCCAGCATTTTACATAAACGTGTAAGAGCGCAAGTTTCAAAGTTCAGAATTAGATAACGACTCCTGAGAGGAGAGGAGGATTATAAATGTTGTATCTATTCTTTGTAATCTATAAACATGCATTACACTTCTAAATCACATTATCCTCTATTAGTTAGATGGTTCTTCTTAAACTGTCAGTCACAACAAGGCAGAACTCTGTATGTGTATCTATTTTTATAACAAGTACAGTTTATTGACTATTAGCTCTTAGGAGGAATGATGAAGAATGCATTTTTTTGGTTGGTTTTCCATAAATGATACAAGCAAGACTTCTAATTCACTGTGAATATTCTACGGGTATTTCTAATGCCTTATTGTGCTTGAAAAATTCTGAAGTTTAAGCCCAACTGTTAGCAAGAACACAGGTATTATTGTTGTTTTTATTTTAAATTCTGACCCTAAAGGAGGTTTACTACCTTAAATTTCATTAGATTCTGATTTAGTGAAGCCCTTGTCAACTTCTGCGGAAACAAATTTATTTGGTAGGCATTTGCTTTACTTTATTTCCTTAGAGAATCTATAGTCCCTCAGTTCATTAACTTAGTTGCTCTTTAACTACCTTAAACATAAGGCCTTAATATGTCAAATTATACAATAGTAAAACATAAAAGTTGAAAGCCTGGGGCGCCTGAGTGGCTCAGTCGTTAAGCGTCTGCCTTCGGTTCAGGTCATGATCCCAGGGTCCTGGGATTGAGCCCAGTGTCTTGCTCCCTCCTCCGCAGGAAGCCTCCTTCTCCCTCTCCCACTCCCCCTGCTTGTGTTCCCTCTCTCGCTGTGTCTCTGTCAAATAAATAAATAAAATCTTAAAAAAAAAAAAGTTGAAACGCTGTGATAAAATAGCACACGTATATAGTATTAATAAAAGAGCACGTTTATAGTAGCCCACAGACTATGAAATGTAGATTACCACATTGGTCTCTACTGCTATTCTAATGATCTCATATTAAAATTCTATAATGAAGTTTTTGATTTAGTTTCTGGTAACAGGACCTATTGCTTTTCATACCTGGGTTTAAAAAATAAACATATAAATAAAATATAAACAAAATGATTTGCTCAGGTTTTATTTTGTGTTTTGTTACTCAGGAAGATTTTGGAATCAAGTAATAATAATATATTGCACTTTACAATTTTCAAGTCACTTTATAATAATCATTTGATTCTCACAACAGCACAGCGATGTTATTATGTAGGGCAGGTAATCATCATACTCCTGTGGCTAAAAAGGAAATTGGCCCCGGGGCTGGCAAAGGTTGGGGAAAAATAGGGTAGAGCCTAAGAATGCGACTTCTTTCCTTGTCATTACCCCAGTTTTCTGTGTCTGCAAGTGTTTGTCTCCCTGATAGCACCCTCAAGCCTTTTTCCTTATCCTCCATCCCAGTGACTCCCACCCTTTCTGCTCCTCAAGTTCCTGGGACTTAGGACAAAATAGCCTGAATCTTGTTTTCTCTGACATGTAGACACATTTTTCCTTTAGTCCTTTCAGTGCAAAAATCCTACAGTTAAAATGATTTTACTTTTTCCTTGCCTCTAGAGCTCTAAAAATGGAAGAAGTGGTGAGAGACTGGAGAATCAGAGTACATATTCTCTAAATGCCTTATTTCTTATTTGGTCACTATTACTAAGAGGGGAAAAAAAAAAAAAAGTCTGAACTTGAAACTGTATTTCATTCCCCTGAGACAGTAGGTAAGGGATTTGGTAGGCTAATTCCTGGCATCCCCAGAAAAGAAGAAAAAAAAAAAAAAAGGGAATAGGTGACTTGGGACATCTGTCAGGCAGATTTACCCAATCAGGAGATACCAGCCTTTCTTTATCCCACATACCTGAATCCTCATCCTTAACTGTCCCTTGTCACCTCAGTTTATAACTCCATCACTTCCACTTGTTCACAACAGCACAGCTCATTCTTAGGATGCAGAAACAGCTGCTTTGGGGCTATGTTGGAGGAAAATCCCACTGTACCTGTCTGAAGGGATAGTGAGGATGTTGGAATTCCTAAACAGATCTTGAAAAGGTGAGAGAGAATACATTGTGTTTCTGGCCCCTAGCTATGCAACTCCAAATGAATTTATCCTGGTGATGTAGTTGTTTAGCACTCCCACAGACAAGTATGTGTTGCATGTTGTAGCTTGAGAAAAGGGCTGGCATTCTTTACATAGAGAGATAAATTCTAACTTACTGTTTATTGATTTGGGAATCAGTCTTTGGGGGGAAAATCAGGAGGCATATTACTTGAGAACAACATAGATATTTGAGCTTCAGTCTTTTTTTTTTTTTGTTAAAGGTTTTATTTATTTATTTGACAGAGACACAGCGAGAGAGGGAACACAAGCAGGCGGAGTGGGAGAGGGAGAAGCAGGCTTCCCGCTGAGCAGGAAGCCCGATGTGGGGCTTGATCCCAGGACCCTGGGATCATGACCTGAGCCAAAGGCAGACGCTTAACGCCTGAGCCACCCAGGCGCCCCTTGAGCTTCAGTCTTAATCAAAAACTGAAAAGTGTTGGATAAAATGTACTTATATACTTCACATTTAAGTTTCACAGCTTCTTGTGACAAGTAATATGCCCCTTATACAAAGTTGTTCTTCCACTGGCCTTGCTATATTCAGTTATAGCTAGATTTGAGTTTTTATGTGGATGTGAATGTTTGGATTTGCTACAGAAAGTTCATTAAGAAAGGTTGCATTTAAAACTTGCTTGGAAATTGTGAGAAAACTGGGCAAGTACTTGTTTTAAAACAAACAAATGAAAACATAGAACAAAAAGGAAAAAAAAAAGTAACCCCCAATACAAAAAATAACAATGGCAATGATAGCAAAATAAGCCAGAACAAAGGAAACCTAGGTAAGGTGAATTAAAGGGCTGGGGCATGTTTAAAATGGAGATACTTGAAGAGGGGAGGGCTCTTGTTCACTATTATTAATCATTTGAAGGCTCTGAGTATGAAAAATGAAATAGACCTATTTTGTTTGGCAAAGCAAAAGTAAAAACAACAGGTAGAAATTATTGCAGGTTGATACATTTTTAACCCTAAAAAGAGGAAGAAATTTCTAGTCCTTAGCTTGGTCCCACAAAATAAACTACCTGTATTGGTAGTTAGTTCAATACTTGTTTTGGAGGTAACATAGATCACAGTGATGTAGCTAGGATCGTTGAACTTGGATCATAAGTCTGAAATGTCTATGATCCCATGACTCTGATACAAAGAGAACATTGAAGAATTACACACATTAGTTTCCTTGGCATGCTTAGCCATGACATGTGGCAAAATGCCATCAACTAACAAAGCTATGCGAATCTTTTCTTCAGCTTCCTTCTTCTCCGTTCTACACTATAGTAGGTAAGAGGGCCAGTAGTTTCAGCTTCCAGAGAGAAATATCCTGGTGAGCCCTACATGAGTTAAAAAAAAAAAAAAAAAAAAAAAAGTATTTTAAACAGAATCTTAGAAAACATGTTTCTGTTCAGCAGATTTACTTATTATAATATAATAGCAATCTACTTTGGGTTTAAGGCAACTCTTTTCAACTCTAGTCAAATAAGTCAACTTCAGTTTTCCCACAAACCAAAAAACAACTATTGTCTTGTTCCCACCTGTCAAAATGTCTTAGGTGAAATCAAATTTGCAAGGAAGATACCTTGTTACATTTTTGTTGTTGTTGTTCTTTCTGATTTATCTTTTTTCTTTCTCTTTCTATGGAGACTAACCCAATTTATTTCTCACAACATTTATTTTGAGAAAAGAAATAACTAATTTACAATAATCCCTTGGAGGAGGAAAGAAATCAAATGCATAAAAAAATAGACCAGGAAGAAGTTCTTTCCTCATTATGCTATTTTGTGTTCCTAATTTTGCAAAACAAGCAAATGAAAGAAAGGTCTGATTACAACAGTAATTATATCAGAGAAATTTAAATGCCCTAAATTTAGAAATACAAACTAAACTAAGCATGTGTGGCTGGTAGACTATGTATTGAACTCTCAAATATAAAGACTTTTTATTATGCAGACCTGTATTTGAGTGCTGCCTGTACCATTTACTAGCTGTGTGATTCTGGGCAATTTATGTAATCCTTCTGAACCTCAGTTTACTGAATTTGTAAACTAGGAATCATAAAAATACCTACTTCATAAGGTTTTATGATAATGCAAATGAAACACTTAGCCTAGGGTTAACTGAGTCTGGTGTAAGCATTCACTGAAAGTTTGTGATTATTTTAATTAACTTGAGGGAAGATTAACCCTATAGCTTTACTGATATCTCCTTTTTGGATAGCTCCTCATGTGTAGATTTTGAAAGATAAGCAGTGAGCATTATTTAAAGTGATACTGTGGTTTTTATATTTGCTAAAGCTCTCTTTCATGAGTTACTTTATGCAAGGATTTTTTTTCCCTTGTAGAGAGGTATAAGGGTAGATTAAAGAGGATAAATTGAAAAGGATGCTTGAAAAGCCTTTTAAATATTTTTGATTCCTGTTCAACTGGAAATTTTAAAGGGAAATAGAGCCGAGCAGGGCAGTGGATATAGTCATCAATAAATGACAGACACTATTGAATGTAGAGTAAATATGTGGATCTTGGGTGAGTGGAAGACTAAACCTCTCTGAGGAGCAATACACATTTTAAGAATGTGTGCTTTCATGTCCACAATAGCCAAACTATGGAAAGAGCCAAACTATGGAAAGAGCCAAGATGTCCATCGACAGATAAATGGATAAGGAAGATGTGGTATATATATACAATGGAATATTATGCAGCCATCAAAAGGAATGAAATCTTGCCATTAGCAGTGATGTGGATGGAACTGGAGAGTATTATGCTGAGCAAAATAAGTCAATCAGAGAAAGGCATGTATCATATGATCTCACTGACATGCGGAATTCTTAATCTCAGGAAACAAACTGAGGGTTCCTGGAGTGGTGGGGGGTGAGAGGGATGGGTGGCTGGGTGATAGACATTGGGGAGGGTATGTGCTATGGGAGCACTGTGAATTGTGTAAGACTGTTGAATCACAGACCTGTACCTCTGAAACAAATAATACATTATATGTTATATAAAAAAAAGAAGAAGATAGCAGGAAGGGAAAAATGAAGGGGGGTGGAATCAGATGGGGAGATGAACCATGAAAGACTATGGACTCTGAGAAACAAACTGAGGGTTCTAGAGGGGAAGGGGGTGGGGGGATGGGTTAGCCTGGTGATGAGTATTAAAGAGGGCACGTATTGAATGGAGCACTGGGTATAATATGCAAACAATGAATCATGGAACACTACATCAAAAACTAATGATGTAATGTATGGTGATTAACATAATAATAAAAATGTGTGCTTTCTTTTTAGAGTTGTGATTCAGTCATTATTTCAATTCAAAATTTGAAATTAAATTTTTTTTGCTTCAAACAGGATTGTTGATGATCTGAGGAAATATAATTCCATGTAGCATAGGGAAGCAAAAAGATAAAGTGGATTTACTAGAAGTATACAGGAAATGGAAAACATTTGTTTCATGGCAGAGGATGTTAGAGTAAGAACAAGAGGTTCTAGTCATAACCTTATGACCTATCTGTATGCTTTGGGGCATGAATTTATCCTTTTAGATATTAATTCCCTCATCTGTAAAACATGAGACTGGACTAGATACTCTCTAAAAGTTCTTTTCATTTATAAACACCCATGATCCTAAGAATTCTATGAAATTATATTTTTTTAAGGCTAACCACATATTTTACCCATATACTATGATACAAAAATCACTGATTTCTCAAAATCTATTTAAAGGACTACTTGAATTAAAATGACCTGAATTGATTGTTAGAAATGTTGATTTGGGAGTACCAACCTCAGTCCCAAAGCATCAGAGTATTGGCCATGGGATCTAGAATCTGTATTTTTAACAAGCTGTCCAAGCAATTCATAGTTCAGGTGGCTTTTAAAATTTGAGAACTATTACTTTGTTATTAAAGATCAAATATGATATTTGATTAATGTAATATCTTTAAAGTTTTTTTTATTTATCACAAAGATATTTTACTCTGCTACTTGATAGGAAGGAAGATTCCGAAAAGAAAATAATGAGATCGAGGCATTTCTAATAGTTTTTTTAACTTATATTTTTGACTATGTAGAGTTGTTGATTGAGGAAAAAGCTTAATGGAAACAATGTAAGAAAATGAAAAGTTTGTTATTTTTGTGTATTAAAATACTTATAAAATGTGAATAGGAACATAGAAAAAACTTGCTCAGGCACTTAATAATTACTTTTAAGAAAATGGAAAATGTATTAGCTCCAGAATTTTGCAAATATTGAATAAAGAACATGTTACAAATGGTTAAGGGAACAAAAACACTCTAGATTTTAACCTAGTTATCTTCAGTATAGTTACTCCCAAATAAGTCCCTCAAGCTTGTAGCTAAGTCAAACAGACTAATGATAAAATAGCATTTATTTATACAACTGTAATAAACAAGTAATTAAAAAAAAACAGCTTTATTGCGATCTAATTCTCGTACCACAAATGCATCCACTTAAAGTGTACATTTCAGTGTTTTTTAGTATATGCACATGGTTGTGCCACCATCTCAAGCAAGTGTTTTTTAACCACTTAGAAGTCCTCCCATTTTTAGGAAGATGCTTGCTCAGCTACTTACATTCCAAACAAGCAATTTCACTCAGCATTTTATTGACAAACCACTTTTATCAGAATGCCGGGGGCTATCTGGGTGCAATTCCGTGAAAGAGTGATTTTGAACTTACACTGCATCATTCGGGATTCCAAAGTAAATTCACCTGAAAGCTTATTTAGTGTGAATGAGAGTTGCCATGCTGCTTGATGAATGAGAAGCTGAAGGAGATTGATGATATAAAAGAGGTGGGGGGCTTCAGATGGACATGCCTCAAGGGCATAGCTATCACATTTGATTAAAGACTGCTTTGGGGGTTAGATGCTCTGTGATGCTAGATTATTAAGTAATTCCCACCTCCCCAAAGGACATAGGCAATTCTATAGATTCTCTTTTGGACATCCTTATAGTGTGTGTGTGTGTGTGTGTGTGTGTGAGAGAGAGAGAGAGCGCATCATTCTACTGTAGGTAACAAAAAAAAATCATCAAAAAAGTTCCTCTTATTTATGAAGATACTATTAGGAGAAAAATAATAAAAGGTACACAGGAAAGAAGAGGATTCGTGATAGTTTCTTCAAAGAATAATTGCTATTTGAAGTGATGGGTTTGTCATTCATGCTTCTAGTCAGGGGCTCACATATTTTCTTAGAGTTTTTTATTTTTTTTTAATTTATACTGATAACAGTTAATATTTGGCTTCTTCCTTGTCTAATATTTGGAGATGTATTTAATAAAAGATTAAGATGTATGTCATGATGCAACTGCTCTCTGATAATTCTGAGTGACTGTAAGTTTATATTTAGCTCCGTATTATATATGTGTCCTCTGGTGAATTCAGTTATTGCCTTTAGAAAATAATTGGCTCTTTGTAGTGTCAGGAAATTTGTTTTATTGTATAATATGTTCCTCTCCCTTGACATCAAAATTCAAAAAAAGAAAAGCTATATATCAGCAAAATGCCTAAATTCTGACCATTGTATTTTGTACTAAGGAAAGCTAAGTATTCCTTTGTGTGTGAACTGGCAAAGAGGCACAGACCATTTGGAAAATCAAAACAACTGTGTTTTCCACCCAGGCATGGGAGAATGTTTGCATAACTTGGGAAAAGTTACAGAAACTGTGACTCTACTGTCAGACTCTTTAAATTTCTTTTGTGATAGTATTTATTTTACCAACATAGAATCAGTATCAAATCAAAGCTATGTGTTGCTATATAGCTATTTTTAAGTATTTTTTAAAGAATTTAATAGAAATAATATATATGTGTGATAAATGCGTGTCTGTATCGATCTGTGTGTAGGTGGGCATATGTGTATTTTATCTAGAATTTTTTTTAAGAGCCATCTATTGAGTTCTCATTCTTGAATTGCTAATCTTTCTAAGACTTATATAATTAAGAGAAATTGAATCTCTAATCTAGATATTCAAAATGATGTATGACTTTTTCATTGTTATTTCTTAGATTATTTCATCCTAAGATGAATGTGCAAATAGAGAAAGTCAGAGGGGCATAGTATATATATTGTAATCTAATATATATATTAGATTCTTATAGTCTTACGTGTAACAGTAGTAAAGTAGGATGAGATATTAAAAGCAGAACTAAAAGGCTTGTAATTAATAAGCATTCTCAACAATCCTTCACTACAGTTCTCAGAACTTATTTACTTTGGTTTATAATGTATAATATGTAATATGTTAATGCTCAAAGCTTCTGTTTCTTCATGACTTGAATAATCTCAAAGTATATAAAGGTACCTCAAGTTATAACCAGCCTCTTTTTAAATTTTTAAATTTTTTTCTACCAGCCTCTCTTTTTAAAGAAAAAATAAATTAGCTTAAGTTCTCCCCCAAGTTTAGGATTGTTAATTAATTCAGCCTCATTCCATTATACAATTAAAATTGAAACTCATGGTCTCTACATCTGCCAACAATGAAATGCAATGAACAAAATAATGTTGATGATGATTTAAAATGACTTGCCCATAGTAAAACAGCAAATGGAAGGGAAAAGGCTCTTTCTGGGTAAGAGACTTGAATGGAGATCAAAATTAAGCAGTTGGATCAAATATATTTTCATTCTTTTTTTTTTTTTAAAGATTTGTTTATCTATTTGACAGAGAGAGACACAGCAAGAGAGGGAACACAAGCAGGGGGAGTGCGAGAGGGAGAAGCAGGCCCCCCGCCGAGCAGGGAGCCCAATGCGGGGCTCGATCCCAGGACCCTGGGACCATGACCTGAGCTGAAGGCAGACGCTCAACAACTGAGCCACCCAGGAGCCCCTATATTTTCATTCTTAATTTACACTTTTAATTTCTTTCTTAGTGACTTAAGTAGTAAGTAGATTTACATACTAATTAGTTATTTATACTAAGTATCTTTCAGAAGGTTTTTTTTTTTAAGTTTTTCATTTTAATTCCAGTACAGTTAACATACAGTGTTATATTAGTTTCAGGTGTACAATATAGTGATGCAACAATTCTTTATATTACTCAGTGCTCATTATGATACACTCTTAATTCTCCTCTCCTATTTTACCCACAGCCCTAACCATGTCCCCTCTGGTAACTATCAGTTCTCTATAGTTAAGAGTCTATTTTGTTTTTCTTCTTTAAAGATTTATTAATTTATTTTTGGGGTGGTGGGAGGGGCTAAGGGAGAGGAAGAGAGAAAATCCCAACCAGACCCCACTGAGCGCAGAGCCCAATGGGGCTCCATTTTACAACCCTGGGATCATGACCTGAGCTGAAATCAAGAGTCCATCCCTTAACTGACTGAACCATGCAGGCACCCGATTCCATTTCTTTTTTTTTTTTTTTTAAAGATTTTATTCATTCATTTGACAGAGAGAATGAGAGAGAGAGAGCACATGAGAGGGGGGAGGGTCAGAGGGAGAAGCAGACTCCCTGCCGAGCAGAGAGCCCGATGCGGGACTCGATCCAGGGACTCCAGGATCATGACCTGAGCCGAAGGCAGTCGCTTAACCAACTGAGCCACCCAGGCGCCCCTCTTTTTTTTTTTTTTTAAAGATTTTATTTATTTATTTGAGAGAGAGAGAATGAGAGAGAACACATGAGAGGGGGGAGGGTCAGAGGGAGAAGCAGACTCCCTGCCGAGCAGGGAGCCCGATGTGGGACTCGATCCTGGGACTCCAGGATCATGACCTGAGCCGAAGGCAGTCGCTTAACCAACTTAGCCACCCAGGCGCCCCCGAGTCCATTTCTTAAAAAAAAAAAAAAAAGTCTGTTTCTTGATTTCTCTCTTTTTCCCTTTGCTCATTTGTTCTGTTTCTTAAATTTCACATGTGAGTGAAATTATATGGTATTTGTCTTTCTCTGACTGACTTAGTTCACTTAACATTATACTCTAGCTACATCCATTTTGTTGAAAATGGCAAGATTTCATTCTTTTTTATGGCCATTATGTATATATATATCACATCTTTATCTATTCATCTATAGATGTACACTTGGGCTATTTCCATAATTTGGCTGTTGTAAATGCTGCAATAAACATAGGGTACATGTATCCCTTTGAATTAGTGTTTTTGTATTTTTAGGGTAAATACCCAGTAATGGAATTACTGGATTGTAGGGTAGTTCTATTTTTAAATTTTTGAGGAATCTGCATACTATTTTCCACAGTGGCTGCACCAGTTTGCATTCCAACAACAGTGTTTGAGGGTTCCTTTTTCTCCACATCCTTGCTAACACTTATTATTTCTTTTGTTTTTGAGTTTAGTTATTCTGACAGGTGTGAGATAATACCTCATTGTAGTCTTGATTTGTATTTCCCTGGTGATGTATGATGTTGAGCATGTTTTCATGTGTCTGTTGGCCATCTGTATGTCTTCTTTGGAGAAATGTCCATTTCCTTGGTGTAATTTTTAATTGGATTATTTGTTTTTTGAGTTGTATGAATTCTTTATATATTTTGGATACTAACACTTTATCAGATACATCATTTGCAAATATCGCATTCAGTAGGTTGCCTTTTAGTTTTGTTGTTTCCTCCACTGTGCAGAAGTTATTTTTTTATTTTGATGTAGTCCCAACAGTTTATTTTTGCTTTTATTTTCCTTGCTTCAGGAGACATATTCAGAAAAATGTTGCTACGGCCAATGTCAAAGAAATGACTGCCTGTGTTCTTCTCTAGGATTTTTATAGTTTCAGGTCTCACATTTAGGTCTTTCATTCATTTTGAATTTATTTTTGTGTATGGTGTAAGTAAGTGGTCCAGGTTCATTCTTTTGCTTGTAGCTGTCCAGTTTTCCCAACACCATTGTCAAAGAGACTGTCTTTTTCCCATTGCATATTCTTTCCTCCTGTATTGAAGTTAATTGACCATATAATTGTGGGCTTATTTCTGGGTTTTCTATTCTGTTCCATTGATCTAGGTGTTTATTTTTGTGCCAGTACCATACTGTTTTGATTACAACAGCTTTTTAATATAACTTGACATCTGGAATTGTGATGCCTCCAGCTTTTTACTTTTTCAAGATTGCTTTAATTATTCCAGGTCTTTTGTGGTTCTATACAAATTTTAGGATTGTTCTAGTTCTGTGAAAAATGCTGTTGGTATTTTGATTGCATTAAATCTGTAGATTGTTTTGGATAACATGGATATTTTAGCAATATTTGTTTTTCCCGTCCATGAGCACAGAATATTTTTCCATTTCTTTGTGTCATCTTCAATTTCTTTCATTAGTGTTTTATAGTTTTCAAAGTACAGGTCTTTCACCTCTTTGGTTAGGTTTATTCCTGGTATCTTATTATTTTTGGTGGAGCTGTAAATGGGATTGTTTTCTTAACTTCTCTTTCTGCCACATCATTATTAGTGTATAGAAATGCAATAGATTTCTGTACATTGATTTTGTACCCTGAAACTTTACTGAATTCATTTATCAGTTCTTGTAGTTCTTTGGTGGAGTCTTGAGGGTTTTCTATTTTTAGTATCATATCATCTGCAAATAATGAAAGTTTTACTTCTTCCTTACCAATTTGGATGTCTTTCTTTCTTTTTTTTTTCCTCCCCTGTTTGATGTGGCTAGGACTTTCAATACTATGTTGAATAAAAATGGTGAGGGTGGACATTGTTGTCTTGTTCTCTTTCAGAAGTTTTAAAAGTTGACCTTTCTTGAAAGTAGGTCACCAAAATATGGTTATTTTAATATTCATTTTGTCCCTTTCTACACTGCTAAATAGAATAAAAAATTATTGATAATATATAAGTCAACTTTCAAAATAACCATAATAATCTGTTTTAACTGTTTATTTTTTTATATAATACCACAAACTTTGTTCCAAGTCTCGTGGATACATTTCGGGATGCTGTAACTCACCAAAGCTGGGTGTTTAAAGAAAGAGCCCTTGAAAATGTGTTCAAAAAATGTGCTGGAAAGAATCATAGAAACTAACCAAATTGAAGCAAAGTTAGACAAAGACAGATTGAAAAACTTTTTATTCTTATGAAACTTGAATATGATATTTTCAACTCAATGCTGTTCAAAACATTCTTGGCAAAATAATCTAAGTTAAGTTTGAAAATAATTTGATGCATACTTTCATAATTCAATGTTTTAGTAAATTCAGTATTTTAAGAAAATACCTAATTTAGCCAACTCAAAGTGTGATTTCACTTTTTTAAGAAACAGGGCCCTGTATTCTTTTATTTATTTATTTATTTATTTAAGACAGAGAGAACGAGAGAGAGAGCACATGAGAGGGGGGAGGGTCAGAGGGAGAAGCAGGTTCCCTGCTGAGCAGGGAGCCCGATGCGGGACTCGATCCAGGGACTCCAGGATCATGACCTGAGCCAAAGGCAGTCGCTTAACCAACTGAGCCACCCAGGCGCCCCAGGGCCCTGTATTCTTAAAACTAATTTAATTATATTTTTCACTGTTAAGGTAGGTTATCTGGAAGTGGATTTGGAAGTTGTAAATAGTTTAAATTGAGGTGGATGGAGATAGTCACAAATGGAAATTGATTCATGCTGAAAAGTGCCTCAAGAACTTTGAGATTCTATCCTACTTAAATAGGATAGAATTATTTAGGACCTTGATGATTTAGTAAAAGAGATTGAACAATAGTTAATGAAATTTATAAATGGGTCCCAAATTGGTAGATGTTACCAGAGTTTATTAAGAATAAAGAAAAACAAATTTTTTAAAGAAAGATAATGTGAAAATCCCTTAAAGGAATAATCCTAGAAAACAAAACTAAATTCTGATATTTAGTGATGTTGGTAAAAGCACCATACTAAGCAATTTCATGATATTCATAAAATGACACATTAATTATGCTTTTACACCACAGATGGGATAGAAGAATACAGCATTTAATCACATTCTGATTTATTATTTTAAATTGAGGCATTTTAATACCAAAATGTATGTATTCCATGGTGTCAATAAAATGAAGTAGTTAACAAAAAAGAAAGAAAGAAAAGAAAAGAAAAAGATAGTGAGCTTAGAGTGTATTTATTCACCTAAGTGGTGGAACACTTGGGATATTCTGAGGTATATGAAATATATGACAATCAAATTATACAAGGAAAAAAACTAAGTGTCACAAAATGAGTCCCAGGGGCAGAATTTATTAATTTCTCAAAAGTTAGTTTTGAGAGGGGTGCCTGGGTGGCTCAGTCGTTAAGCGTCTGCTTTCAGCTCAGGTGATGATCCCAGGGTCCTGGGATCGAGCCCCGCATCGGGCTCCCTGCTCAGCGGGAAGCCTGCTTCTCCCTCTCCCACTCCTGCTGCTTATGTTCCCTCTCTCACTGTGTCTCTCTCTCTCAAATAAATAAATAAAATCTTTAAAAAAAAAAAGTTAGTTGTGAGAGCTCTAGTTTGATATTCATTTGCCATATTTGATATTAGGGGACAGTTTATATTTTTAAACTTAACTGAGATCAATTTTGTAAAGTATGTTTTGAAAAGCATTGAATTGAAAATATACTCAGGTTCATATGAATAAAAAGTTTTCAAACTATCTTTGTCTATTCTTCCTTCAATTTGGTTGATTTTTATGGATTTTTTTCCCCACCACATTTTCTTTTTTTTTGGGAAAGGTTTTCCAGGACTCTCTTCAAACCTTTGGTGAGTAATAGCATTCCAAAGTGTATGCCAAGAGGTTTAGATCAAAGTTTGCGGTATTATCTAAAAAAAGAGATATTACAGTGCTCTAGTCTGGAATGTTTATCAGTTCTTTCCAGTTTTTAAATTGTGTTAGTAATAACATTTAAATATCAACTAAAGAAAAAATATGTCATAGACTGGTTTGTAAATGGAACACTTTGGTACATAAAATTGATCAAAATAGTTGGTGTCCAATAGAGATAGATTTCTTTGATATATTTTCATCAATTTCTAAATTGTCTAGATTGTTTAATGTTTCTACCATATGAAAAGACATTTATTCAAATATGTCCAGTATTCTTTACTGTACTTTGAATATTGAAGAAAGTCATTAACTAATTTTTATTAACAAATATTTTTGTAGTTATGAAACTCAATATTTGCTAAAGCTCAGAATAACTTTCAAAAGCCTATTTATTGAATTTATGAAATTTCACAATTGAAATGACTTTAGTAATGTTTCTTTATAAACTTTTTATTGTTTAGTTTCTGCTTTGGCTTCTGTTGTGTTCCATTTCAGTTGATTAGAGGATGGTTTAAAAATGTGATAGACGTAATGTGTTTAATTCAGTTGTTGGAATTATCTATATCCATGCAATTGTCAGAAAAATCTTTGCTCCTGCATTGAGCTGGAATGAATGATAAAAAAGTGGTGTTCTCTTCATTGTTAGAAACAATCTGCTGCCTAAGATTTAATTAGTAAATAAAAAAAGGAGGAGGAAGGTGGAAGAGAAAGAGAAAGAATAACAGAAACAAAGGAAGAAAAGAGAAAAAAGGGGAAAAGGGGGAAGGAAAGGGAGAAAGAAGAAAGCAGTTTAGGGTTTTCTACTCATTTTAGAGCTGTTCAGTTTAACATAGTCACAGATATTTCTGCTGTTTGCAATCTTAATGAATCACTTCAATACAAAAGAAGAGACAAGAACCTATTTCTGTATATATCTGAGTTCTGTCTCACCTTTCTATCTCACCTCTCTATCTCAACAACATATATATCTTACATACTTAAAAATAGTTAATTTAGAATAGACTTACTCTTAATGTGATAATTTCATCTTATATAATTTAGAGAGGGCACCTGCCAATAAACGTATCAGTAATTTTTTTCCAACAAATATTTAATGAGCACCAACTTAATACATGTGTGGACAAAACAGATATTCTTATTTCATAGAGTTTATAATATCATAGGGAGACAGATAATAAATTCACGGACAAATAGATGCATAATTTCTAATTCAGTAAATCTTGGAAATTTTACCACCAAAACTCCTACTAAACAAAAGGAATGATTCAAGAATATATGGCAGCAAAACAAGAATCGCTTCATATAATATTTGAGAAGACAGGCAAGTTTGAATTCCCCTGTTTCACAAAACAAACAGGGTCTTTTTCTGTTTCAGGTTACTCTAATACAGTCCGTTGAAGGGTAAGGGACCTAGGGAGATTCCTCTCAGTCCCCCCAACCCACCATCATCGCTCAAGATCTGAAATAAAAATTCTGGGAAAGACTTCAGGACTCTGTGCCTATGCAGGAAGGATCTTCACTTTCTTTAGAGTCCAACCAGGTGGTTTTACCTCAAGACAAAATACTGATAAAGGAAGAGAAGAGTTGAACTGTTTCCAGAGTTGGACTGAACGTCTAAGTCATGATCTTGACAATTGCTCCAGGGCATCTTCTGTCTTTCTGTATTTGTTTACCAGACCCCAAATTTATGAGTCTTTCGATTTGCTCTTATCTTCCCAATAGACTTCTCTGGTGTGTGTTTTAGCATGGATGTGGATGTGGCTTTCTCTGCATTTGTCATTTTTGTCCCATCTAATGCTTTCCACTAAGGAATTCCTCATTGTTTCTGCTCAACTGATAGAATCCTTTTTGTTTCCAAATTTGTTATGGATACATTTCTTTAAAAACTGTCTCATTTGTGGTTTTAAAAAGATTTAGACTTGAGGAAAGATGGATGCATGTGATCAGTTCAGTTTATTGATATGATAGGCACCCTCTCTCCTTCTTTTCTAAGAACTTCATACTTGTTTGTACAAACAGACCTGAGAGCATGTTTAAGTAGAGACACAAAAACAAAATCATTCTATTTTGTGGCTGTATTAGGTGCTTATCATTTTGGTACCTGTAGTTTTTCTTAATTGGCTATGAAGGGGATATTGCACTGCTCAGGGGAAGCAGATGGATTTAGACCACTCATTGTGGAAGAGGAAACTCCAAAATTTTTAATACAGAGAAGACCGTAGTCTGAAAGTTGATGTTTAAAGCAACAAATTCATTTTGTCTTTGCAAGTAAAAATGACAGTGGTAAAGATAGAGAGGTTTGAGATTCATAGTTATCTTGGACATTTGCTAGAGAGCCTACTCTTTTCAAAAATGCAATAATGTGATGAGTTACTTAAAAATTGAGGATAGGTAGCATTAACAGTGGGTGACATTCTGCTTCATCCTTCCGTAATTCTTCTTCTCTCTATCCTGTTCTACACCTCCTTTGCTTTACTCTTATTTTATTATCTCATTCTCTACTTTTTTTTCTATTTCCCCATTCTTTTATTCTTTATTCTGCCAGTAGTATCTCCCCCGTCTTGGAACTAAAAATTTGATGACCCCATCTCTAATCTAAACTATTAATTTGAAAAATTCATTTAACAAATATTTATTGGATTTCCACTATGTGTCCAGTAGTATCCTAGACAATATAGATAGAGAGGTGTGTACAAAGTAAAATCCTAGCTTCAAAGAATCTTACATTCTCTACACCTATCCTGATACTATAGCCGGTAGCACATGTAACTGTTGAGCACTTGAAATGTGGCTAGTCCAAATTGAGATGTGTTTTAGGTGTAACAACACACCAGATTTAAAAGACTTAGTAAAAAGAAAATAATATAAAATCTCTAATAATTTTATACTGATTACATGTTTCTACATAATATTTTGGATGTATTGGGCTAAATAAATATATTATTTAAATTAATTTCACCTGGCTTTTTTGTGTGTGCGTTTGTTTTACTTTTTAATTGTGGCTGCTAGAAAATTTAAATTGCCTGTGTTGCTCATTTTATATTTCTCTTGGGCAATGCTGCTCTCTAATCTGAATAATTAATACATATCTACTGATTTGCATGGTAAAAAATGAACCATTTAATTTCTTTTTTGAAAATGTGTTTTTCACTGAATTTTTCTCCCATTTTTTGTTTCATTTGCAAGAAACTTCAAAACTCTTTTTTTTTTTTTTCCTGAGAGAGAGAAACTCAAACACAGAGGCATTAGATGATTTGCCTAAGATTATTTAGGGAATTGATGTAAGACATAATAAATAAATTGAAATCTTATGGCTTTCAAACACATGTCTACGTATAAAAAGCCAGAAGGAGTAACAAATATTGGTTGTATGAAATATAAAAACAAATATTCATTTATGATTTTAGAGAACTAACATAGGTTAATTAGGTGAATGTTTTAGCCTCTTTCCTCAAACTCTTCCACAAAGGCAGGCTGAATATTGCTTTTGTCAGTCTCTCTGCTGATGCCACTAACTGGCATAGATGTGATGTCCTGAACAATAGACTGTAATTAACAGTGTTCAACGTGATGCTATTTGAATAAATGAAAATGCAAATTGAAAAGATATTAAAATAGTGCCAGTATTAATAACTGTGGTTATAACAGGGAGAATGGTGAATTTTAATTTTAGATGTGATGAAATGATTAAAACAAATATAGTAGTCCCTGTATGAGACTTTAAGATGACAAACTGACATTTAACTGAGGAGAAGTTTATTATAGAAATCAGTTTGCTGACATAGAAAAATGTATCCTCTTCCCTGGAATCAGCCATCTTATGCCTTAACATCTGGAGAGTTAGACTTGTAAGGTTTTATTTTTACTATGGGACTCTAACATTTAAAGCATTGTCCAACATATTAATGTACTTGTATTTTAGTATCTTAAAAGTCTTTTTTCTTTTTATTATATAGGATGATAAAATCTTTTGAAGTTAAATATACTATATAAGTTTTTAGATTTCTCACTTTTCATCATTAATAACAATGAAACTCATAATTTTATTCTGAAAAATGAAGATTTGAAGGTCTCTGATGTTTTGAAAAAATACTCTCAAAGCTTATAATGGCATTGGAAGTTGTGACACAGATTGCAATAAAGACGAATCGCAAATAAAGTAATCTGAAGTGCCTTTTGTTATTGTAACTCTTTGGTTATTGGATTAGTTAACTCATCTTAAATTACTATTTCTACTTAAAAGTACATCTCAAAAGTACAGATGGCAACTAGACTTACCATGGGGATAATTTCATAATATATAAAATATATAAAATTAAACCACTGTGATATACACCAGACATTAATAGGATATTGTATGTCAATTATACTCTGATTAAAAAAAAACCTCTCAAGGTGAATAAATATTTAATTGAAATTAGAAACAAACAAAAAGAGTATTCATTCTCTCCCTATGCCAGGGCATGATAACAAATTTATTGAGTGCCTGCTATGTACCAGTCACGGTGCTAGATACTTTTATAAACATCTCATTCTAGTCTTTTAAGTTTAATGATAATCTCACAAAGTAATTGTTATTGTCTATCTGAAAGGTGAAAAAGAGCTAAAACTGAGACTGTCTTATTTGTCTTTGCTAAATATCTAGGCAAATATTTATTTCATAATGTGTTCAATAAATAATTACTAAATAAATATACTAATGAATATATTATACATTTCTTAAGTATTTTATCTTCTATGTGTTTCCACTTTTTTAGATGACTGGAACATCAGAACAGACTAACAATGGTGATAATTATATATTTCCTTTGATCATGTAAATAATAAAGTTCTCAAATCAGTGGGCATTAAGTTAGTTTTCAGGGGATTTATTTTTAAATTTTTAATTTTTTTGTTTTTGATTTTTTTTCAAATTTTTATTTAAATTCTAGTTAGTTAACATATAATGTATTATTGGTTTCAGGAACAGAATTTAGTGTTTCATCACTTACATCTAACACCTAGTGCTCATCTTAACAAGTGTCCACCTTACTATCCATCACCTATTTAACCTATCCCCCATCCACCTTCCTCCACCAACCCTGTTTGTTCTCGTCATTAAGAGTCTCACGGTTTGCTTCTCTCTTTTTTTCTTCCCATATATTCATCTGTTTTGTTTCTTAAATTCCACATATGAGTGAAATCATATGGTATTTGTCTTTCTCTGACTTATTTCACGTATTATAATACACTCTAGCTCCATCCATGCCATTGCAAATGGCAAGATTTCAATCTTTTTTTTATGGCTGAGTAATATTCTTGTGTGTGTGTGTGTGTGTGTGTGTATGTGTATGTATACACACCACATCTTCTTTATCCATTCATCAGTTGATGGGCATTTGGGCTCTTTCCATAGTTGGGTTATTGTTGATAAAGCTTCTATAAACATTGGGATGTATGCATCCCTTCAAATCTGTATTTCTGTATCCTTTGAATAAATACCTAGTAGTTCAATTGCTGGGTCATAGGGTAGTTCTATTTTTAACTTTTTGAGGAAACTCCATACTGTTCTCCAGAGTGGCTGTACCAGCTTGCATTCCACCAACAGTGTAAGGGGGTTCCAGGGGGTTTTATTTTAAGTGGGTCATAGTTTTGGGATTTGTTTGTTTGTTTGTTTTCCCCCTCCTCATTTCTTCATATACTGTTGCTGTATTTTCAAATTTGAACTTACACAATGGTTAAGTGAGTCCCTTCTAATTTAATATTCTGTGATGCTTGTTGTAAGTTTGGTAGACCAGAGTATCCTCCCTCAGATTGAATATGTTAAATTGAAAAATACCTCAGTTAGTTTACTTGTTTTCTGCTGGGGAGATTTATACCCAATATTGGGTTATAGACCCAAATCCTGCAAAAAAATATTTCCTTTAAGTATCTCTTCTAGTACAGTTTACTCACATGAAATTTTCTTTGACTACCAAAATGATGATCCTCTAGCTTAGCAGAAATATAGAACTGTAAGTCTGTTGAACATTGTTCAACTCATTTAATCAACTTTACCCTCAAGGAAATATATGCCGGAGTTTCATGACCCAATATTCTATATGGAAACTGGCAGGTATCAGACTCACAGCTTTATTTCTACTCTTCACTGCTAACCTTTATCTCTTTAATTGAGGAGAGGAGAAAGTTGAGGGGAAGATATTTTATCAGTATATATTGATCAGCTTTTGATATTTTAGACAGAAGATGTCTAGGGGTCAAACTATATGACTTCAAAATACCTTCTGGTATTTTAATGCTTCTTCAGAGTCTTTTATAGAAATATCATTTGGAGAATGAAAGTAGGTAGGAATGAGATGTTTGATAGAGAAAATGCCAACTCTAAATGTTATAAAAAAACTGTTTCCTCAGACTCATTCATTTATAACTAGTGTCTAAAATATGATAGAGTTTTAGATATTCAGGATCTTTGATCTCCTCTGCAATGTATGAATGAATAAATGAGAAAAGGAAATTTCTCTGGAATGCTTTATAACTATCTTATTACTTATGAGACTAATTCTAGATATACTGTAATTTGGCTAGTAAAATTCAGAAAGAGGAGTTCCATATGAATAACAGATTTAATTAACATTTAATGCCTATTATTTGCCAGAGAGTAAGCTTATGTTTTTCAATTATTGTCATTTATGTCAAAATCAACAACCAAGTATTTTTATTAAGCAGTTCTCATCTGGACCCATTCATCTCTGCATGTTATTCTACAGAAATTTTGGGGGATATATATACACACTGTGGGTGGGATAAAGGTAGAAAAAGTAGCAACTGCTTTTCCAAAAACTCAAAACAATGTTATCTCTTTCTTAGTTATGATACATAGTTTGGGGACGTTAATCTTTTATGTCTTTGGACATTTGAGAACATGTAAGCTATTGTTCAAAAGTCTTAAACCGTCTATATTCCTCCAGAACACTTTGAATCAAGGTATGATTGGTGGCCTCTTTTGGGGCAAGGGAATAAGTGGAGTGTTTTTATTTTAAAAGAAAATATTAACTTTGCCTCATATCACCTGCTACTTGAAGCAAATATATAAATCCCTATATTTTAGACACTAACCTGTGACTTCAATCTCATGTTATGTATATGAGAGCAAAATATCCCACAGATTGTTATTTGAAAGGACCAGTCCTAGAGACATACTAAGCATTTACTCAACCCTTAATTTTGTATGCTTCTCATTTAGATAAATGATCAGAGAGCAACAAACTTGATCTATATTACTTAAAATCCCTCCTGAAATGCCATTCAGTATAGCAATTTAACATTGTATTCTTGGTAGAGATAAGACAAGCTAAATGGTAATTATTTCTGCATACTTTTTTTTATAATTGGTATTGAATAGATTTTATTATGTAATTCAAAGTACTATTGTAAAATAGTTGCAAAGAATTCACTTTAAAAAGTTTGTTTCTGCCAATAATCAGCATGATTTATTTTTTTAGTATAAGGCAGTGGTAGCTTTGAACCTCTTAGTTTTTCCCTTTTTTGTCTGGAGTTCTAAGAGCTAATATTTGTATTTAGTCAGAGAAGCTGCCCTGCTCTAGTTGAACTATATGTTCTCCTCATCTTTTCTTTTCTTATTAAAATAATAGAGATTTTAGAACTAATGGGAACCTGGGAGGTCATGTGATCCACCTCCTTGGTTAGCAAAAGGGGAAAGTGAGAGTTTGAGAGATTAAATGATGGAGCCAAGAACACACAGGTAATAAGTAATAAATTATTACTTCCATAATAAACTGGAACATAGGATTTCTGGCTTCAAGTTTGATACACATTTTTATTGCCAAGTCTGTTCTCTTACTCATTTTAATGATTCAATGATATTTAGGTGTTTCATCTTAAACCATCTCTAGTGGTTTTTAAAAATATTTGGGAGTGGGGTGCCTGGGTGGCTCAGTTGTTAAGTGTCTGTGCTCAGGTCATGATCCCAGAGTCCTGGGATCGAGCCCCACATTGGGCTCCCTGCTCCGCGGGAAGCCTGCTTCTCCCTCTCCCACTCCCCCTGCTTGTGTTCCCTCTCTCGCTGTGTCTCTCTCTGTCAAATAAATAAATAAAATATTTTTAAAAAAATTGGGGAGTAATAAATTGTGGAAACCCAAATATTTTTTAGTCAATTGAAAATGTCATCCAGAAATCTGTACCATTAGACCATATTTATATTTACAGAAGACATAAAGAATTTTAATTGCATTTTAATCATTTTTCTAAGTCAAATCATAATTATTAAATAAGTAAATTTGTAAACAAGTATTCATAATAAATTTTCCAAAAGTGATAGAAGAAATGCATTTAAACTTTAATAATTAAAATTGGGGCGTTATTTTAAAAATATGACCACACTGACTATTAGGATATAAATTTATTCAGAAACTGGACTGCTTTTACCAGTCAGGCAAGTTAGGACATAGAGTTTAATAAATATTGAATAAAATAAGGAAGAAATGTGGATTTGATGAAGTTTGCTGGCAATTAGAGCAATTTATTTCACTATTAACATGACAAGCTCTAAATGGAAATCAGCTATGAATGAAAATGCAATTTTATTGCCTGGTATTCCCAATGCCATGTAATTAAATAAAGAAATGGGGTGGAGGGGCAAAGGGGAGTCCAAGCCTGACCGTTCAGGCAAGGCCACCATCCATCATGCATGAGCTTGCTGCTGTCACAGTGCTGAGATGGGGTTTATTTGTGTTTGTATATACTCAGAGTTTTAGTTACAGTTTTTTTCCTATTTGAAATATTGTATCTCAAGTGGAAGGAAAACAATAGACTTGCTGAATTAAAAATGGAAGTACATTAAATGGTATATTTTGGGGGGGTGCAAATATGAGAGAGTTTTTACTTCTTAATATGAAAATCAAACATGAGCAGAATGCTACTCCATATTATCTACTATTGCACATAAATATGAATTTTATGCATTATATTTTTAAAGCACTGAGTTGGAATGCTGTGTGTGTGTATGAATAAATACACACTCACAACTTATCTGTCTATGTATAATAAGAAGCCAAGGTAAATATTTCATGTTTAACATATTTACTTATACAAATACCAGGAGGTTCAACTGAGGTGTTTTAGGATGTCTAAAGAAGACACAGGCTATTTAAAATATATAGATATAGTTTTGTTTTTTGTTTTTTTTTTCAGAAAACCATTATGACTTTTGAATATGTCTCTTTTTAAAATTCATTAAGTATGTGAACTTCTGTTAACAGATACATTTCTCTTAATGTTCAGGGATATAATTAGGAATATAATCTACAATTAGGTAAATATTTAGTTGTTTATATTTTATTTTTGTTTAGTTTCTAAATTATTTTATAAGGTGTTGGCATATATTCATCTGTGGGACTATTTTAATCGATAAAAATCAGCAAATTAGGTCATAATATTTTATATTTAAGTTTTTAATATTGTAAGGCATACTGAAAGTGTTTCAAAATATTAAAAGTTTATTGGCTTTTCTTTACATTTGTCTCATCATAGCTTCCTTTGCCAAAGAAAATGTATGGCTATATTATGAATGTAAAGAGTAATGTCAACTATACTGTAGGTAGTAAAAGGAGAATTAAAAAGTTATGGAGTGCATTTTTCTATGTAATCTTGGCCAATTGAATATTATTAATTGTTAGAAAAATATTAATAAAGAGAAAATGAAAAAAACATGAAAAATATTAAATGAGATGACTTATAGAAAGTATTTGACAAAGTGTCTTGCTCAGAATAAGCAGTCACAACATAGCATATATTAATATTGATAATGGGATACTATTTGGTTTTTCTTTTTTTTTTTTTTAAAGATTTTATTTATTTATTTGAGACAGAATGAGAGAGAGAGAGAGCACATGAGAGGGGGGAGGGTCAGAGGGAGAAGCAGGCTCCCTGCTGAGCAGGGAGCCCGATGCGGGACTCGATCCAGGGACTCCAGGATCATGACCTGAGCCGAAGACAGTCGCTCAACCAACTGAGCCACCCAGGCGCCCTGGTTTTTCTTTTTTTCTTTCTTTCTTTCTTTTTTTTTTTTTTTGGTATAAGCTCTCTAAAAAGAGTAATGCCTTAGGAGACAGGTTTTGTTTTATTAAGTGTACCGCAATGAAAAAGGCTTAATTGTTACTGTATCCAGTTTCAAAGGAAAAGAGAAGGGATTAGCTATTATAAAATAAACATGTTAATTTGGCATTCATAAGTTGGGCATTCATAAAACTGAATATATATATGTATATATTCCTTTTATATGTGAAAAAAACATTTATTTTATTTTATTTTTAAAAGATTTTATTTATTTATTTGACAGAGAGAGACATAGCGAGAGCAGGAACACAAGCAGGGGGAGTGGGAGAGGGAGAAGCAGGCTTCCCGCAGAGTAGGGAGCCCGATGTGGGACTCGATCCCAGGACCCTGGGATCATGACCTGAGCCGAAGGCAGACGCTTAACGACTGAGCCACCCAGGCCCATGAAGAAAACATTTAAATGCCTTATTAGTGTTTTAATGTTGTTTATATTTTTTTCTCTTTCTTGCCTTAATTATATGTGTGTATACATCTTTATACATGCATACTAACATATACATAACACAATACTAAATGAAGTTAAATAAGTTAGAATTTTCATAGTATGTGATCTTTTTCTGATTACATAAAAATGAGGTGTTTGTCAGATTGCTTATTTTTCATTATGTACTGCAATGATCCTATCACATAAACTATTGTAGTGATTTTTTTTTCTATGTTGAAGATGTTCTAAAGAACTTCAGCTTAGAAAAGCTAAGAGGGCTCAAATTCTTGAATTATAAGCCTGGAAATGTCATAATGTAGAAAATGGTGATGTGAATTTTCCTTCAACTTTCTACTGCAGTGGCATCATTATTTCAAGGAAAGGTTCCGGTCCATTTCTAATTTATATCTAGTATAAAGAACCAAAAGTTCATTGATGTTTTAGGGGTGCCTGGGTGGCTCAGTTGTTAAGCATCTGCCTTCGGCTCAGGTCATGGTCCCAGGGTCCTGGGATCGAGCCCTGCATCGGGCTCCCTGCTTGGCAGAGAGCCTGCTTCTCCCTCTCCCACTCCCCCTGCTTGTGTTCCCTCTCTCACTGTGTATCTCTCTGTCAAATAAATAAATAAAATCTTTAAAAAAAAAGTTCATTGATGTTTTATCAGTGATTTAGTACATTATGTGCAGTTTTTGTGGGGCTGGCTCAGGGATATATTTGGACACCTGGGTGAATGGTAGAACTATGTCTCTGGATATACTGGATATGTTTTCTTTAGATTACAGTGAGCACTCTGCCTGACTAGCCCAAACATGGACCTAACTTTTCTAGATGTGTACTGACTTTAGCATGTGGAGGAAATTTTCCTCAGGGTACCCAACAAAGAAAATTCAAAATATTTTTGTTATTAGTTTACTAGAAAAATGTTTCCAGATTCATGAATTGGTTGAAGTATCAGGAAATTGGGAGAGAATTAGGTTTACCGACTTTACATGATTGGTTCTAAAGCCAGAATGTAAATTGTTAAACAACCCCACCACTACCATGAACTGTACAGAAAACTTAATTACCCCTTCCAGATTCTTCCCTTCCTTTAAATGTTTATTGTGAGTGTTCCTTGTATCAGTACTGTATTTTCTGCTGGGAATGTAATGAATAAGATGAATCTCTGCCATCAAGAAACTTAAAATCTTATATGGAGATAAATATATGTAAGTAAATGAATGCAATAACATGGAATAGGTACTATGCTAGAAAGCTTTAGGGGTCCCAACTTAGCCACAAGGAATGAATAATCTTCTTAGGGCTTAGGTTCATAGAAGGGATTCAGAGTATGTATATTTAAAATGAGACTTGAAGTATCAGTAGATTTAATGCAGGATGAGCTTTTCCAAGATGAGCCAAGGCCATAGATGTTTGAAATAGCATGGTAAATTTGGGGAGCTGAAAATAATTATTAATGCTGGAGTGTGCAGGACTCTGGGCTTTAGCCTGGTTTCTAAAAAGAAATGAGGCTAAGGATGAGCTGTGGGGAAGAACATGCCCAGTTCTCTCACTTGAGGCTGGGTGGATGTTGATGCCATTTATAATGCTAAGAAATGTAGGAGGAGGAACAGATTTGAAGAGAAAAGGTAAAGATTCAATTTTGAACATGTAGTTCCAGTTACCTTTGGACTATAAGGTGGAGATACTGTATAATCATGTCTGGAGCTCAGAGGAAATGTTGAGACTGAAAATACAGGTTTTAGTATTGTCCACTTACAGATGGAAGGATGGAATTCTGGAAATCCACAAGAAAACCCTGGAAGAGGGGCAACTGGGTGGCTCAGTCAATTAAGCATCCAACTCCTGATTTCATCTCAGGTCACGATCTCAGGGTCATGAGATCGAGCACTGGCAGGGTCTGGCTCTGTGCTGAGTGTGGAGAATGCTTAAGATTCTCTCTCCTCTTTCCTCTGCCCCACCCACTCCCTCTCATTCTCGCTTAAAAAAAAAAAAAAAAGGAGAAAAGAATACCCTGGAAGAATGAAAATGAAATTCAAGGACAGAAATTTGGGGTCCAAACACTTGAAGGGTGGGCAGAGGAAAACAGTCTGGAAAGAAGGCCAAGAAAGAACAATTGGAGTTACAATTTTTTTGTCAAATAATTCAAGGAAAAGAGTGATTCTGAAAGCAAGAAGTGGAAGAGTACATGCATATTGGCTTTGGAGGCAGTTGGTGCCAGCAAGGTAAACTTGAGCAGAGTGAGAGAGCAGAAATCCATGGGGATATAAGAATAGGGGAGGGCAGCCGAGATCATGCATATAGATTATTCTAACATTGTCTATGAAGGAAGGATATAGAAACTGAGAATGTTCACTTGAGGAGAGGGATTCAGTATTAAATTGGTTTTGTTTGTTTTTATTGTTTCTATTGGAAAACTATGAGCATGCTAGTAAGAATATAGGAGATACAGCTATAAAAGAAGTTTTGAAAACTGGAGAGAGAGGGTAGACCTATGGTGTGAGGTATTTTTGATCCTTAAAGAGATGGCAGGGGATGGGTTAAAAAATGTAAGAGGAAGAATTAGCTTTGAACTGGAAAAGGTCCTTTTCACTATGACTGGGTAGAGAAAGGTGAGTACAGGCATTAAAAGTTAACCGAGGAAAAAAGAGAAAAAAAAAAAGTTAACCGAGGGTTGCTGGAGTGGTGGGGGGTGGGAGGGATGGGGTGGCTGGGTGATAGACATTGGGGAGGGTATGTGCTATGGTGAGCGCTGTGAATTGTGTAAGACTGTTGAATCACAGACCTGTACCTCTGAAACAAATAATACATTTTATGTTAAAAAAAAAAAAAGAAAGAAAGAAAAGAAGATAACAGGAAGGGAAAAATGAAGGGGGGGAAATCGGAGGGGGAGATGAACCATGGGAGACTATGGACTCTGAGAAACAAACTGAGGGTTCTAGAAGGGAGGGGGTGGGGAGATGGGTTAGCCTGGTGATGGGTATTAAAGAGGGCACATACTGCATGGAGCACTGGGTGTTAAGCACAAACAATGAATCATGGAACATTACATCAAAAACTAATGATGTAATGTATGGTGATTAGCATAACATAATAATTTAAAAAAAAAGTTAACTGAGTTCTCTCCAGTGGCTTCTATTTCTTCAGTAAAGGAGATAAATAAAGAGATAAATAACAATGTTGAAGAAGTTTGTGGAACATAAAGAAATTTGGAGATAGCTTTGTGGAGATTGAGGATGCCTGTAGTGTAAACAGCACCACTGAGCTAAATGCTGATGAATAGAGCTGTGTGTGTCTGAGCTGGTGTGCATGCCATGGAAGGATGGTTTAAGGTTTAAGGGAACAGATTCAGGGTTGGTTGCCTAGCATTTAAGTAGAGGCTTGGAATTCTTAAAGGTTCTAATATTTCTTAGACATTCCCTCCTTCCTCAAACCCACACAGTACTTCAGTATTCATTAATTTAGTAATAAGTAGTTTCCTAGGGAGAGTTTTCTTAAAGTTTAGTCTTTGTGCTCTCTACCTTTGTCATACTACTCTCAAGACATTTCTACAGATATTAATACCATTCTCTAGTACTGTCTGGGGGTTTTAGGGACTACTCAGTCAGATTCTTGTATAAAGGAATTTCTATATGGTGCCAATATAAAGATGTCCCTTTTTTTTTTTGTTAATGCCACGTATAGAAATTCTTCTAAGTTATGCTAAATAAGTACCCACTGCTACCACTGTTTAATTTGCAAAACTTTTCATTCATTCTGTCCTGCTTTTTAGACATATTTTTTTCTTCTTCAAGCCTACCTGTTTCTGATAAACTGTTCTGGTTCCCCTTCTTGGGAACCTTTAATTTTTACCAACTCTAAATTTGTTCTCTCCACTTACTGTGCTTTCTGAAGTACAGAAAGTATATTTATTCTTTAGCTCTACTGTTTTCAGGTCATACTAGATAGAAGCCTCTTGAATTTGTAAGCATCTTCAAATTTTGAATCTACTGGAAACATCTTTGGCCAAGTCTCATTCTGAATGATAATATTACTGATAGATGTATTTATGGCTAAAGTATGACTATAAGAAGAAGGAAGGTCAATGATATAATTTCTATGCTTTAGGTTAGGAAATTAGGAGAGGTATCTATTTTAAAACTACTTTGTGTATTTTCTTCTTATTTTTCCACTCTTAATGTTTTCATAGAGCATATTTCGACAGACAGTTCTTCTTCCCGCACTTCTACCCTAAATCAAATATTTTTAAAAGATCAACTGTCTCTCAGGGAAAACATGGCTTCCTGAAACAAGACCATGGCTAATAGCAAAGGCTGGTTCTTATTTCAAACATTTGTCTTTATTTTAAAGCTCCTCATTTTAATTTTCAGTTACTGATCAATAGTCTTTGCCTTGAACTTATCAAACCTAATGACACTTTTTCCTGGGAAATGTAGTCACATGTTAAAAATATGGCAGCCTAACTATGAAATCTATTACAAAATCAAACTGGAATTCTAAGATATATTTAATATTCAGAAAGATTTTTATGAGACTAACTCCTTCTTTACCACCGTTAGGGCTTATGCAATATTAAACATGTGCTACGTAAATAGAGCTTGCCCTCATGATTTACAAAAATCAAATGTCAGTGGAATACAGTTCCTTGTAATTTGTGAGCTTAAGCCTGATTGAAAGGAATGAGTATCTTTATAGCTGTGAATGAAGACCCATACCTAACACTTGCATGATCAAGCAAAGGGTATAATCAAATATAAATAATTAGAGTGTTTTGTCAAAAAGGTGAAATAGAAATCCTAACCATCCCTCCTGTCTGAAATTCTGTAGGGAGAAATACTCACTTTTGCCTGAAAAGCACTACTTTTCTTGTTCATTGTAGCAGTTGCTAAGTGATGATGGGATAAATTCAGGGTGGTTTTCTGCCTCATTTTGGTTCACTTACACCTTGGAATGCCAATATAAATCTACCCCCGATAGCAAAGGAGAATAAAAGTCTTAAGTGTCTCTCTTCCTCCACTCCTCATCCTTTTTTCCCCTTTCCTTCCTTATCCCCACTTTGTCCTCTTTTCCCTGCTTCTTTATTTCCTATCTACTCCCTCCCTTCTTTTCTTCCTAAAGGCCTTTCCAGGAGCAAATCTCCTCTGTTATTCTTTGTCATAAACAGTTGTTTATGCACATGCATAGAACAATAACTTCAAAATCAAGGGAAGATTATTCATTTAAATGGAAATAAAAGAAAACAACATAGTGCACTCATCGTTTTCTTAACAATAATGGCAACTGCCATCTTTAAAAAAATAATCTCACTAATTACCTAGACAAAGCTAAAATATTTATTTGTATTTTATAGGAAGTCATAATGTTTTATCCTTTTGGAAATTCACAAGAGCCATTCATCTCTTTCTTCAATTACACAAATTATTTCACTTTTGAGATACCACTTACCTAATAAAAATAAAGAAGGTGATCACTTAGAAAATCCTGAAACTCATATTTTGCTAATCCTTCATTATACTGTAATTATATGGGGTAATAAAATGGAATCTAATTCACCCTTATTTTGATGGCTCATAAATTTAAACACATGGAGTTGTGGAATAAAAGCTCTTATGTTGCAAAGTTGATTTTATTAAACCAAATAGAGCTAACGTAAGTATTCTGAAATGGGACAATTTTGTGCAAGTAGTTTACATCTACCTAAAGTCAAATATATTATTAAATATGTTATCTTCTTGTCAGCACACATCTAATAACTCCACGGGAAGGTACTAAAGAACCATGGGTCTTCAATTTTCTGTGTGCCAGGTGATATATTTTACAACCCCTTGAGGTAGATGGTAGTGGCTTCCTATTACAAGTGGGGAAACTGAGGTTTATAACATCGAACTGATTTACCCAAGATCGCATCTCTAGTAAGCAGTGGAATATCCAAGTTCAAATCAGCTGCTTCTTCAAACACCCCCACATTAGCTAATCGGGAGTGAGAGGGTTATCAAAAGCAACAAGGCACATTTATACTCAAAAATGTCCACTAGTATCCCTGGTGGTGACAGAAGGTAGAGAAATGGCATCCCTGATAATAGCATTGCATTTTCTTAAGATCTTATATTTTATCTTAAAAGTGGTGTATGGGTTTTTAATTCTATGTTTTTATGTAAAGCAAATAGAATGTTTCATTTATCATGCCTCAAAATCATGTTTACCCTATGATTTCAAATGCTTCCTGGCCCACGTGATCCATATTTGAGGAGCAAAGAGTTAGAACAACATGTAAATCTTAGAGGATTTGAGGGAAGTTATCCAGGTGGGCTTATTAATACTGTCTATGGGAATGACAATCTCTGGACTTGTATGATGCCTAATCTCTGAATCCATATTCATCATCCCTGAGTATGTAAGAATTTTTATTACAAAAGTTACTAAACTTGCAGGAGTTCCAAATTTGTCATGTTCCCTGAGGTATGTCTAACACCTAGTACGTTGCCTGGTCAAAACAGATGTTTAATTAATGTTAGTTGTATGAATGGATCATTTCTAAGACACATAATATGGTATAGGCTAAGACTTAGTGAGATACATAGCTCACAAATCTATTTCTTTAGAATAAGTTGAGAGATATTTGTTTATCCTATTTCTTTAGATGGAATATATCTCTGATTTTTATTTTTATTTATTTTTTATTTTAAATGGGTTTTTTTAAGGTAAAATTAGTATATAACATTATATAAGTTCAGATGTATATATCTCTGATTTTTAAATAAATTCATTTTAATCTATTTGGAGCTTTCAGACTATACATGATAGGGAATTGGGATGGCACCTAAGGAAGACATGCGATGCTTAAGTTTACCTTTATTTAACATTGTAAAAAAAAATCTAGGCAAAAGGAAAACATAGGAATGTTAGTATAATATTTGAGGATTTTCAAACATCAGGGTATGATCATGATAGGGGAAGCTATGATAAGAATAGGGCAAGAATGAAATCAGGAAAGAAAGGTTTATAATATTTGTATTATAAAAGCATACCAATATATACTACCTAATAATAATGATCTAGCCAGAGATTAACTATGGAACTGTCCAAATCTTTTAGAACAATTTATGAGAAACATTTTTAGTGGAATAATATTTCTGGCTTAATAAATAAAATCAGAGAGGAAATCTGTTTTATTTTCTAGCCATCTTTTTGAATGAAAACTATTTTATTCAAACTATCCTAATATGTTAGGAATTAAGAGCCTTTGCTTTGTAGAGACCTAAATTAAGCACATGCAGAAGTGTTACTACATTTTTCTAAAATTTATCTTATGATGTCTTCTGAGTGAAATAGAAATAGTGATATTTGCACATTGGAGAAATATGTTTGTCCATGGGTCAAAAGCATTTCTAAGATTAGGACCCAGATCGTCCAAGTCCATTTGGAATGGTTCATCTGAAAAAAAATGTAGGTAATTATATTTCCCTTACGTTTTGCTCATCTCATAAGATAACAAAATGGCTATATCGTTTAATTCTGGCACCTGGTCTGCAATTATTAATTGGTTCCCTTCACAAACCCTATCTCATTTTACATTTTCCTTACTAGTCACTATTAAAAACCGTTTTATAGAACTAAGTTCCTTAACTTTGTGTGTGTGTGTGTGTGTGTGTGTGTGGACTGGGATTCTTTTGAAATCCGATCAAAGCTGTGGTCATTCTTGCAAGAAAAATGCAGATATCCTATTATACTCAAAATTTTCAGTCAGTTTCATAAAGCTCCTAGCTAAAGAACAAACAAAAAATACAAAAAAATGAGTAAACCCTATATAACAACATAAATGTTTTATTTAGTAATCCTATTTACATTGGACTACTTACATTGCTTTTATGTAATTCTTAAGTGAAATTGAGAGTGTTTTAAAATGCTAAAGCCAAGAGCATGTGAATATGGGTCACACACACAAAAAATGAAATGAAGCATAATGTGCAAGTAGATATTCTCAGGAGACCTGTTCAACAGAAGGGCACAATGTTAGATGTAATTTGTTTATTGACAATCTCCGACAATGGTGCAATGAACCAGCAAACACCACAAAAGTAATGAATTCTTTCCTTTTTAAGTAATTATATTTGAACAGTTCAAATTAACTTGTGGTTTGAGGCTACTGCTTGGGTGAACTAATTCGCTGATGTAATGACTTTTCTTATTTTTGCTCCATGATTTAGGTAAGGAAGGAGGATAAATGAAAATATGGAGCCATAAGTTTATACCTTAGTGGGGAAAAAAAAAAAAAAACACACCAAAACTGTTGTTTTCTGCAAGTCACACACGAAGACTATCTCCAGCTGATCTAATGTAGGACATGGTAGTTAAAATGTCAAACTAAATACAAACAAAATTTCTGCCATGCTATGAGGCAATACTATGAATAAAACGAGCTGAATTGAAAGAGATAGATAGTTTGTGAAAACTATTATAAAGATTCACCAATCTTTTCAAACCACAGACTGCTGTTCTGTTGGTTATCATTGCTCATTAGTGCTTGACTCTTAAGTTTCCAGAGCCCTGCTGCTTATCCTGATGCCTAGGATGGTGATACCATGCTGGCATTATCGGGGCTATTATTTCTAAATAATGCTGTATCATTACCTCTATGTCCCTGCCATTATTATACATAGATATTCAGTAATGAGACTCAAAGTAAAACTTCAGGGGAAGTTAGGCAAGATTGCACAACACCTAGGTCAGGTACCACTGTTGGTTGCCACTGAGTAACTATTAGTGAAGTAAATAAGTACACTTAAGAATGCATGATTACATGTTTTCTAAAACAATAAAGAACACTTCATACACTTTTTTATATTATATATTTGTAAATAACTTAGACTTTTCCATAAATTATGTGTCTTAAAATTGAGAAGATAACCAATTGCATTCTTCAAAAAGGATTGGCTAGCATTAATGTCAATATTAGGATTTAATGGCCCATAAATGATTCCTAAGTTTATGGCATAAATAACTGATGTCATTATGAGTAAAGACCTCCTGCCCTTTTTGTAATATATGCTATATGTAATATAGCATAGTGGTTTGACTTGTTAGGTTTGTTTTTTGTATTATTAGCTGTGTATGATCTGGAAAATGTTATCGATTATGCCTCACTTTCCAGATTTGTAAAATGGGACCAGTAATTATAAAACCTACCTCCCAGATTGTTGTGAGGATTAAATGAGGTTATCTTTGTAAAGCCTTTTTTTTTTTTTTGACAGAGAGAGACACAGCGAGAGAGGTAACATAAGCAGGGGGAGTGGGAGAGGGAGAAGCAGGCTTTCTGCTGAGCAGGGAGCCCGATGCGGGGCTTGATCCCAGGACTCTGGGATCATGACCTGAGCGGAAGGCAGACGCTTAACAACTGAGCCACCCAGGCGCCCCCTTTGTAAAGCCTTTAACTCTGTGACTAGCACTGGAAAACCGAGCTCACAATAAATGTTATCATCTATTATTGGGATAATTATTATTATGTGAAGAAAAGTATTTCATAATGAAATGGAAATTTGGTATAGAATACATACACTAATATGTCACCCAGGATGAAGAAAATGACATATGTCCCTTTGAAACAATCATTTAGGACCTGGCATCCATCCCAGTTTCTAGGACTTCCTTAAGCATTAATTGGCTAATCTGATAACTATATCCATAGGTGCTCCTCACTTAATTTCCATCTACACAATCATCATTTTTTTATTATTATGTTATGTTAATCACCATACATTACATCATTAGTTTTTGTTGTAGTGTTCCATGATTCATTGTTTGCATATAACACCCAGTGCTCCGTTCCATATGTGCCCTCTTTAATACCCATCACCAGGCTAACCCATACCCCCACCCCCCTCCCCTCTAGAACCCTCAGTTTGTTTCTCAGAGTCCATAGTCTCTCATGGTTCGTCATTTTGCCTGTGTATGACTCTGCTGTATGTTGTGAAGGCAGCTCCACAAAACAGCATGTTCTTTAATTCCTTAATTGAAGCTCTTAGTAACCGTCTTGAGATGGGAAGGTTTCATTGAGGATCACGAGCATGATTAAGGATGGTAGTGTCCTAGATATATAAGGTAGGAATTCCCAGAGGGTATAAAACAGGGAAGGAGAACCCTTATTTTACCTACACAGAAGTTCTTTGAAAGACCCTGTAGACTGGCAGGGGCTGAGGACCTAGTTATGATGGTTCCTTAAGGAAATCTACTCTCTAATAAGGAAAACTCTACTCTTGAGTTTCTCTTTCTACCAAAATAAAACTCTTTTGTCACAGACATAGAATAATCTTTTCTAATTGCTGACAGGAAAGTTAGAGGATAGCAAATACCAATTTTTATCTTCTGAATTAGATTACACAGAAATGTAAGTAAACCTGTGATGTATTTTACCATGAAGTGAAGCTTATGTAAAACATTTTGCTCCATGTAGAAAGTGATCTCTTTTACCAAGTGGTATAGAGTAGGACTGATCTTCAAGCACAAAAAAGGTGAGCAATAATAAAATAGCGTCCTATCTACAGCAGTCAAGAAATTCAAAACTGTATCTAGATTTATGGAACTGGACCAAATTGTCTTTTAATTAAGTTCTTTATAAAATGTTAAATTCCCAAAAGATCCTCCTCTTAAAATATCTGTTAGTGAGAATGTATTATAGTAAGATAATGATACATTTTTCCCAATTGTTCACATTTCAAACAAACATATAATTAAAGCACCAGATTTCAACACAGTTTTCTAGCTTCAGATAAGGATATATTTTCATTTATTTGCTATTTCATTATTTTTTGTGGCTAGGATGAAACTACTTTGTTTCAAAATTCAAATATTTTCACATTGAATTTACATTGATCTGTTTTTTGTATAGTATTTTAAGGCCATTTGGCCACAAATATCTTTAAAATAAGTAATGGAATCATTGCTAGCGACCATTCCAAGTATAATACATTTTTACATACATATATATGTTTGTATATGTGTAGGTTTATAATTACATTTAATTTAAAATTACATTTGAATGCACATTATTATGTACCTTCCTTTCATCATCTTTTAATTTTTTTTTCTGGAAACCTTTTTACTTTGAGATAGTATAATATTAAATATGTTTATTAAAATATGTAAGTAAAGGTTATTTTTAAATATCTAGTGATAGATCATATAATGTTTTAATTGGTCTTTCAAGTCTTTTTAATGTCTGTTTCACTCAGATTTATCTTTTACAAACTAAAAGTATTAGCTTTAGATATATCATTCCTTTAACAAAAACTTATGTATCTTTTAGTGTTATAAAATTTGTGACAAAATGAATTATAAATTGTTAGCTTTTAAGAAATAGGCAAAATAGGATCACATTTATACTGTAGCATTGATCTGTTTTGATCACAAAGATTTCATTAATGTTTAAAAATGTCATTTTGGGTAGGGATGAGGAAGAATGAGAAGTCAAATCCCACAACAGATTGATTTTTGTTTCCATAAAATGGTTTTTGTGCACATTTGTGTCATATATAACATTCATTTTAAGTGAAACCTGAAACAGATTTGTTTGATAATCTAAAGTGGATTATGTATTGCTACCAATTAATTTCAAAGCTATTTTAAATATAAATAGTGATGCTTACAAATATTATTTACTCAAGAAATGATATTAGTTCTAAATATGTATTCAGATATGAATAACAACATACTTGTAAGTTGACTTAAAACTGAAAGGATGCTTATGAGAGTCACTGCAGAAAATTTAATGTGAAGAGGTACGAGCCAGGAAGAGAATTGATAAGGGATGGTGAAGCAAAGATAAACAACATTGGTGAGTTATGACTATCCTTAGGGTTAACTGGTGCTATGGAAGACCAATGAGAACTGGAATCATCAGGGAGAGTCTGTCCGGAGGGAGCTATACAGACTATGAATGCAGACTTGGTACAAAGATAGTGTGGATGAGTATGGTTAGTACCTAAACGTGAGTTCCTCCTTACATTTCACAACATGTGTACCTCATTTGCCTCATCCTGGTCCCTGTCCTTGTGAACACTTGCAAGTATCTGTCCTCTTCCTCTCCAGACTCCTCCTAAAGATTTCCTCAGATTGTTCATATTCAGATGGAAGCCAGTGGCAAACAAGATGCAGTCTCAGCCTCCTGAGTGAGGTACAGAGTAGAGAATAGCTTGGGGGAGTTATCTAGTACAGAGGCAGAGAGAAAAGAGATTGAAGAGGGTATACAAATTTAATTTTGTCCCTTTGAATACACTTATTTTGATATTTCTCCAACTTCTTGTACATGACCTTGAAATATTTGTGCATATTACTGAAGAACTGTTACATATGGCATTTCAAATTGAATATATCAATGTCTTTTTTTCTGGAATGGAGAAGCAGATGGAATTCCCTTATTGGAAAACGTCAGTCCTCTGCTTTCCACTTGATTAGCTTTCTTGTTCCATTCTATAATCACCCTACATTGTCCCAGGGATATATATATTGGTGAGTAGAAATTGGTAGAAAGCTGCAAAAGGCCTCTCTAATGATTCAGCCTTGATCAAATCTAACTGCAGTCTAAATGCTGTGGTGACCCTCATGTTTGCTAATATATCAATATAGCTTAAATTTGTAATGACATTTTAAAGTACCTGATATGCAGCTATTCACATACTGAGTACTTAGTGAATAATAGGTATTAATTCGGTTGTCTTGTCTACTGATTATCCCAGAAGTTTTTATAGAGTGGCAGCAGAACTTGATCAATCCACGAGTCATCTGATTGAGATAACTCCAAGCAATAAGTTAAAAAATAAAAGCAATGAGTTGACTGTGTGACATTTGATAATGAATTTGATGAATAGTTGGCAAAAATTTTAGGGCTAATGAGTCTGAGTTTTCTGTGCTGTGCTTTATGACTAAAATTCTGTATTTACTCTGATTAGAAATAACGCCACATGGCATTTAAATCAAGGACTGTGCAAATGTATCATTTCCCTACATCACAGTAATACAGCTGTTACTTACTGCACAGCTACTATGTTCTAGTTATTTTACGTATGTTATCGTTAACCTTTCCCATTTCATCCCATTCATTCATTCAACCTCTCCCGTTCACTGAGATTCACAGACTAATTTGTACAATGCCATAGAACTAGCAAACAACAGAACAGGGATTTGAGCTCACGTTTACCTAACCCCAAACCCATGTTCTTTCTACTAGATCGTGGTAAATTGAGTGTGTATGTACACACACACATATACACACAAGCATGATCACACGAGTGTATGGATTTTCTCATCTAGAACAGAGACATGCATGAAAATAATATAGTCAGTGAAAATTCTCTCATTTTAAGTTTTACTTTTTAAAGTTAAGATCTATGTCATTCGGACACTCAGGAACCCCAACAAAGCTGTGTGATCAACCAATCTGTCTTCTTTTCCTTTTATTTTTAATGTTCTAAGTCACATTTCTTAATGTGCTGATTTGTTTCTTATGGGTTCTTCAAGTAATTTTTTATTAGGTAAAGATTGATATTTAAAAGGGTTTTGTTATGTAACTAGTGATACTTAAAAGCAAGGAGTCGCCCATGCATCGAGGACATCAATATATCAGACTTCTAATTGACAACTTGCAAGAACTGCTTGTGATTTATAGCTCGATTACAAACTCACTGTTCCCCTTCTGCCAATGGAATTGGCAGTATTTTTTCAGCCCAGATGGTACATTAGCCTTGGCCAGCTGGTTCTCCCCATGCTGCCTCATCACAGAACCATACAGCAAATATCACCACGTATGACCCAGTTCAGTAGGTAACACATGAAGGCTTCATGCCTGGCTTTGCCCTCAGGCATATGGAAGTGAACCTGAATGAGATTTATGTTTCCAAATTTTTACACTCTATCAAGCTCCCCACAGTCATTCACTTTTCTGACCTGACTTTTGAAACTGTTTAGACATAGAGCTATAATATATAGTTATAAAATTTGATTGTATTGTACCATCCTTGATTTTCACATTTCATTTATTTTGTTGACTTTAAGACAATAATTTTAAAGATCCTAAGCGGTATTAAATAAGTTGGGTTTTTTAAGTGTGTATTTTTAAGGAGTTTTTAATATTATAAGTACAGTTTCAATAGCACCCATATAAATAGGTGTAGAAGAATATGTTTTAACAAATTTCAAAGTCACGATTTTCAATAGAGAGATTGGGTACAATAACCATAGCTAACATGTATTAAACTTTACAGGTTGAAATGAATATATATGTAGTCTATACTATACTATATTAATTGCTACATTAATTTCTTATACTAATTACTATAATTTTAAGATTTAAGATTATGAATGATATGAGAAGTGAGATGGAGGAAAAAATGCTATTTACTACAAAAAATTACCCTTTGAATATAGTTTAGATTAGGTAAGAATAGGAATACAAATTTCACACTTTTAGGACATTTTCAGTTTTCTCCCTAATAATTGTTTTCTATTTCAAATAAAATATATAGATAATTCATAAATTATTTGCATGATAGATCCTTCTACATGGTTTTTCCATAGGATTAGATTAGATAATAAAATCTTGAATATGCTCCATATTTGTATATCTGCAATTGGAAAATAAAACACAATACAAATGATACCCTTAGAAATGTAGATTTTATTTTAGTTTCTTTTATTCATATAATGTTATAGTGACAGTGATTATAATGGATTATCCCTGTATTACTTGGTAAATTTGGTTTTACTGTTGAAGGAAATACATTTTTTGTGTGTTCTGTATCAATTCTGATTCTGATTTTCTACGGGAACTGGAAAAGGAAAATACTTTTTGGTATCTGAAATAGGATATATATGTGTGAGGTTTGTGTGTGTACATATCTTATATCATGCATTATACATATATATTATATAACTTTTTCTCAACCCATTTAGTTAATATTAACTTAAATGTGAAAAAAAATAGTGTATGGTAATGGTTGTTTTGCATAAATTTTTAATAAAGTTTGCTGTCTGCATCAGTTCTGATGAGCTTTTAAAAAAGTTATTTGGAACTATTTTCCAATATTGGGAGCTACTTTAAATTTTACAATAATGAGATTTTTTGTTATGGAGTGATTTTTTTTTAAATAAAACTTTTCCTGAAGTTCATTTTATTATTTTTTATACAATCTGTAGTTTCTACATTATACATTTTAAAATAATATTTATATGCTTATGAGTGTATTTAAGTAGATTTTTAACTTCTGACAGTTTTATTCAGGATTTTAACTTAGAGCCTAGCTGTCTGTGTTGTGAGTGGTTGTACTCAGTGTTACCATTTCAAAACCGGAGACGTTTACAGGCTTAGGTTTTGGTTTACTTACATGGGCCCACCTCAGCATTCAAACCACCTCACTCTAATGGCCTCCTTGTTTAATTATTTAATACCACTTACATTTTCATTTTCTAGGAGTTATACATGTGTATTCTTATAATAAGAGTTCTTGGGACTCTTTCTAGTTTGCTGGTTTGATTTCTGTTCACTAACTGGCATTAAAAAATGAAAGTGAAGGCAATCTTTTTTTAGTCAGTTTTAAACATACTTTTACTTAATATATTCATTACATTTAAAGTTACATAAACTTAAATCTTCAAGTCAACCCTTTGATTTCACACAATAGGGTCAAAATGCTTACTAGTTTACAAAACTTTTCACTGCCCTTCTTTTCTTTCTACAAACATCATAATACTATTGCATCAGTGGTCATTGAAATCACCAACCATCTAAACTATTTACTATTAAATATAATTTTTTTAATGCCCAATTATACTTGTCTTAATTTTTTCAGGTTGGTTGATTTTAGGTCAGAACTGATTTGAATAGGGGAATTGTCATGCTTGATTATATCATTTCTATTTTTTGTCTGTGATATCACTAATAGAAATTAATATCACATTTAATTCTATTAAATGGCAGAATGTTCAGAGATCATTGAACTAGTGGTAGGAATTAAGTTCGGTTACATTTCTGCTGCTAAGAAATTCTACTAAGGAAACTATTTTACTTCTCTGAGCCTTGTTCTTTATAAAATTAAAAGGTTGGAGAAGGTTTTTTAAATTTATTTCCAATTATAAAATGAAAATGTGATTTTAAGCTATACTTTAAAAGTCTGAAAATCAGAAATCTTTAAGTCAGAGACACTTTTTAGCAGCTGAAAATCATGTCAGAAGAGGCATTTGGTAATTGAAAAAGTTGGATATTTTGAATTCAAAATTGTTCATTTTCAAACAAAAACACCAAATTAATTTTTTTCAGAAATTTATTTCCAGAATTACAGCCAAAGATATTAAAGATTATAGTCCTTTCACCTCATTTTCCTCACCTGTAAAACAAATACAATCAATTTCATAGTGTTGTGATGATGGATTCTGTAACACAAGTAAAATATTTGGCCCCGATGAATTTTAGTTATATTGGTGTTTTCTTTGGGAATAAAATAATCATCAATACATGTACTCCAGAGAACACACGAAAAATTAATTGTAACAGTCCACAAACTACAAACTATTTTCCTTTTCTCTGACATTTTTCCTTCACTGCAGTTGTTCTGAAGGAGCCTGATAAAATACATTTGAAAAATAGAGGTAAGCATCCTGAACATATTTACAATGTTGTGAGGAGAATGCTTATGAGGAATTTGCTGTATGCTCCATTAAATTTGATTTCTCGGGCGCCTGGGTGGCTCAGTTGGTTAAGCGACAGCCTTCGGCTCAGGTCATGATCCTGGAGTCCCGGGATCGAGTCCCGCATCGGGCTCCCTGCTCGGCAGGGAGTCTGCTTCTCCCTCTGACCCTCCTCCCTCTCATATGCTCTCTCTCTCTCATTCTCTCTCTCATAAATAAATAAAATCTTTAAAAAAAAAAACACATGATGGGATTATGCTGAAGCTGATTAAAATATATGTAGGACTATACTCCTCAATGTTCCTTAGCCTCATCCGAACCTCTGTGTTCTCTTTTATTAATTCGTACAGTCTACAGGAAGTATTGTTGCCATGGGCTATGTAAAAACTGTTTCAATCTTAAACATGCCTGGACAGATAAGGGTTTTAGACAACTACTCAGGTCTAAATGGCTGGAGCACAGCTCTCTTTCCCATAACAGGTTTCCTGCTTCATCAGGCCGTGTGGTTTGGTAGCGGTGATTAATATTTGGAAGAAGTAGCCATAGAAAACACCAAATGTCTGGAAACAGTTGCCTTTTCTCTGGGGTTTATTGTAGCCTTCAACTAGAGTAATCATTTTTACACACAAACATACACACTCATACTAAAAAACACACAATCATTGTACTTGTGTTTTTTAATCTCGTTCTATTAGACTGTAAGCTTCATGGTAACAGTTTCTTCTTCTTTGTTCATTGTGCGTACACTACCTGGCATAATGCCTACTACATGGTACATATTGAGTATTTTTTCTTTGCCAACTTTATTAGTCCACTGATATACTTTCACTCCTCACACAACACACATACACACACAGACATACACACAAGAAAATAAACAGCAAAGCATGTGATACGTGACTGTTAACAATTGGTGGCCTGGGCGCCTGCGTGGCTCAGATGGTTAAGCGTCTGCCTTCGGCTCAGGTCATGATCTCAGGGTCCTGGGATGGAGCCCCGCATCGGGCTCCCTGCTCAGTGCAGAGCCTGCTTCTCCCTCTCCCTCTGCCACTCCCTCTGCTTGTGCTCTTCCGTCTATCTCTCTGTCAAATAAATAAATAAAATCTTTAAAAAAAAAAAAACAATTGGTGGCCTGTCATTATGGAAAAAGTATCTCACAAGTAAGAGATCTTGCCTCATTTGGAACTCTTCTGCTAATTCCTTGTGTGCCCTATGAAGCCTCTCTTCCCTGAGGCACAGAATCCATATATAAAACAAGAGAGGTGATTTCTAGGATCTGTTCTCACTGAAGCCTATAAATGTACAATTTTTAATTTACATTCTGGGTTTTAAATTTGCATTCCTTTCACTTAATAATTTTTTATGGTAAGGACTACTACAGTCGTATCAAACAGTGTCTTTACTATTATGCATATATGTATATGCATGTGTATATATAAGGGTAGCTGGAAGGATACTGGTCAGACTTACAGTGTTGATTTTGAGGGTAAGAGAAGAGGGGAACAGGAATATGTGTGGATGTCAAAATGGACTTTGTTTTCTTTTTCTTCCCCCTGCCTTTAAGACACACACACACACACACACACACACAAACACATTCGCACACACATGTACCTTAAATCATTAAAAAAAATACAAATATAAGAATAAAAAGGCTGACACAGATGCTAATATGATGCGGTAAAAATAGGTATTTGCTATATTTCTTTTTTATAATTTACAAAAGACTGCTAATTAGGTTATATGAATTGTTGGATCTTAAACTTAAATGTGACATTCTTATAGTTAAGGATTTGGATATATGCTGGAGATAGGGGAGATATTTACTTCCTACTTAAATACTGCCTTTTGCAAGGCTGACAGGTTTAATCTCAGTTAAATGTTCTATAGAATTTGTATGATAGAAAATCTGGATGATATTCAAAATTAATAAATTGAAATTCTAATTTCAGGATGCCATAATTTAGAGCTAGTCTCTCCAATTAAGTTTTTTGTTGTTTTAATCAAAATAATTCTACTTGAGAAAAGTGAGGGAACAAAAAAACCCCTATAATACTGTCACTTACTTTCTTCCTTAAAACTTTTTTGTAGTAGTTAAATCCCTAGTTAGTGACTGCCCTTCCAGTAGACTAAATTCTGCCCTCAAATACTCAGACAGAACTCCCAATGGGCCCAATTCTGCTGTCCTCCTTCAGGCAAGAACTCCCTTTGAGTTTAAATAGTCTCACTCAGATACTATATTAATAGGCACCCTGGATGCACAATGAAAGGCAGTAAAGGGGAGTTTTTTTGTGTAAGCATGGCTGACTCAGCATCTTGAAGTATTCCAACAAATAATCTGTAAAGAATTTGGGCAATTATAAATTTTCCATCAGGTATTCACTAACTCAGAGAATTTCTCATGAATCCTTTCTACTCTGCTGAATGTAACTTCTGTTAATCAAGTAACTGTCAAGTATCCAAAGATACTCTAGTTAACCATATTTTAAGAATCCAGGAGTTTTCTACTTAGAAAGAATACCATCTATTAGATTGCCTTATGACTACTTTAAAGCAATCATGATAAACGAGTGAAGGTTGATTTCAAAGTTAGTAAATTCTTTAAAAAAAAACCACAAGTTTTTCAAATTCATATTAGTGGAAAGCCATATTTCAAACCATCCTCATTTATTTTTAAAGTGTATGTTGAATTAGGGGTACCTGGATGGCTCAGTCAATTAAGTGCCTGCCTACAGCTCAGATCATGATCCCAGGGTCCTGGGATAGAGCCCTATGTGTTGGGAGGGGAGTCTTCTTCTCCCTCTCCCTCTGTCCACCTCCCCCCCCAACTTATGCTCTCTTTCAAATAAATAAATAAAATCTTTAAAAAAAATAAAGTATATGATGAATTATGTAGCTAGGGCAAAACTGGGGATTAGATAGTTTTTGTCTTCACTTTCTTTCCTCTCCTTCCCTGTGTTCTGCTCAGCTGTGCAGGAGGCTCCTGGAGTTTCCCAAGGCTCTCTGCCTAGTGGCCCACTGAAGTCTCCAGCACTTTATCCTTTCTGGTATCCAGACCTTTTCCTTTCCTACCTTTCTACATAGCATCTGCTTTTAGAAGAAGTCCTTCCATTTGGTAACTCAGTAGAATAAATGAAACACAAATTGCAAATGGAGGGTGGTCTGGTGGGAGCCTCCTTTTAGATGGAGTATCTTTCCCAGGGCTTCAAATCAAGACCTAGAAGAATCTATAAAGAATGATAGTTGTGACAGTGATAATGCTATTAAGTTCATAGTTCCTCAAACACATAGACATCTCCCTTACCTCATACAGAGCCTTCCTGTTTTCTCTGCTTAAAACACTGATTTATCCACATTTTAGCCTACTACTGTCTTCTCTACCTTTAAATTATAGTACATTGATTGTAGGTGATTGAAACCTAGTTTAAACTAACCTAAACAAAGGGATTTTGTTGGATTACAGAAATAGGAAGTTTTTGGTCTTCAAGCTTGCATTGTTTTAGTCTTTAAGTACATGTTGATCCAGGGATGAGACAATGTCATTTGGACACTGTGTCACTGTCTTAATGTCTAAACTCTAGTTTCTCTCTTTTGGCTTTATTCTTAGTCAGACTTTTCCTAATTTGTGATAAAAAAAGGGCTCAAAGCAGTTCTGTTCTCATATTATATTCATAGCTGTGCTCTTACTTCAAAAAATCATGTCTCTAGCCAGATAGCCCCCATCACTGTGAATAGGGAAATTAGGTCATATCATTGACTAAGGATGAATCGTATGATTACTCATATCATAGGTAGGCAGAGGGATCAGTTTACAAAAATTCCTTAGAACAGATTCACTTTAAAAGTAAATCTTAAAAAATCCCATTAATAGGAGAAGGGTCAAAACTATCGCTGTTCATGATAGAGCTTACCAACTGTTGTAACTATATATGGGTTTTGGCTGTCTTCCTCACTGTAGTTCCGTGGGAAATAGGGATTGTTCACTACTGTATACCCAGTGCCGATTACAATTTATGATTTGTATTAAGAAATCAGTAAATATTTACTTCTGTAATTGACTCATTTAATCTTAAATATTTTCTTCATTTTAAAGGAGGAAACTGAGGCTTAGACAGGTTATATAACCCATCTATAGAGATTATAGGTTGTGACTTGGTATAGCATACAGTTTTTTTTAAGTTAATAATGTTTTGTAAATGTTATAGGTAGTATAGAAACCTATGTGTATTTAGAAACTTTCATGTGTTTAGTAACTTTCCAATTTCTTTAACATACTTATTATGAATCACTTATGCCCACTTAAAATATTTGCACAGCTTTAAAAATTAATTTCCTTTTGAAGTTAGTTACATTTTACAGTGATGATGTTAATATTTGAGAAAAGCTTTAGTAAACCACAAAGTAGTACTAGTCAGTTGCCTATTTTGGGAACAAGTAACACTAAACTAATATGTGCCTTTTCCTTAGAAATCTTGGTCTCAATTAAATTTGAAATCATCATGAGGGAACAATAAAAGGGGCCAGCATGGAACTCATTTTAGCTATTATGAATTATTTGAATATACAAAGCTGAATAAAGATGTCCCTTAATGCTATGAAATGGGCAGAAATATAAGCATTTATGTCAAATTCATATGCATAATATATGACAAAGCCATTGACCCAAATGGAAACATATGTAGAAAGAAATAAGGAGCCTATCATCTAAGAAAATTTGTTTTACATACATTCCTGTGTATTTTTGAGCCTGAATATTCAAAACTTTGGAATTATGTAGTATCTACTTCAGAAGCTACATATTAGAAGTATGGGTGGGTATTGATGCAAAGTCTTACATTATAAATCCATTTCTGATGTTCAGTTGTTTTGAAATTTGTGTGCTATTAAAATAACATAAACCAGTTAGTTTAAGTACTTAACTGAATTTTCTTTTGCACTTACTACAACAAGCTAAGTGTCTGTTAGTATTCACTATACATTCCATATATTTGTCAAAATCATTTCCATGATTGTTTAGATTCTTAATCCAGGTTGACTCCATAACTAGTATTTGAGACCATACACATTTTGATTCCCACACAAATAGCTGTGGCTTAACACCTAACCCATTACCTATTCAGTCTTCTTATGGATTTTTGTTGTCATGGCAAAAAAGCTGTGTGAAGTTATTAACAATTTTGGCTACAGTCTCTTTTGGTATGTTTGTTGTCCTTAGAGACTCACAGCAGGCAAATATCACAGTCCCCTTCAACAACCTGTGCTTTCCTGAAATATTGGCTGTGACAAGACTACAGGGGTGAGAAATAATTTTGTGCATGAGGGTTTGCACTTCATGGGTGTCTTTCTGAGTTTATTACCAGGAGGAAATGGAAAGAAAGCCATTCTCACCCTTACCTTAAACCAATAATTATGTGACCATGGTGCTGAATGATTGACTCAGCTTTAGGGAAAGTCTATACTGAGCCCTCTCTGATAGAAACCAGGACCTGGAACTAATCTGATTGACTATATTGATATAAATATCAGCAACCCTGGCATTTGGCTACCCTGTCTTTCCAGAACTTCTATCCATCTCTTACATCTTGATTTTCTTGTTTTGGGCTATCAAAATAGATCCATATTACGAGAGGAGCTGGACTGTCTCTGATGCCAATATCCACTTGCTATTAAATGGGCTACATGTCAGGATGCTATGTCTTACTCTTCAGAAAACTCATCAGGAAACACCAAGGCTTGTTGAAATTCTGCACTGTTGTTTAATATTTAAAAAGAGCTCTTTCCAGAGGGATCTGCAAGCTCTCCTGATCTTTGTAAACACCTTCATGCAGTCTTTTGAAAATAATGTGGTCAGATTACCAAGGGGAAAATAAATTAAAGGGGGAAAATACATATTTAACATATGTTTAGGTATAAGTAAATTCTTTTTTCCAAAGACAAGAAGCAAGTAATGTTTATGTATGTTTCACTATGGAATACAGAGGTTGAAAGGTACTCATATACTCTGTCAAATACTTTGAAAAAGTGAGCTTCTAAGCTTAAAGCAGACAGAATATTTGAAGTAGACCACAAATTGAAATGCCCCGGAATTCTTTTATCAATTGGGCCTTATGTTCACTCTTGTAATAAAGAGGCTTTTGGAGTTTATATGCCACAGTCTAATAGGTGACTGTTTAATGGGATTTACATTCACTCAAACAAAATTAGGCTGCTAAAAGACAATGCAACATGCTGTAATGTAAATGGACTGACGGCAGAATTAAATGTTTGTGGAAACAGGGCAGCAGATCTATCAAGAGCTAATTAGACAGAGAGTTCAGAGGCAGGCTTGGAAGTAAACAGTATCAACAAAGAAAGAAAGAGAGCAAGAATGGAGGGGAAAAAAGACCTTTTGTGAAGGGAAGAAAAGGAACTATACAAAAGTTATTTAATTAGAAACTCAGATGGAGTCTCTCCCATGAGAAAAACTTACATTGTTATCTGAACCTGTTGATAATATTAAGTTGAATAAAAACTTTGATTAATCATTATGTGTCCAAGTAGTTCTTTGTTGCAATTGATATTTGAATATTTGGTTTTAATAGCACTCTCTTCACGTGGTAACTTTCCTAGCTATGTTCACTCTATCCAGAAAAAAAAATTTTTTGAAGTTTATCTTCTAAATTCTAACAGAAAGAATAACACTGAGACAAAGTTAGAGGTTTGGGGCTTTCGTAAGGAAGGATGAAGGGCAAAATGGCCAATAAACAATAAAAATAGAAAATAACAAGTTTGGATTTGAGTTTTAATTAGCATGTGGGCAAATATAATATTAATTTTAAAAATTTCAATTTTTGGTAAACAAACTCTTTTCTGTAGTACTTCATTATAGTCCCTACTTTTCAGCTGAGCCATTGTATAGGGAAAAGAATCCATCCTTTGGTATAGCTGAGAAATTGCTTTGATGAAATAAATCAGGATCTATATGCTTGATACTTACAGTAGTAAAGCTTGATTACTTGATTCATTTTCTTTTTAAATCTCAAATCCAGCATTTAAATTAGCATTGCATAAATCATTTTCCATTAAAAAAGAATTTAATGAATATTTCAGGGTTTAAAATTGTTTTCATGGAGTGTAAGGGATGGTATGTATCTTGTTTTGCATGAAACCAGAAGTAAATCAGATACACCTCAAGATATTTGCATTCTACTAAGAATACATTTTAATTATAATCTTTCAATTTGTTGAGAATTTCTCTCTACTTCACACTCTATTGGAAGTATAAAGTGTGCTAATATATGTGAAAGTGCTTTGAAACTGTTGGAGTACGGTTCACATGATGTGATATCATCAACAGAAAAATCTCTACTGTTGATGTTATGCTGATGGGCATATGGATTTTTAAATGACAAATGCTATATTGAGTAATTAAACCCAATAGTTCAAGTCAGACTGATTGCTTTTTTTTTTGCCTCCTGTCCTGCACAAGTAAGAATTGTTCTGTGGACATGTTCTAGGTTGTTTGTGGTTTGATTAATCTGTGAAATCCATGATCTGCATTACTGTCAGCAGTTAATGCCCTGAGAGTGCTTTATTCTTTAATGAAAAGATCAGTAAGATTAGGATGGTTTTGTCCTTGCCATGGAAATAAACCAAGTACGAATGCCCAGTTTCTCTTGGTGGAGTTCCAATCTGTCTCTGACCCAGAAATATAGGTGGTATTTGGCAGTTGGTCTACGCACTTGTGACAAAGACATCTATTTCGCCGGTTTATTAAAGAGAGAAACTGGATTGGGTCAATTTTAACAGGAGATGCATTTTGCTTCTAAACGTTCTAAACTTGGAATGATTAGAGAAGTTAGCCAAGTTGGGAAAACATTCACGGAATGGAATAAAATATATCCCACTTACTTCTGTTTAGAATACGTAGTAACAAATACATACTTTACCCTTCCTTGCCTTGAAATGTTTCTGAAATAAATGTGATGGACAGACTCAAGGTATATATGTGACCGCATACGAGCTACAGCATCTCCCAGAGCCTCTGTCCTCCCATCATAGGTTAGGATGATAACACCACATCCCAGGAAATTGTGATGAGAAAGATATTGGAGAAAGAAAGTGATTTCCAAGAGTTCAAAGTGCTGCTTTCGCGTTGATGGCGTTTAACAACTGTGAGTGGTATTTGGAAGACAGCTTCCAGTCCCAGCTTTGTCACTGAATTGCTTTGTAACCAAGCTTACAATCACTTCAGCTTTTGGAATTTCATTTCCCCTATCTGTAAAATGAGGGGATTGGAAAAAAACAAAATAAAACAAAAGCAAACCTGAAGTCATGCCAGGTTAATCTTTCAGAGGGACAGCATCAATTTATGCAACATAGTCCGAATGGTAGAATAGGCAACTTCAGAGCTATTTAGTGACAATCAGTGAACATTATGATTACCTGAGAGTTTGGGCATTTTCTTAAAAGTTCTAAAGGATCAAATTATTCACTGTAAGTTTAGGTATGACATCAAATGATTCTGAAATATATTTTACACTTCGATGCACAATGCATGAATATATATATATATATGATTTTTTTAGACTTGTAGGTTTATAAATTCATCATATGCTCAATTGCATACAGTTTGTAGTCTGTGTTAGACAATTGATTTCACTATAGCACTTTATACCACATTGAAGCAGAGTTGCACAAATTACCCTTGCTGCTATTTACTAGGTCTAAAATTCTGCTATGTCACACATATAGGCACAGAATTTAAATGAACAGAAAGATACTATTTGAGCAACGATGGAAAAGTGATATACTAATTTAAGCTCTGTGGTATTTAATGAACCACATAATACGCCATAGAGACTTCAGAGCTTTAAATGCAGAGATTCTCTAGAAACAATGCACTGCCTTGTAAGGAGAGAACAAGATGGCAAAGAGCTGAAAGAAACCAGAGTGATCCAGATGGCTGAAACACGGAGAGCTTGAGCAAGTGATATGAATGAAATGGGTAAGTCTGACGAAGGCAAACAAAAATTTTTAAAAATGTATGAGTACAGAGGAACCAATGGTGAGATGGATAATTTCCATTTCCCAAATATCTGTATTTGTCTGGGTATGGCATTCATTTAGAAGGAAATCTTGTAGTCTGATACGATTTTACATCCTCAGAGAAAAATTTTCACGTATTGTGTACCTTTTAAACTATATACTAATCCCTGTCACATCTCACAATTACATTTTGCAAATGATGTAATTCACATTACTGCTTTAAATATTGTGGGGGAGAGGGAGGCAAATTCACCAGGATCTCTTAAAGAAAATCATATTATAAATCATATTCATAAAACTAGCAAACTGAGTAGGGAGAAGAGAACATTGACATCTATGACTCTTTTAACTGATTTTCAAAATTACAACTATGCTTTTTTAGAACAAGAAAAATGAGGGGCAATAATACTATTTAGAGGGGAGGGGAACAACAGTTTTAGTAAATGATTCCTGAAAGAATGTGATTTTTCCGCATTTTTCATTACCATCCCCTCCCCCCATTTCATTGAGTGTCAGACAAGTTTAGAGTGCAGAACTGAGTGTGTCAAGTCCATTGACCTGTTTTCATTCTTTCGACAGTGAGAAGCATGCCTTCTCTGGCCCCAGTTTCTGATACCCTGAAATGAAAGTTTTGAATGCGTCAATTTCCAGGATTCCTCCTCATTTTAACAGTTTCCAAGTCTTTAATCCATCTTCCAGTTTAATTCCATTCAGTATGCTTTCATTCCATGTTCTGCATGTTTCTCCACTGTGCTTTGCTTTTTTCTAACATCTAATTGCATTGTTCTGGAATTGACTCTGGGATGAATAAAGTTATCTGACTGCAACATTCCAGATGGAAAATGTTGCTCACTTCAGAAAAAAAAAAAAAAAAAATATATATATATATATATGTATAGGGGATATTTAAGACACGTTTAGGAATTGCTTTTAAGTTTAAAAAGTGGTCAAACCTTGGCCTAATTTATTATTAAAATTTTCTGGGGCGCCTGGGTGGCTCAGTCGTTAAGCATCTGCCTTCGGCTCAGGTCATGATCCCAGGGTCCTGGGATCCAGTCCCGCATCGGGCTCCCTGCTCGGCCGGAAGCCTGCTTCTCCCTCTCCCACTCCCCCTCTGCTTGTGTTCCCTCTCTCACTGTGTCTCTCTCTGTCAAATAAATAAATAAAATCTTTAAAAAAATTTTTTCTGTTATTGAATATTGACTTTTTCACACTTAACATTGGGGAAAACTATTTATGAATCACTTCATTCTTCATTAAACTTCCAGCATGTGTTAAACGTTTTTGGTTTCTTTCCCTCCTACATTTATAGTAAATTAAGCATTCCAAGGGGACACCAGGTGCCCTGATTGATATAAGGGACCTGCTTTTTTTTTTAAATTTTTATTATTATGTTAATCACCATACATTACATCATTAGTTTTTGATGTAGTGTTCCATGATTCATTGTTTGTGCATAACACCCAGTACTCCATGCAGAACATGCTAAGGGACCTGTTTTTTTGACAGAACTGATTTTCATGTCTTACCTTAGAAATACGTTGGTTGCTATAGGGACAAATTACTGAACATGTGATCCTAGTAAAAATTGGCTGTATATCCAACAACTACTACGTTTGTGAAAGCAAACTGAATGCCTAGTATTTAAACAGGTAATGAGGTACACCTTTCATTGTTTATTCAGTCTGTGTTGGCATACATAGTGATTTAGGACCTTATTTTATTTTAAAACAATTTATTTTCTATCTTCTGAGGCAGATTTTCAAATTCTTTTTAAAGAAAATCTCCTTCCATTGTAATTCAGTTACAGAGACCAAAATTATTTTAATGTTGTTTGATCTGGTTAAAAATGAATAAGTTCTGTTAGGATAAATAATTATTTTCTAAAACTTCAGAATATAATCACATTTCTCTTTTGCAATTAAGCATTTTTAGCCTATTCATGCAAGGACTTTTTATATACTTTCGTAGATTAAAGTATTGTCCTTAATTTAAGTACTCTCTCTAGAAACTAATGACCTGTACATTCATGAGATTCCAATTTAATTTTAAAGGAAAAACGTTTGCATTTCAACACAAACAATAAAAATGATGGACTTTCACCAACTTTTGAAAGAAAAGTAAGCCTCTTACCTTGGCATCTTTGTCCAGGGAGGATGATCCCATACATACTGTGATTAATTAGAAAAACAAAAGTGATCTCATCAAATTAATATGAAGAAGGAGTTAGAGAAAAATTGATAGGATGAGGATGAACAGCAGTAAGATATGATGGTCGTAGAATTAGCCTTTGAATCATTATGAACACTTACTGCTTTGATGGTGATAATTATCAGATAAATGTGCAGCTGATTTTCTTTAATAAAATAGGATCATTAAGTTAGACAGAATTATGAAATATAAACTATAACTCTCCTTTCATCCTCTCTCAACAGTCCCATCACAAATAGAAATCAGCAACATTCTATTATTTGCATGAAGCTTTAGTATTTTCCTTATGGAATTTTAATAATCTAAATATATACATTTAAATGGAGAGCTGAAAGACTTAGGTAAGTTTAGCAACAGATGTTAAATCTGATATTTTATAGATCTTTAAATTATTATCTGTAAAAGTTCTAGAAAGCAAAAGAAACTCCGTTCAAGTGGTGACATTGAGTGTAGAGAAAATTATATTATCCTACTCTCTTCTACCCTTAAAACTTATTATTACTTACAAAATATTTATTTAATAATTCATCATTTGCATTAAAATCTATACAAATCCACACTAAATGGGCTATGTTTAATTGTTCTGATATACTTAATTTAAAAATCCTTTCCTCACAAAGTGTGAATTTTATAATCTGCAATGTATATGCAAAAGAGACCACCCAAAATTTTTATGATCCCTGAAGTACAGTTATATCCTGTATCTCTGACATGGATCCAGAATAAAGCTCTGGAATCCAAACAAATGTTATAAGTGATTAATTTTCTATATGGGTATGAATGATAATTGGTTTTTTAAAGTGAACAATTATGATAGGAAGTGAGACAAGTCAACACTTTTTCTCAAACATTGATATATTAATTTTATTTGGCCTTTTTTTTTAAATGTAAAGATTGCTTTTTTACTTCCATTGTAAAATAACAGCTGCCAAATGTGCCTAAATTTTAATTCTTTCGTTTTAAGGTATCATAGAAGAGTAGAAAAATTGTTCTGTATGATTTGCTGATTTCAGCTAGGTTGTGCTTTTGCATAGAAGAGTTGTCAAATATGAAATGATAAAGAAGCAGAATTGGAATGGACAAAGCCATTTTGTTACTGGTGTGACCTAAAATCAGTCAGATCTACTCGACCCAATGTGGTTTTTCTATGTAAAACTCTAAAGCTGTGCTGCTTTTCCCCCTCACTGAAAAGTCCATAAGGCTTTCATTGTATAAAGATAGAATTGTATCCATCCATCTCCATTTTAGTAGAAGTATAAATTCAATTATATTTGATAAAGTTAAAAAGAAATCTTCAAATTGTCCATTACACAAAAATAAAATAAAGGACCCTTGTGCTGACTAGTTGGCCCATGAACAGAAATAAAATGCCACTTACATTTTGGCAATCTCTATAGATTGTAGTACTACTATTTTATATGTGGATTTTATATAGGAGTAGAATAGACAAAATTCCAACAACAACAACAAAAAAAAAACCACTTTGTTCCCCTCCGTATTTCTTCTTATAATGTTTGAAGTAAAAACTGAAAACGACCTAAGAGGGTTTGTCATATTTAACAACACCAATGGCAACTGCTGAAATGGTCTGAGATTTTTAAAAATGAATGATCAAGAATGGATTATTGTGTTAATAATTCTATCACAATGAAGTCCTTAGTGAAGAATAGTCATTATCAGATTTTTCAGTTTGTCACTACTGATAGCACGATGATGTAGAATAAAAGTATATGTTTTCCAAAATATATTTTGAAGCATAATAGCCATTACTCCTCTGTTTATTAATTTGTACAGTTCATTCAATAAGCAACTCTTCTTTCATCCATTGATATATGTTTAAGCACCTACCATGTTTTGTTCTAGGTATTGAGTCTATATTGGCATATGAAGTGAACAGGAAAGACAAGGGACCTTGAGACTAGGGAGGAAAAGTAATAAACATATAGGCAATACACAAGAAACTTCCATATAGTGGTAAAGTCTTTTTGATGGGGTGATCAGGGAGGACCTCTCGGTAGAGGTAATGGATGAACTGAGACCTCAAGAACAGGAAGCAGCCAGCCATAAAAATATCTGGTGATTTATTGGGACCAAAATATTTCAGACTTTGTATTGGGGCCTGGAAAACAATGAGGAATAAAATGAGACGGTGCCCTCAAGTTGCTCACAATGAATATGTTTTGCTTACTTATTTGGGGCTGAGATCATTTGGGATCCATTGTGGTCACAAAGTCTCATTAGTTCAATAAACATACATTAAAAATATTAAATGCATAAACTGGCATCTGTTTAAAACTTGGCATTTACTATTACCCTTCTCATATATATTGCTTATTAACATGATGTATGATTTTATGTTTCACTTATCAAGGATGCTTAAGGTTCAGAGTACTGGAAATACTTCTCTTGATCTTTTTAGTTAAAGTGTATGGTACTTCTCTTGATCTTTTTAGTTAAAGTGTATTGCAGCCCACTGCCCTTAAATCTGTCTGCCAACTTAACTTCTAATATACCTCATTCCCCCTTGCTTGCTGACTATTGTCTCATGTGATAAATAACTCTGCCTTATCAAGGTCAGTTGGAAAGGCCCCTTTTACATATCTCATAAATTTTAGCCAGGTGCCACTGATGTGAGATTAATGTAATGGCACCATGGCAAGCACTCAAGCTTGTCTTAATTATGCTAAGGTTGCTGGTTCACCATTTCTCTTCATCTGTCTCCTGCTTTAGGGAACACTAAACACTATGTCATTAGATTGTCTGTTCCACAACATTGGCTCTTTGCATTTACAAAGTCATCAGATGGCTTATGACATAGCTTTTCTAAGAAATTAAATTAAACAAATAGTGAAAACAAAAATTAGGGGTAAAGTGCCTGAAAAAGAGAAGGTTTGAATTGTAATCAGAAGAGGAAAAAAAATCCTGTGTTCCATAGTGATTTACCTCTGAGCAATGAGTTATTCACCTGATCACAGGGAAATCTTTGGCTCTGGGTGATCTCAGGTATGAATAATTATGAGGTTTCTTTACTTTTAAGAATGAAGGCTCCTCATGTGTGCTATTGGCCATGATCCATGTGCACATTCTCAGAAACCTTTCTCCCTGTCCTCCCTTCCTCTTGTGAATGACTAGTTTCCAGGGGGAAGCTATCTCCAAGCCATATGTCCTACATGGGTGTTTAATTACCTCATCTATTTTTGCTTAAAGTCCCCATCTACATTCCAAAAGGCATTCCAGATTAGTCTCTTGTTGAATTTGGAATAAAAACAGTTCATTGCCCTGGTTTTTCAAATTTGTGATGATTTGTTTTGATTCTGCTCTCCAGATATTAATATGCTTTTTATGAGGGAACAGATATCTAAATTGGCATCTTCCCTTAATTTCTTAGTTCGAGTAAAAATCCTTTTTGAATGGCTGCTATGTTCTAAGGGCTCTGCTCAACCATGGGTAGACATGTGAATAAGAAACAGTCAAACTCAAGATACTTGGGATAAAGATAATCTTTTGTATGTGATGAAATAATTTGAGAGAATAATGCTTTGATTATTTATGTGGAACCTGGAACCACATTTCTTAGGTTTAAATCCTGCCCCCACCATTTACTAGTTATATGACCTCTGACAAGGTGGTTCATTTTTTCATGCTTCATTTCCTCATCTTTAAAATATGAGTAATGATATTGCTGACCTGTTAAAATTATTTTAAGCACATTGGAAGAATGTAAAAGCATATGGGTCAATGGTTGATTCATACTTAATGCTATATAGAGTGTTGGCTATTACTATCTGGATTCTTCTTAAGCCACTAGTTCACAATGCACTTCTGTGTGTTTGCTTTTGCAAACATTTTGAACCTTAGTCAGAATTAAAAAAAACTCTATCAAATATGTAGCATTACAGATTTGCTATATATTTTATGAAAGACTGAGCAATAACTGTAAGAATAGGTAATGATTACAAGACCACTAACAGGATACTAAAAACATAGTTTAATATGTCATATGATAGTCTTGCAACTAGGTAAAAAACTAATACTAATAAATAAAACTTTCTCACATTTCTATAATATCAGCCCCTGGGCAATGAATCTGGAGTGGAGAGTCATGTTTTTCTTTTTCTTTCCAGAAAAGGTAAAGGAATACCATGAAGGAATACTGTGTCAGTTAGGTAATCCACATATGTAAAGTTGTAATAATAGTCCTCACTATACAGTGAATATATGTAAATATTTCAAAAAGCAGTGTACACATTTGCATAATACATGTAGGCCATCTTAATTTGCCAAGTAAGTCAAATGTATAGCTTTTATGTTTGAGGCCTTTAATAATTTAGAAAGCATATATATACAGCTGAGTTGTAAATGAAAACATTATTCTCAAATAATCTCACTTTATATTTTTGAGAGAAATAGTAAATTCTAAGTTCAATAGATTTTTAGCTTAGCTTCATACAGAGAAGTGGAAAATATTAATCTATAATAGAATTATTTATACTCAGCCAAAAAAATCTCATAATATTACAGGGTAGTGAATCAAATTTTAAATCTTAAATTATCAGTGTCATTTGTGGTGATGACTGCAAGCTGGCCAATCGTCAGCCCATGTATTCCTAATGGTTTAACCCAATAAAAGTCTTTTTTCTTACTTTATAGTCTGGTGCTAATCAGGTGACTCTCCTCCAACCTGAGGCTACAGATGGAAGAGATAACTATAAGGTTGCTATAGGAGAGAAAATGTAAGGGTATGGGCAACCACTTATCTGGGCCTGGAAGTGACCATGTCACATTGGCTCACAATTCATTGTCCACCACTTAATACCTGATCCCACCTCTAACTTTATGGAATAGTGAAAAGCAAAGTCTTCTTGTGTGCCAAGAAGAGGAAAAAGGTATAGGATTTGCTGAACAGTTAGCATCTACTTCATGATCCTTTAACTTTTGTCCATTACTATTTTTTTCTTTATTTTTTTAAAAATTATTTATTTATTTGAGAGAGAGTAAGAGCTAAAGAAAGAGCACACACAGAGGGAGAGGGAGAGAGAGAAGCAGTCTGCCCACTGAGTAGGGAGCCTGATGTAGGGCTTGATCCCAGGACCCTGGGATCATGACCTGAGCCAAAGCAGATGCTTAACCGCCTGAGCCACCCAGATGCCCCTTTTATTTTTATTTTTAATTTTATTTTAATTCCAGAATAGTTAGCGTACAGTATTATATTAGTTTCTGGTGTACAATATAGTGATTCAACAATTCCATATACACCACTCAGTGCTTACTATATATATTTTTTTTATTTTTAAAATGATCCAGATACTATAGCTATATGTCAGAATCAAATTCAGTACCTTTTTGGCAAAGTGTATATATGTGTGTGTGTGTATACACACAAATATAAATATATACGTGTATTTATATTTATGATTAAACATTGCAAAAAAGGTAAATTTCTTTAACTTATGTTACCAATTGATACTTATTTTTTATATGTTATTGCAGTTCAGTTAAATTGACAAATGTAATTATTATATATATTCAGAAAATTTAAATCCAGTGATCTACACATACAATGTTCTCATCAGTTTTCTCAAATGTAATCCTACTATAAGAATTTTTTCTTGGAAGCCTCTTCTTGCCTTTAAAAAAATTTTCCCAGGAAAAGTGGAGATGTTATTATATTACTTAAAAAAATGTTTCAGTGTCTTCTATTGTGCACCTCATTAATGCATACCACCTTAATTGAGGTCTGTTTCCTATTCTTTTGGCCATGGTTGATTCCTTGTGATTCCCATAAGAATATATCTGACCTGTGTTTCATTATTTTAGCTCCTTGTTGGGTGATTTAAACCAACCTGGTAATTTGATTTATTTTAAACACTGTGATAATAAATTCATTCACTGTCTGACAAAACATATGTCTAGTGCCTTGTACAATATGAGAAATCTTACCAAATCCATCTACTTACATACCAAGCCATTTACTTGCAATATAAGGAAATAAGGTGTTTTTGTTTAATTACAAAAAAGCAGAGACTTGATAAGAATAACAATAGCATAGGAAAAAATGGAGCCACAGTTCTGAGAAAGGGCAAAACATTTCTCATTAAGGTAGTGAGACAAGGCTTCATGGGGAAGGAAGCATATGAGGTGGATATTAAATGATAAATATTTATCATTTATATAATATATAATATATTTAAACATTTATCATTTGACATATAGAGCATTTCTAAATAAAGGAATACCAGGGTCAAAGGCATACAAATATTTCCAGTGTTCCAAGAACAGTTGCATATTTTCAGCTTCTTGAATAATGGGATGTAGGAATATGGTGATGAAAGATGTAGGTCACAGAATTTGGTTGTGACCAGTTATGGAAATGTTTCATGAATGTTGAGCCAAATTTTATAAATGGTTAGGCATTGGGCCACTTTTTTTTGACATTATTGATTACCATCATCTTAGATTTGCCTTATGAACAGGTCGATAAATCAAGGGTTTTGGAGAATACTGAGGTTAAATGGGATAAAACCTGGGTGAAGCTCTGCTTTTCACATTCTAAAGTTTCTGCCTCAAGCATAGGTCTTTTAAAAAATGGTAATGGGGAATTAGTTAATCTCAATTCTTATAAAAAAATTAGACTTTTATAAAAAAAACCTCAGGAGGAGATTTATCTGAGCAAAACTTTTAGAGCATCTGTCCTCTGCTTCTCTTGACTTGGCTTCTCTCCTTCTAAAGTAGAATGTAGATATGTATCAACCTGGCAGCACTCTCCTTAAACATTTGATAGTATTATTCCTAAAGTGTACCTGGAGGAATTCCAAATCTAAATGTGGAGTTCCTAATTGTGAGATAAAAGGAAAAGGCTTTTATCAGGAAAAGTCTACTGGGAAGTGATTCTGATTCCCACTCATTAGAACAAGAGAGAGCACTAAAGAAAAGGAAGGTGCGTTGACAGTTGTAAAAATATCATTTTAGAAGGAACGTATAACTCATAGTGATGATTGTCAATCACTGAGACTATGATGTTGCTTTGTGATTTTGGAAAATTAATTTTAAGAAGTAAGAACATACTACAGATATTGTGAGAAACCTTTGAATTTTAACCATAAAATAAAATTATGAGAACTTTTGGAATCATTTTCAAAAGATATTCTGAAAGTTGCAGATGAAAGCACTATCAACATAATTTAGAAAAAGATCAAAAAAATATTTTCTAACCTATTTTCTATCAACTTGAACATCACTTGCGTAACGAGCATGATAAAATGGTGGATTAACGAGAAAGAGCTGGTATTATTAACAATCAAATCACCTCCCTCTCTTGCTTCCTTTAACAGGTATTAAATTATTGTCAGGCATCGTGACAGTGCTGAAAGTCAGAATCAGGTAGTGCTTCTGCCTTCATAGCTTTCTCCATTCTATGAACAAATAGGCACTAGATAAATAAATGAACAGATTTTAAAATATTAATCACATATTATAAATAACTGCTCACAGAAATAAATAGGATCCTGGAATATAGAGACAATTCTGAGTATCAATTGCTGCATAGTAAACTGCAAAACTCATTGGCTTAAAATGGTTTATAGTAATAGAAAGATTTTATTAATTATCTGGGGCAAGATATTGAAGAAGACGCAGTTTGGATGGCTTGTCTCTTCTCTGCAATGCCTAGGGCCTCGGATGCAATGACTATTCACTCTCTCTCTTGCCCTTTCCTCCCTCCTTCCTTCCTGCCTTTCTTTTTTCCTTCCTTCCCAAAGCCTGTCCAAATGGCTAACTTGAGCTTCCTCAAAACATGACAGCTTCAGGGATATCAAACTTCTTACCTGTTATTTAGGGCTCCAAGAGCAAATAGTTCAAGAGAAAGAAAAGTGGAAAGTTCAAGTCCTCTTAAAAGTTAAGCCAGAACTGACATATTGTCATTTCTGGCTATTTACTATCAGTAAAAGGGGTCACAGTAAAGCTCAGATTCAAAGGGAAGACTCCTTCCATACTTCTCAGTGGGAGGAGCAAATGACCCAACTCCTCAGCCACTTTAGGGAATTTCTGATAAAGAATATGCCTTAAGCTCTATGCTATAGTCACTAAACTAAAAAACAAACAAACAATAACAACAACAAAAACAACAAAACAACCTGACGAGGAAACAAGAAAAAAAAAATTACATTTTTTTGATGTGCTCCTTAGAGGCATTTTGTGTTACCATACCCAGTTACACTTAAAGAAATCAGTGCCTATGCTACAGAAGTGGAAAACAAAGCAAGGAGGAAGTGATGAATTAGTGAACCATCAGAATTTGGTTGCGCATATATAAAAATGTGACATTACTTCCAAAGAGCTTCCATGAATCAGAGAGAAACTGGTCTTGGACATTGGAACTTGTGACTCTGATTCCTTGAATCTCATTATGTTAACACAACAAGAACTTGAAATTTCTGGGTCCATGTTTATTTGTATTGCCTAGCTGTCTCCAAGTATTTAATCTAATCATCACATTGAATAAAATTGAGTACATATAATTAAATGCACAAATAATTTTTTTTCTTTTTTTTTTAAGATTTTATTTATTTATTCAACAGAGAGAGACAGAGCGAAAGAGGGAACACAGCAGGGGGAGTAGGAGAGGGAGAAGCAGGCTTCCCGCTGAGCAGGGAGCCCGATGCGGGACTCGATCCCAGGACCCTGGGATCATGACCTGAGCCGAAGGCAGACGCTTAACGACTGAGCCACCCAGGCGCCCGCAAATAATTTCTAATGGCAAAAACTCTAAACTGTATGTATTACAAGGCTCAAATATCAGTTGATAGTATATCTATATGCTCTTAATGGAAGTGGATCATGCAGGTCAGCTGGCTTGCCTCACACATAAATATGTGTGAACATGCATGGCTAGAGCTACATTCCAGTTTTATACATTCTGAAGGTGTGAATTGAGCATACCTGTCATAGAGCATGTTCATTGTTCTACTGTCCTATTTCAGCCTCTGATTTCTCCCTGGCATCCTGTTTTCTGGGGATGTGGGTAAATGGCATTTGGGGGGTAAGAAGTCAGTGTAATTTCCAGCTGCACAGCTAAATTGCAGTAACATTCAAAAGGCAAGTGACTTTTTTGAACTATAGAAATTCATGCAGTGATATGGTGACAGATCCCCATAGTTTTCAGGGCATTTTTGCTCTCTCTTTTGAATGCCTGTATATGTTGATTTTCCAGTGTTAATCATATACATTATGTAACAGGAAGGATTTTTAAACCACATACATTTTTTTCTTTTGCCCACATTTTAAATACTTTTATTATTGCAAAAGCAGAAGTGCTAATGACTTGTTGAATGGGTGTTTAAATCTTTGTATAAGACTGTCAAAAACAGAAAGATCAATATAAATTAGATAAATTGAAATAATTTCTTCTCTGAGTGAAAGATTTAAGACAAGAAGTTAAGCTCTCTAGGATTCTTTTTTTTCCTTCAAGTTTTATTTAAATTCTAGTTAGTTGAGATATAGTAAATATTGGTTTCAGGAGTAGAATTTAGTGATTCATCACTTGCATATAACACCCAGTGCTCATCACAAGTACCTTCCTTAATACCCATCACCTATTTAGCCCATCCACCTACCATCCTGCACCTTTTTAGGATTATTTTAATTGACCACTAGTGTTTCTTTCAGAAATGCTGGCTCAATAAAAAAATGACCAAATTATGATGTGAATAATTTACAATACTTTATAGGACATTTTTTCAACTAAGCATCCCTTTTAGCTATGGAAACAGAACAGGACAGGGCTTGGCAAGCTATGGTCCAGGGATCAAATCTGGCCTGACACCTGGTTTTGTAAATAAAGGGTTTATTTTTAAAATTGTAGTTACTTTTAAAAAATATATTTTTAAAAGTTAAGGTGTAATTGACACACACTGTTAGTTTCAGGTGTACAACATAATGATTTGGTATGTTGCAAAATGATCAGCATAATAAGTCTAGTTAACATCTACCACCATATACAGTTACAGAATTTATTTTTCCTGTGACGAGAACTTTTAAGATTTCCTCTTAACAACTTTCAAATATATAACACATTGTTATTAACTGCAGTTGTCATGTTATGTATTTTATATCCTAGACTTATTTTATAGCTGGAATTTTGTACCTGTTGACTCTTCATCCATTACACCCATCCCTCATTCTTGCCTCTAGCAAGAACCAATCTATTCTCTTTATCTGTAACATTGGTTGTTTTTATTCATTTGTTGTTTTTTTGTTTTGTTTTGTTTGTTTTAAGATTTCACATGTGAGATCAGATAGTATTTGTTTTTCTCTGTCTTATTTCATTTAGCATAATGCCCTCAAGGCCCATCCATATGGTTACAAATGGCAAGATTGCTTTCTTTTTTATGGCTGAATAACATTCAGTTGTAAATATTGTATTATATATTATACAATACAATAAAATATTATATATATACATATATATATAAAATTATCCATCCATTCATTTTTTTAATCTATTCATTCATTGATGGACATTTTGGTTGCTTCCATGTCTTGGCTATTGTAAATAATGTTGCAAGGAACATAGGGATGCATATACCTTTTGTGTTAGTATTTCATATTCTTCAGATAAATATCCAGAACTGGAATTGCTGCATCATATGGTAGTTCGATATTTAACTTTTTGAGGAGTCTCCATAATGTTTGCCATAGCAGCTGCACCAACTTACATTCCACCAACAGTACACAAGGGTTCCCTTTTCTCCACATCCTCACCAATACTTGTTATTGCTTGTCTTTTTGATAGTAGCCATTCATTCTAACAGATGTGAAGTGATATCTTACTGTGGTTTTGATGTGCATTTCCCTGACGATTAATGATGTTGAGCGCCCTTTCATGTACCTCTTGCCCATCTGTATATTTTCTTTGGAAAAATATCTATTCGGATCCTCTACTCATTTTTACTAAAATTATTATTTTACTAATGAATTGTATGAATTCTTTATATATTTTGGATATTAACCTCTTATAACCTCTTACCAGATATATAATTTGAAAATATTTATTTCATTTAATAGGTTTCCTTTTCATTTTGTTTATGGTTTTCTTTGCCATGCAGAAGCTTTTTGGTTTGATGTAGCCCCACTTGTTTATTTTTGCTTTTGTTGCCTTTGCTTTTGGTGTCAAGTTCAACAACTTATTTCTGAGATCAATGTCAATGAGTTTATCTCCTATGTTTTCTTCCAGTAACTTTATGGTTTCATGTCTTACATTTAAGTTTTTAATCTGAGTTGAGGTTTGTATGTGGTGTAAAATAGTGGTTGAGTTTCATTCTTTTGAGTGTTGCTGTTCAGTTTTCCCAGTGCCATTTATTGAAGAGACTGTCTTTTCCCCATTGTATATTCTTGGATTTTTTTGTCATGAATTAATTGACCACATATACGTGGGTTTATTTCTGGACTCTCTATTCTGTTTAGTTGATCTATGTGTTTGTTTTTATGCCAATACCATAATGGTTTTTGTTTGTTTGTTTTAGAGAGAGAGTGCAAGAGCAGGGAGGAGGAGCAGAGAGAGGAAAAGAGAGAATCTCAAGCAGGCTCCATGCCCAGCATAGAGCCTGATGTGGGGCTTGATGCAGGACTTGATCTCAGGACCCCAAGATCATGACCCGAGCTGAAATCAAGAGTTGGATGCCTAATCAACTAAGTCACCCAGACATCCCAGCCAATACCATAATGTTTTGATTCCTATAGCTTTCTAATAGTTTGAAATCAGAAAACATAATGCCTCTAGCTTGGTTCTTTATTCTCAAGATTGGCTATTTGAGATCTTTTGTGGCTCCCTACAAATTTTAGAATTGTTTATTCTATTTTTGTGAAAAACGTCATTGGAATTTTGATAGAGATTACATTAAATCTGTAGATGATTTTGGGTAGGATGGGTATTTTAACAATATTAATTCTTCCAATTCATTATCTTTCCATTTATTTGTGTTTTCTTCAGTTTCTTTCATCAGTGTCTTACAGTTTTCAGTGTATAAGTCTTTCACCTCCTTGGCTAAATTTATTCCTAGTTATTTTATTCCTTTTGATGCAATTATAAATGAGATTATTTTCTTAATTTCTCTTTTTAATAGTTCATTATTAGTGTATAGAAATGCAACACATTTCTATATACTGATTTTATATCCTGTAGCTTTACTAAATTCATTTATTAGCTCTAACAGTTTTTTGGTGGAGTCTTCAGGGTTTTCTATATATAGTATCATGTAATTTCCAATTAGTAACAGTTTTACTTCTTCCTTCCCAATTTGGATAATTTTTATCTTTCTTGCCTAATTACTCTGGCTAGGATGTCCAATACTATGCTGTACATAAGGGGTAAGAATGGGCATCCTTGTTTTGTTCATGATCTTAGAGGAAAAGCTTTCCGCTTATTGACAATGAGTATGATGTTAGCTGGGGACTTTTATTATATTGAGGTACAATCCTTCTATACACACTTTGTTGAAAGTTTTTATCATGAATGAATATTAAATGTTGTCAAATACTTTTTTTTCATTTATTGATATAATCATAAGATTTTGGTAATAGGGTATATCACATTGATTGATTTGTGGATGCCGAACCATTCTTGCATCCCTGGAATAAATCCTACTTGATCATAGTGTATGATCTTTATAATATATTGTTGCATTCAGTTTGCTAATATTTTGTTGAGGATTTTTGCATCTGTGTTCAAGGATATTGTCCTGTAATCTTTTATTTATTTATTTATTTTGTCTTGTGGTATCCTTATATGGTTTTGGTACCACAGTAATACTGACCTTATAAGTTTTAAAGTGTTCCCACTTCTGTTTTTTGGAAGAGTTTGGGAAGGATTGCTATTAATCTTTGAATATTTGGTGGAACTCAGCAGTGAAGCCATCAGTCCTAGACTTTGGTTTGTAAGGTGTTTTTAAATTCCTGATTTAAGCTATTTTTACTAGTAATTGGTCTGTGCAGATTTTCTGTTTGTTCATGATTTAGTCTGGGAAGGTTGCATGCTTCTCAGAATTCATCCACTTCTTCTGGGTTGTTCAGTGTGTTGGAGTATAATTGTTCATAGTAGTCTCTTATGATCCTTTGTATATCTATGGTACCAGTTGTAAAGTCTTTTTCATTTCTGATTTTATTTATTTAAACCTGTTTAAAAGTCCTCTTTCTTTTTTTCTTGATGACTCTAGCTAAAGATTTCTCAATTTTGTTTATATTTTCAAAGAACCAGTTCTTGGTTGCATTGATCTTTTCTATTGTCTTTTTAGTCTCTATTTTATTTATTTCTGCTTTGGTCTTCCTTCTACTAACCATGGGCTTAGTTTTTTTTCCTAGCTCCTGAGGTGTAAATTTAGGTTGTTTATTTGAGATTTTTCTTGTTTCTTGAGGTAGGCATTGCTATTAACTTCCTTCTTAGAACTGCTTTTGCTGCATCCCATACATTTTGGTATGTTTTATTTCCATTTTCATTTGTCTCAATGTATTTTTTGATTCTGCTTTTGATTTCTTCATTGACTCATTGGTTGTTCAGGTTTTTTTGTTTGTTTGTTTAGATTTTTTTTTTATTTGAGAGAGAGAGACAGAGATAGAGAGAGAGCACAAGTGGGGAGGAGAGGGAGAAGCAGGCTCCCCGTAGAGCAAGGAGCCCGATGTGGGACTTGATCCCAGGACCCCGGGATCACGACCCAAGCCGAAGGCAGACACTTAACCAACTGAGCGACCCAGGTGTCCTGGTTGTTCAGGTTTTGTAAATGAAAGTTTTATTGGAACATGTTCACACTCATTTGATTATGTATTATCAGTAACCGCTTTCATACTACAACAGAGGATTGTGTAGGTGTGTCAGAGACATGTGGCCTGAAAACCTTTGATTTATTATATGACCTCTTGCAGAAAAGTTTATTGACCCCAATAGTGGAGAATTAAGTGCATATGTGAATTAACTCAAATAATAGTAGTACCTTATTATGTTCAAAAATGCAATTCTTTATTTAGGTATGACCCTGCATATTTTGGTAGATATGCCAAAATACATAGATATTTACATATTTATATTAGACTGTACTGTACCAAGGTGGGTATATCATATAATAAAGTTAATGTTTCAAAGAGCTACAAAGATTTTCACATGACTTTGTTCCTATGAAATCTTGATTTTTGTGATATTAAATTTTTTTTTAAAGATTTTATTTATTTATTTGAGAGAGAGAGAATGAGAGAGAGAGAACACATGAGAGGGGACAGGGTCAGAGGACGAAGCAGACTCCCTGCCGAGCAGGGAGCCCGATGCGGGACTCGATCCCGGGACTCCAGGATCATGACCTGAGCTGAAGGCAGTCACTTAACCAACTGAGCCACCCAGGCGCCCTGTGATATTAAATTTTATCCCACTGTTCTGAATATGTCTTTTTCATCTTATTAAATTAGAGGATCAAAGTTGGAAGTGTACTCAAAGCAATTTTCTTTCTCAGCAATTTCAGATTATTTTACTGAGAATTATGGTGAAATTCCTTGGCTATTTGGTAACTTTAGGCACACTTTTCTGCCTATTCCTGTGAGCTTCTTTGAGATAACTTTTATGGTTCCCACCCTCTCCTAGAGCATGCTAACTAGAAATTGCATTTGAGATTTGATATGGTGGTGATGTTTAAGCCCTTTCTGCTGCAAAGAGTAATTTTACATTGGGCATAGCACACTGTTGAGATCCAGATAATTGTAAATAATAATTACCCTATATTTTGACATGGTTATCGCAAAATATATCCCTGACCTACTAACAGTTCTCTAAGATGATAATTAAATTGCTATTGGGCTATGTAATTATTTTGTTGTGCCAGATCTAATGGTGCCAGGTATAGAAATGAGAATGAATGGGAATGTTGTGCTTTGGTTTGTTTTTTTTTTGTTTGGGGGGGGAGGCGGGCATTTTATTGAAATGTTTCAATGAAAGCATGTTATTCAAATTCTGAGTTTCTCTACTAAAACAATCACCTGCAATTTATACATGGAAATAAGCTAAGGTAAACTGGCAGCCTACACCTATTCAAATATGGGTTCCTGAAATTTTATTTTTTGTTTTTAGCTTCTATATACAATCTGGGATCTTTTTTACCTATCAACTTGCTTTTATTATTATGCATCAGTATGCAGTATTATATACTAAATTTGTATTTGAAATATAAATGGGTAATTTTCATGGGGATTATTTTCTTTTTATTGATATCTTCTTTTTCCATGTTCTGATTTCACAAACATTATGGTTTATTGAAATGCATGTTCACAAAGCAGCTCTTCAATTTAGCTTTTCCCATTTGATTAAGGCTTGTTGAGCAAGAGGCAACCAAATTTGGTGGTGTGTAATATTTTGGCATTTTTATACTCAATGTGTGCACAGCTGTAATTTAGACCAGCTCTGACTAGCATTTAATCAACCACACTGAATATTTAGGCATTTGTTTATCTGCTAAATCTAGATTTCAAAGTCTCCAAACTTAGGTATATACTAGGTACAAAACTATGTGTTAGTATATGTTCTGTTCATTAAGTTTGACAGAAATAAACCAAAATTAAAAACCTTATGGGAATAATATCTGGTGCTATGTGAATAAAATTGAATATAGTCTCTCATTCATTTCTCTCTCTTTTTTTTTTTTTTACCTTTTTCAATTTAAAAGCCCAATTTCTAGTTATATATACTTTAGCTGTGGTTTAATTTCAAACTTAGTTGGCAGGTATTCTCTTCATTTTAAAATCTTTTTGTTAGCCTGAAGAAGTATTCTGAAAATACTCCACTAATAATAATAATAATCCTGTCATCAATTTTACTTTTCAGTTGGAGAATGAGGCTTTTTTCTTTTCAACACTTCATTCATCTCGAGGATGATCTCCTAGTGTGGGAGCCATGCAGTTCCATTTGGAAGTATTCTTCTCAGCAGCAGTAGTGAAAGATTAGTAGTTTCAATAGATAACTGCTTTGAGATCTCACTTAAAAAAATCGAAAGTCTCCGAAGAGACTTCTAAGGCCCACTGAGCAAGGTCCAAGAAAGAACCAGCAAGTTTAACTGACACTTCTTCCAGTGTTCCCTTTTGTAACAAGAGTTCTTATTTGATTTTTAGTGGGGACTTTCCTCATAGAACTGGTTCCCAATCAAAGGAAAAGCTCTTCTGCCTCAAGGCATAAATATCTGATTAAAAGTCATTCCTTTTGGATGGTTATATCTTAATCTTAAAAGGTAATTGAGAAAAGAAATATTCTTTCATGTCTCCAATGACAACATCCCTCCTCCAAGTATTAGTTCTCAGGTAAAAGAAAAATGAATTTCATCTCTAGGCACAAAGTTAAGGGCATAGAAAGGAGGAAGGAGGGAAACAGGAGGAGAGGGGGTGCATGCAATTGAAACGGAGGCGCTAAGTCGCTCAAACCATGATATGATTATTTTTGAGGCACTGGTGTTCTCTTAAAGGGTATTGGAGTTCAAAATGAAAATTGCTTTTGCAGCAAAGTGCACCATCAGGTCTGTGGGGACCGATTAGCAGAGTGGCTCTCTGTGTCCTATATACTATATGCCGCTTCAGTGGTTACAGTAACACATGGGACATGGAGAAGTGAAAACTTTGATTCATAAAACAACCCCATGTGACTCTCTGCTGGCTTTATATTTAAAATGTGTTTGATCATTTACCACCTACTTTTAAACTAATTCACAAAGACAAAGTAATCAATGGATTAGATACAGTCTGTTGGTTTGCAGTTTAAGCTAAGAGTTTTCTTGCATCATGGAGTATATTTTGCAAATTCACTTTCAGTCTCCTTTTCCTGTCTTTAAGTTATATTTATAAGTTTTGGAATCTACTCATAATTTTTATGCTGAATGAGATTCGGAGGATGGTGTCATCTTTGAGCAGTGAAGAGAGGAACAGATCTATATATATATATTTTAAGGAAACATCAGAAACCCTACAACCAATGAGATAGACTCCACTTTTTTCTTACTCTGTGTGGCAAGTAAACTACTTGGGATAGGACCCATAAATATATTTCTTAGGACATACATTCTCTGTTTTACTATTCTTAAATTATATCTAGAAAAAAATGATAATTGATATCCTGATATCTACTCAGATTACTTTCTTTAGGATCCCAGTCTAAGGCCTTTTATTGGTTAATTTATTTATGTATCACCTGTTACTAGTCTTCCTACTAGAAAGTAAATAATTATAGATCTGTATTCACAATTGATACATAAAAGATTTTAAACTGAGAATAAAGAAGTGAATTACTCAACTCATGAAAGATAAAGCAAAAATATTTATCACAGTCTTTTTTTTTTTTAATAAAAAGGCCTTATGAGAGTGAAAATGCTTTAATTGGCTAGTTCTTGTGATGAAATCTTCTGCATGGGACAACATCAAAAACATTTTCATTGTACAGGAATATTGGGTTGACCTTTCAATATATAGCTCTTTCAACTAACACAGGTAGTAGGAAATCCTGTGTTTGACCATCTAGGCTAGCTCAAGAGACAGTAAGGCTTAAATCCCTGCCCCAATTTCTTTACTAACTATGAACTTGCTGAAACCAACTCTGTGTTTTGTGTCATCATGGTGCTTAAAATGGGAGAGCAACAGCAACCCATTCTTCACTGTATAGATCTATACTCTGAAATACGATAAAAGCCCTTCCTAAATCTAGGTGCCAAAATATATGTGAATATGTTACACTATTTTGTCACAGCATTTTTCTAGTAATTTTTAAAAAATGATATAACCAACAGGTTTGTGCCAGTTAAGTTGAATATTTTAGAAAGCAACAATTTACAAATGTGAAGCAGGCATATCATATGAGATATCTCTATGTGTGTAATAATTCACCTCCTTGATGACAACTTCTGTGACCTTTCAGACAGTGTAAAATCATAGCCTCTTTTGTTTGTTTATCTATGTTGTGCTCCCATGGTGCCATACATATGCATGTCATGGCACAGAGACCATAAAAAATACGTATGACAAATATTAGGTCTTGTCCTCTATCTAGATTGTGAGCTTCTCAAGGGCAGGGGCTTGATATTTTTTATCTTTGTTTTCCTGACCTAAATGGACTGACTTGAGCACTGAATATGTGTTGACAGAATGAACCAATAACAGCACATACTTACTCTTAATGCCTCTTCTGCAGAATCAACCCTCAATGCTCCCCCCCCCCATGGGAGATCCTCAGGGGGAGCCTAGGGCCAATAGAAGATAGACAACAATAGTCCAGTTCCACTTCCATTACTAAGTAGAAACATGATGGAGGGAACATTACCACCAGGAGCCCCCAGAGTTTGAGACAAAGAGTTTATAATGAGCCTGTAGATACCTTTTTATTGTTTTTCATACAGTGATTTACTGAGGCTGATTTTCTATTGCCTATCTATTTTTATTTAATGAACTAAAGATTTCTGTGTGAAAATTTTCTATCCATAATATTCAGAGTTCTTTTATTCATCTCAGATTGATGCATGAGGTGTAGCATGAGAGAAAGAAGGTTAATTCCTACTACATAATATTTATGGGTTTAATAATTTAAAAGCATTCTTTTGTAAAATACCGTCCTTTAATATAATCATGATATTTTATTTTATTTTTATTATGTTCAGTTAACCAACATATAGTCCATCATTAGTTTTTGATGTAGTGATATTTTAAAGCAAAATGAAAATGTATAGTGGTAAGACTATCATGATAATTTTGACCAGGGACTCTGTGAAAATTGCCCATGGGAGAGTTGCTGAGGTACATAGATGCCTTGTCCATAGAGCACACTGTGTGATTCTCCTTCCAGGAATATACAGTGCATGTGCTTGGGACAGTTCCACTTGGCCCAATCCCATTTTCCAGGCCAGTGAGCATAATGGCAGGGTAGAAATGAGATGTGTCTGTGTGCCTTTGCTAATTACTGAATATATGTTAATGAAGAGCTTTCCCTTGGCCTTCCATCAGCACAGTGAAATATGACCAACTAGAGCTTTTCCTTGATGAAAGGAAAGCCACTTGCATAGCTATAGAACTCAATGTAAACAAATTGCATTTAAATTTAATTTTGTACTAACATGAATGCAAATATTCTCAAATGGATTGCTCTATAGTTCTTTACAGTTGAAGGAATTCTGAAAATGAGTGCCCTTCTGTGGAGACATCAACATTATTTTTATTTTTATTTTTATTTTTTTTAAATTTTTTTATTACGTTAATCCCCATACATTACATCATTAGTTTTAGATGTAGTGTTCCATGATTCATTGTTTGTGCATAACACCCGGTGCTCCATGCAGAACGTGCCCTCTTTAATACCCATCACCAGGCTAACCCATCCTCCCACCCCCTTCCCCTCTAGAACCCTCAGTTTGTTTTTCAGAGTCCATCGTCTCTCATGGTTCATCTACCCCTCGGATTTCCCCCCTTCATTCTTCCCTTCCCGCTATCTTTTTTTTTTTTTTTTCTTAACATATATTGTGTTATTTGTTTCAGAGGTACAGATCTGAGATTCAACAGTCTTGCACAATTCACAGTGCTTACCAGAGTACATATCCTCCCCAGTGTCTATCACCCAGTCACCCCATCCCTCCCACCCCACCCCCTACTCCAGCAACCCTCAGTTTGTTTCCTGAGATTAAGAATTCCTCATATCAGTGAGGTCATATGATACATGTCTTTCTCTGTTTGACTTATTTCGTTCAGCATAATACCCTCCAGTTCCATCCACGTCGTTGCAAATGGCAAGATCTCATTCCTTCTGATGGCTGCATAATATTCCATTGTATATATATACCACATCTTCTTTATCCATTCATCTGTCGATGGACATCTTGGCTCTTTCCACAGTTTGGCTATTGTGGACATTGCTGCTATAAACATCGGGGTGCACATACCCTTTCGGATCCCTGCTTTTGTATCTTTGGGGTAAATACCCAGTAGTGCAATTGCTGGATTGTATGGTAGCTCTATTTTCAACTTTTTGAGGAACCTCCATACTGTTTTCCAGAGTGGCTGCACCAGCTTGCATTCCCACCAACAGTGTAGGAGGGTTCCCCTTTCTCCGCATCCCCGCCAACATCTGTCATTTCCTGACTTGTTAATTTTAGCCATTCTGACTGGTGTGAGGTGATATCTCATTGAGGTTTTGATTTGGATTTCCCTGATGCCGAGCGATATTGAGCACTTTTTCATGTGTCTGTTGGCCATTTGGGAGACATCAACATTATTGTTGGTGTAACAAATTTGCCTCAAGGTAGTAAGCATCTATAATATATCTAAGACATATCCAACACTATGCTAGGCATTGTGAGTGAAGAAAAATTTGCACAGGACATGACCACTGCACTCTGTGACTTTAACATTTAGCAGGGTGGACAAGCCATGGATACTTATTAACCAACAAAAAGGTCTAACAATTACAGTGGCATCTCAGAAATGATTATTAAGATACTGTTAAAAGCTTGAAATACAAATTAAAAGGAGAATAGAATTATCGGGGGAGGAAAGATAGGTGAGTCCAGTGATCAAATCTTATTTTTACTCTCCCAGGATGGGCAGTTAACATGTTATTTGGCACTTATTTATTATGAAACATTAAAAGAATTTGAAAATTAGAGAATGATATCAAATCAAGCATAAGATTTTATTATAATGTTTTTATAATATTTCGCATAGGGATTTACTTTGTAGAGTTGTAGAGTTTCCCCAGAAACAACACATCAGTCCTTTTCCTATTTGATATCTCAGTTGCTTAAACATTTAACACACTCAGCTTTAGGGGGACTGTGGAAACACAACTTAGACCATGGTAGTACTCTGTGAAATGTTTTTGCTGTATCTTGAGAAGAACCCCTTTATTCCACGTTTTTTGTTTGTTTGTTTTGGTTTTGTTTTCTTGGGAGAGAATGAGTGTGAGAGAATGGGGTCAGGGGCAGGGGCAGAGGGTGAGGGAGAGAGAGAATCCCAAGTAGGCTCCACGCACAGCGCAGAGTGTGATGCAGGGCTCAATCTCTTGACCCTGAGATCATGACCTGAGCTGAAATAAAGAGTCATCTGCATAACCAACTGAGCCACCCAGGTGCCCCTTTATTCCCTATGGGTCTTTAGGCATTCATTTAAACATGCAATTTGCAAATCTCTTGTCATGGTAACTATTTGGGAGATGTTTCTATGTAAAGATAGTATATTAGTTTCCTGGTGATGTCATTTAAAATTACCACCAACTCAGTGGCTTGAAACAACAGAAATTTATTCTCTCAGTTTTGGAAGCCAGAAGTCCCAAATCAAGGTATCAGTAGGATTGGTTCCTCTGGAAGCCCTCAGGTAGGTATGGCCCCACACTTCCGTCCCAGTTTCTGGTGGTTGTTCGCAATCCTTGGCATTACTTGGCTTGTAGATGCATCTCTGCAGTCTCTGCCCCCATCTTCATGTTGCCTTCTTGTCTACATCTCTGTGTCTTGTTTTTCCTTTCTTATAGACACTTGACTGGACTTAGGGCCCACCCTAATCTGCTATGGTCTTATCTCAATCCTTACCTTAATAAAATCTGCAAAAAAACCTTATTATTTTTATTATTATGTTCACTTAGCCAACATATAGTACTTTAAATAAGGTCACATGAATTCAGAGGGGACAGTATTCAACCCATTACAAGTAGTATTATGAATAGGTATTTTTAACCAGGAGATTTCTGAAGTATTAATTTATTTCTTGTTTAATGAGAATATAAGGTTTCTGATGTACCTTTAGATATAAGTGATAGCTAACATATTCTCCTTGCTTTTGTGTTCCATAGAGTTATATATAGAGAAAATTGAGGCCAAATTACATGATTTATTTATCCAACTTTACACTGCACTTCACACTAACCCTTATATGGTTCTAAAATGAAATTTGTTCTTTACTCCTTCTATTTCTTATCCTACCTAAAGCTACCTGTATTCAGAGGCAAGTTGATTGTGACACTAAACTGGGCTACTTTCTTTCATAGCCTTGGGAGGGGCCCTAGCAATGGGCTCACAAAATCATATGAGTTTTTTTTTTTTTTAATTTGCAATAGAAAGATATTTTAACCGCAATTAGGTAACATTAATCTCACTTTCTATTCTGATTTTTCCTCCAAAACACTTCCCTTCATACTACAAAAGTGCAAGGCCAAAGGCAGTAGAGACTTATTCATATGCATGATGGAGCCTGGCTATGGATATATGTGGGTAGTGGAGGAGAAACAAGACTTGAAATGTGTGGAGCAGAAGCTATTCTGTGGAAAATTCTAAATCATACACGCTCATATGGAAAAAATCTTGATAGACATTTTCCCAAGATTGACAACAGTTCTAACAATTTACATGGCATTACCAATAACAGTTTGTGAAGTTAAAAGAAACTTATAAGAACTATCTACAGGAGAAAGGAAAATCTGAATTATCCCTTTAGATTTTCTCTAGAAAATAATTTGGCAAAACCTTTGTCATATGAAGAAGTGATCAGAGTACACAGCCAAAAAATAGGAAAAAATATTATAGAGTTATACCCATCAATAATTAAAGATATGCCATTTTTTGTGTGTATGGAATATGTGTTTTGGTCATTTGTCAGATTTATAAAATAAGTGATTTATTGGGATATACATTGTCATTACAAATAAGTATTTACCTTTGTACCTCATTTTGTAAATTTAATCTTATACTCTTTTCTTAAAGAGCCTCTCCCATATTTTACAAGCTTCAAATCCCCAAAAAACAGAATCTATCATTGCTTTTATCTTTTCTTCTCCTATAAAAGAAAACAAAAATCCCACTTACCAAAATACATGAGTTTTTTTTTAATAACTTTGTCTCTTGCAAAATAAGATTAAAACACAAAACTCTTATGAAGTTGTGCCTTTACCCTTCTTAACTTTGCTAAGTCATTAAAAGATCTGAATGTTGAACAGCTTTTGATCCCTCATAAATCAAGTCATCACTATGTGGATTGTTTTTGCCTCTCTTACTTCTCCTTTTCCTCAGATAGTCTTTGACTAAAATTATTGGATAGTATTTTAATTTTCATAAAAAGAAAACATTAGTTTGGATTCTATTGGGGATTTCTTTTCTCAAAGGCAATGCCTGCTTCCTGAATCCACATATTTTTATAGATTATTTTTTTAGGTATATAGAGATGATGCAGGTGTTAACTTTTTTTGTCCCTATATCTGTGTTTAAACTTCCTTTACTTAATTTTACCTAAGAATGATTTTCGTAAATTGCTTGTTACCATCTGGATTTTAACCCATGAATAATATCTCATTTCCTTTCCATTTGATTCCTGTCCTTTATTTTTTTCCATTATCTCTGCATCTAATCACATAGATATAGATATAGATATATAGATATATATGGGAGAGGGAGAGATATGGTCTCTGTGTATAAGAAGGCAGCCTCTTGGTCACACATAAAAGTGTACCAGGTATTCTGGTACATCAAAACCTACAGTTTCACATGCAGAAAGCCTCGTTGAGAATATTCATACAGAACAACCCATTTTGCAGAGGTGAAAGTAGCTTGAAAGCTTTATCCAAGCAAAGTCAGGATTAGAGCCTTAGGTTTTCTCATTCTGGGTCCAAATTTAGTCCACTTTAATTGTTACTACATGTAGTTGGAATTTACTCATATCCATATCTTGGCCTTGATTTGCAATTTGTGGTTATTCCAAAATAATAATTTCCCATTTCTCTGTCACCCTTTCCCTCAAATAACTACTTGAAGTCAATTATATAAACATTTAAAAAGAGAGCCTACCTTCTTCATCCCTGTCATCACTTAACAAACTGTTGGTGGCATTATAAACATGTTAAAGTAAACTAATGATGTAGACTGATATTTTTGTCCGTTATGAATTGATATAAAACTTTGATTTAAACTTCGATTTAATTTTTTCCTAATTCCAATAGTCTATAGCCCTTCAGGCATTAAGCCCTCCTACAAATAGTGCCAAATTAAGCCTATCTCTGCTCTTTCTTGTTTCTTGTTCTTGCTCCACAAGTATCCGTTTGATCTCCTGATTTTCTAGTGTTGTCAAGCATACCATATTCCCCCACTCCATTTCCCAGATATTTTCATTTAAAAACAAATAAAATTTTAATTTTATCTTACCTCTTTTAAGGTGGACATTCTCTAAGGTGCATTTTCCCCCATGTATCTGAGTAAGAAGTGGATTTCTTACTCTGTTATTCTTCCTATTGATTTAAATTATACCATTTATTTTTTCAATATATTTTTTAAGATTTTGTTTATATATTTGAGGGAGAGACAGAGCATGAGCAGGGGGAAGGACAGAAAAAGAGGAAGAGGGACAAGCAGACTCCCTGCTGAGTGGGAGGTGGATACGGGGCTGGATTCAAGGACCCTGAGATCATGACCTGAGCTGAAGTCAGACACTTAACTGACTGAGCTGCCCAGGTGCCTCTAACCGTTTAAACACAGGGCTTATAATCGAGGAATAGTACTACTAATTTTGCACAATTGAACAAGAGGTGCTTAAATTAAAAACCTGGAATGCTGTCTTTATTTATTTTTTGTAATTTCTATAAATTGGAACTCACTAAGTATTTACATTGTTATTAATGAAGACATTTTATATGAGTTTCTGTTGGTTCAGTTATACAAATATATTTTATTTTTTAAAGCAACATAGTCCTATATGTGTCCTTATTTCTTCTTTCCAATAGCTATATTCACCTGGTTGACTCATTAATTTTCAGTAAGAGGAACAAAAGTCATTGTTTAAACAAGGGTTGCTTTCTTAGGTTTGGGTCAGAGCATTTAATGGGCTGTACCTGGAATTTCTCAACTTAAGTGGGTGTGTGTGTGTTGGGAGGGGGCCCATTCGCTTTCCAAGTACTTGTGTCAGAATAGATTTTAAAGTATAATTTATAATGTGGAGAGAAGAAGTGTTGTTTAATAGATTTTTAAAGTCCTTTTTTTTAGTTTGCTATTTTAATACCTCATGTTGAAAGATACTGACAAACACTAAAGATAATATGGACATTCATATGTTACAGAGTTTAATGATATGATAAAGAACATTAATCAGGTTCTACTTTTCCAACATCTTATTATGAAAAATTTCAAATATACATAAAAGTTGAAAGAATTTTACAGTAGACCCCTTTATAGCCACTTTCTAAATGCTACAGTTGGCATTTACTATCCATCTATAAATCCATCTTTTGTTCTTTTGATGCATTTCATGGTAAGGTGAAAATGTCAGTAGACTTCCAAGTCTAATTTTATTTCTTAATTTTCTTAATTTCCTTCATGACTTTCCTCTTTGTAATCATTGTTTGAGGCACATGCAAGATGTGTAATAAATTAAAGGGAATATATAAATACTTTTAGTATTTATCAAAATTGTATATACCAATTTATGAGTTTTACATGCCCTGAGAAAGAAAGGTACTAGAAATGCGGGTTGAAGCATTATTTATGTACCAGCTAAATAATTTCCAAAAACACTTATTTTAAACTAGATTATACTACTTCAGCATTTTTAACTAGGTAGTTTCAATGTTCTATTCAAACCTAATTACTTTTAAAGAGAAAATGGTGAGTTTTTTTCTGGCTTATTGTAATGAATTTTTTTTTAAATTTACCTTTTATTGCCTATATATATTTAAAGACAATATTTTAGCATAGCTACTGTGGGACTGCAATTTGATGTCATGTATTGTTTGTAATTATATTTATTCATTTTTTTCCTATTTTGAAGTTTTTGAAAAAATGGTATGATTCCAGGGTAAATACAGAAATCATTCAGGGTGGGGCGCCTGGGTGGCTCAGTTATGTGTCTGACTCAGTTTCCGCTCAGGTCATGGTATCAGTATCGTGGGATCAGCCCCAGGCTGTGCGTTCAGTGGGGAGTCTGCTTGAGAATTCTTCCTCTCCCTCTGCCCCTCGCTCTGCTCATTCTCTGCCTCTCTAAAATAAATAAATAAATAAATAAATAAATAAATAAATAAATAAATAAATAAATAAATAAATAAATCTTTAAAAAAAAAGACATTCAGGGAGTTAGGGGCCATAGTTTTTCAGTTATTAAATAATATACAGATATAAACAATGTAAAGATTTTCAGGAATTATAATCAGATACAAATAAAGATTTATTTTACCCCTTTCAAATGTAAGCTATTTATCATTTAATACTCAATTCTTCCTGAGACGGTGGGTGGTGTTTTTCATTATTGTTAAAATTCTTATGATTTAGTTTTGTTTAGGTAAGCGAATTTTGAATTTGTTAATGGGTATTTATATATTAAAATTCTTTTCTTTGGCTTGTGCTAATGTAACTAAAGAGGAATCTTCAATGAGAAAGTTTTGAAAAGAATAATATAAAAAAAATTATCTTGCAAATAGTACATGAAGGCTTATGGTATTCAAAACCCTTAAAATTAAAAAAAATATATTTTTGTTTACTTAGAATAGGAAATAAATCATAACTGTACACTTACTGTTTTATTTACATTGATACTTACATTCCTATAAACAATTTTGTACACAAGTAAGAATTCAAACACTAGGGGTGCCTGGGTGGCTCAGATGGTTAAGTGTCTGCCTTCGGCTCAGGTCATGATCCCGGGGTCCTGGGATCGAGTCCCATGTCGGGCTCCCCGGGAGCCTGCTTCTCCCTCTGCTTCTGTCTCTCTCTCTCATGAATAAATACATAAAATCTTTAAGAAAAAAGAATTCATACACTAGGATTTTGAAATATTTTCAAACACATTCTGAACACCGGAATTATTTGTTTTTTGTTTGGTTGGTTTGTTGGTTGGTTTTTAGCAGGATGAGTTGAGGGTTTATGGAATAGTGAGGATATTTTCTCAAGGACAAATACTTGAGTTAGTGACAGACTGGAGGCCACTTTTATTGACTGACAATCTAGTCCCTTAATTACCAGACCATGCTTTCTTCACATTTCTTCTACATATTCATGCATTTAATGAGATTCTGTTTACAACTGGGAACTTAATGTATTGCTCCTTAGATTACCACTGTAGATAATATATACATATTACAAAGTGCAGAGAAGTTTGTATGTTTCATTAACAGAACTGAATTTTATGTTTGAAACATGACATTGCATTTAGAATGAATTCCTAACAAATCACTGATTGTTTATGCAACTTTGAGCCAAGGTGGTTAAACTTTCTGGGTCTTAGTGTTTATGGTACTGAAGTTTTAGTAAATTTTATTTTTGAATAAAACCTCTTCTCAGGGATGTAAAGAGATATATCCTTATGAAGAGCCTGAAAATGAAAGTTGAAGTTTGATTTCTAAATTATAGAAACTAAATACTAAACAAGAAAAGTACTAAGTAATAGAAGATCTGGGTTGCTAACTATTAAGGATTGTTCATTAGAATTCTATCAACTGCTGAAAAATCTTGATCTCAACTGAGAAAAAGTGAACACTAATTACTTCAGAATTATGAAATATTGGGAGCCAAATGACCATGAAGTCCAAACTTAGCTAAGTCTCTGTATCATATAAAGGATAACAAAAATCAGTCTAGACCATTGGCTAACTGGAAGCAAAACTGTTCTGTTTTAGTCTTTCTGTCATCCACAAACTTTGGATTTAAGTTGTTAGAATACAGGTTGCTACAGATCCCCATTGTCTACACACAGATGTAATATTTTGTGGTATTTATATAGGCTTTTGCAAGATTTTATCTGTCAAATTTGCTAACTTTCTTAGATCATTTATTTCATCCAGTTGTGGGAAATGTGTAAGTTTTGGAGTCAGGTGAATCCAGCTGGAGTCCTGGTTCTACCATTCACTAGCCTATAGATAAAAGGCTGACTTTACCTTCTCTGTTTTCACTGACAATGGGAAGAGCACAATAGCTATCTCAGGCGTTATTAGGTAAACTAAATGAAACATATAGGATAGTACTTAATACATGTAGGCCCTCAATAAATGTTTAATAATAACTCACTGCTCTTCCAACTCTGGAAGAGATTTTCCAAGGAATGCACATAACTTTCTTCTCTATTTTATTCCCACATTGACACTCTTACCTACAATCCTTCTTTGTTTCTGACCATCAAACTAATTTTCTCTTGACTTAACCTACCCAACAACAAAAAGCGATGGATATCATTCCTTAAATAATAAGATAGTGATGGTGATGATGATGATGATGATGATAGCAGTGATAAGGCAAATTATTTGACTCAGCAAGCCAAAAATAATAATGCTTTATATGTTAGTAGAACTTGCTAGTTATCAAAGCAATTTTTAATGCATTATTTTTTGAAGGCAGTTGTGACAATCAAATGAGATTATGTGTGGAAGTCAGTGCTCTTTTTAACAAAATAAACAAACATGATCTATATTAAATGTCACAAAATATTCTATATATGCATACCCAGTGATGTGGAAGAGTTAATATATTCTTAAATACTCTCGCACCAAGAGCTGATAGTGTATTTGGCTTAATACTACAAAAGTACTCATTCATATATTTGCTTTAGGTTTCTTCATTGTATATTAGAACTAATTGGCAGATTAAGTAAACTGTGCCCTTTGTAGCATAATATTATGTTGCACGGGCAGAGAATGGAGTTGTATTAGTAAAAAAATGAAAATTTGCTGAATTAGCTACTTTATTTGAAGGTGAATAACTCTTTTCTTTACCCCCAGCAGAATGATTGAGTTTCTTGTATTATGTATGTATATAAACATAATCTTCTGGAGAGTGGCCTTTTTAGTCATTGTGGTAAACCATTACTTTTATTTCTGTTTATCTTGATGATAATTAGTGATATTATTTTCATGAGTATACGTAATATAAAATGAGAAAGATGTCATTGATATAAAGTATTATAAAATATTGAACTCTTTATTTTACCTCATATAATGCCATAAATAAATTATATATGTGTATGCTTGTTGTGTTTTGTGTGTGTGTGTGTGTGTGTGTAAAGATGGATTAAGATGTAGCCCTATAACTATTAAATGATCTAAGGTAGAATGGATTACTCTTCCCTGGGCTCTTAAATAGCATCCAAATGTTCTAATAAAATTAGACATTCTTAGAGAAGACCTCTCCCTAACAACCTATGACAAAATATTTACTGTACAATCTGTTGCTTGAGTCTTAAATTGTGAGGGTGATTTGTAGGAACTAGCCATCTGGAATGACAATGCTTCTGAAATTGGACCTTTATGACCTGTTCCTTATCCTCTTTTAATACATAAACACTCTGAGTCCTGAATTATGACACTATTTCAGAGAAATCTTATTGCTTTATGAAAGCAGGATAGAAAGTTTTCCCATCAGTGTATGCCATATTTTCCCTGTGCTATGCTTTTAATATACATAAATAAAATTACAAATTCCTGGGGAATCATGTTAGGAGCTCTTCTGAGACAGCGCTGGGTGCCTGGATATTGCTGCCCTGAGGGGGTTTGTTCAAATGACTGTGATCCCACAGTAGAGCAGATTGAGCCAGTCTAACCTGGCAAGTGGGAGCAGGTGTGGGACGAACAGCACAGCAGAGTCATAACAAAGTGTTTATTGCCACTTACAGGGTTGCAATTTTAAATAATGCTATTTGTTTTGTTTGTTCCCTTTGCTGTGTGATTCAGTGTGTCAGATCCAACATAGATGTCTGTCTGCATTTTAACTTAATCTCTATTCCTTTGATTTTGTTATTTAATGAGTGGATTGGTGTAAAATTAGGCTCTGTGCTGCAGGCAATAATCTGGTAAATAAAATAAGGAGTAAGTTTTTTGCATTGAGGGATTGTTATGAATTGTTTGTTTTTAATTAGAGGCTGTAACATTTTCAGGAGGCTTTGGAATTGTTGTCTATATTGATATGCTTTTCTAGGGGTATACATAGCTATAATTAACTAAATAAATATTTTGTTCAATTCTATTTAACTCTGTTTTTTAAAAGGAAACCCAAATAATCAGGCATATAATAACTAATTTATTATCTTGACTTCCATGCAAATGCCAAAAGACACAGCGCTTTACAGCCTCGTTACTCCAACTGTGCTCTGCTAACCTGCAGCAATGGGCATAACTTGAGACCTTGTTAGAAATTCAGAATGATAAACCTCACTCCGGACCTGTTGAATAATAAACTGCATTTTAAAAAGATCCTCGGTAATTACTATGTACGTAAACATGTGAAAAACATTGATTTCAATGGAGAAGCAAATTTCCTTATTCTTGATTTTTAAAAAAATGTATATGTGGGCACCTGGGTGGCTCAGTTGGTTAAGCGTCTGCCTTCGGCTCAGGTCATGATCCCAGGGTCCTGGGATCGAACCCCGCATCGGGCTCCTTGATCAGCAGGGAGTCGGCTTCTCCCTCTCCCTCTACTCCTGTCCCTGCTCGTGCACTCTCTCTCTCTCTCAAATAAATGAAATCTTTAAAAAAATAAAAATAAATTAACAAATGTACATAATTTAAGAAATGATGAGGAAGAATGCATTAGAATCCAGTTTTGGTTTTTCACATTCTATCACAAACAACTACTGAGTAAAATTTAGAGATGTTCATTCAATTTTTATTTACTTCAGCAATTTTAAATATTTATTTTTTCTTTAAAGTTACAGCTCCAGTCCTACCTCACTTTTTTTGTGTTCTTGGATCCGTACCCAAAGTAAGATTAATAGTAAGCTTGTACCCAGTTTTAATTAAACACATTAGTAAATGGGGCCTACAACTTTACAGATTATGTGGTATCATTTTGGCAACTCCTATCACATGATGTTTATTCACATTAATATAAATCTGCAGACATCTTGCTTCTAAGAAAAGTAAGCTAATGAAGCATGTAATATATAACTGAAGACTTTTTCAATGAAAACATAGGATGTAGATGTCAAACTGTCATGGATATTAGAAAAAAATGTAAATGATATTATGCAAATTGTCTTACAGGATGCTCACTTGTGTTAATGTAGTTTTTGATTACATGTCTGAGCATGTAGTGTCTTTGGATGATACCCTAAAAAAATTGACACTTTTCAAATTTTCAGGTTTTACAGTGCACTTATCTGTGTTGGAATAGATGGTTCCCACCATGACACCTACACACTTACTGTCATCCGTGCCCCTATGTACGAAAGCATGGACTTTCCATGCTTTTGATCTAGCAGTCTAATGACATCTACTCTCACTTTCTCAAAGACATTAGCCTCACAGTTCTCTCCTCTTTGATGTATCATCAGAAAACAAGGATATTGTTCTTTCTCCTATCTTTAAAAACTTTCTTTGGACCCCACTTTTTCCTCTGGCTACCACCGTGATTTCTCTTTCCTTTATAAGGAAAATACTTCTTAGAAGTACGGCTACATTTTGCTATCTGTAATTTTTCTCCTTCATCTTTTCTTGAAACCATTCTGGTCATGCATTTGAACTTGCTGTCTTCCGAAAACAGCTCTTATAAAGGTCAAAAATAACTCTCATGTTGTGTGCTCAAAGTTTTAGTTTTCACCTAATTTAATCTATCAGCAATATTTCACATAGAGGGCCATTTTCTTTTCCTTGAAACATTTTCTTAACTTGGCTTTCATGACACTACAATTCCTCCTACCTTTCTGATTTTCTTATTTTCTTTTGTTCATTTGTCCTCCCTTCCTCTACCTCCAAATGTTGGAGTGCACCTTAGGGCTGAGTTTTAGGACATCTTTTGTCTATCTACAGTCATATCCATTTTCATGATTTATTTAATGCAATGTTGATGACTCTCAAATTTATACCTTATTTCAGTAAATAGCAATTAGATTCTAACAGTTCCTCAAGCTAAACATTTGACTTCTTTCTGTCAGAATGTACATCCAAATGCCAAAAATTCTGAGGTTCTATCTTCAAAATATCTAGAATCTGACATTTTAACACCTGAACTGTTGCCCACTTGAAAGAGCCTTTCTTTTCTTTTCCTTGGTTTATGGTACTGGCTTTCTATCTGGTCTTCTTTCTTCTACCCTTACCTCCTCATTAATCTGTTCCTAATACAAACACCAGAGTATTAAAATGAAAATCAGACCATGACACTTGGTTTCCAAACTTCCCGTGGCTTCCTATATCTCTTTGACTAAAAGCCAACATGGAATCTACAAGGAACTACATGGCCCACTTACTATCACTTTTCTACCTGTATCTCCTACCAATTCTCTCTTACATGCTTCTCACCTGCTACACTGACATTTTTATACCTGTATCAGGCATACTTCTGCCTCAGGACTTTTGCATTTGCTGTTTCTTCTGCCTGTATAGGTTTCTCCTATATATTTGAATGGTTCCTTCTATCATTTTCTACATATAGTTTTCTCAAAATCCAAACAGGTTCTTGTCTTGACCATCCAGTCAAAAATTGTAGCTTCTTTGATACTACCTATCTTCTTTGCATTTTTTCCTATTCCTTACTAGTGTCAAACATATTGTATATTTTACTTGCTTATCTTGTCTGTTTTCTCTCCTCACTAGAATATGAGGTATTTGAAGGCAGGGTTTTTTGTTTTATTTTGGTTTTGGTTTTGGTTTTTGGTTTGTTTTGTTTTTCCTTCCCCTGTCTGTGGTTGTTTTCCAAGTGCCTAGAATAATGTGTGGTGCAAATAAGTACACAATAAATATCAAATGCTAGTATGCTACTTTTTGATAAACTTCAACTAAAAAGCACTTTTGAAAAAAAAACAGCAAAATGTATATGTAATTCTTCCTAAATAGAAATTGAGTTCCTTATTGGAATTCAAAATATAAAGAGATTCAAAATTGAGTCACACATACTCTTTTACATAATAACAACTCTTGAACTTATAATATTTGGAAGAACTTCATACCCACCGACTTGAATCTGTTCTGCTCTTGCCAGGAATAGACTACATTTGATAAGTAAACTAATTCCATAACTTAGCCAAGAGTTTTAAAACTTGTTTTTCTTTTTTTTCTGTTTCAAAATCTCTCAAAATCTGAAAGTTACACAACTATTTATTTGTCAACATCTTTTTAAAGTTTGTGTTTAAGCTTGTGTTAGTAATATTTAATTTTGGGAAGTGGAAATGAGAGAGCAGAGTAGGACTTTTTCTCTTTTATGTCAAACACTTCTGAATTTTTTAACACCATAAGCTTATTATCCTTTTGAATAAAAACAAACAAAAAAACGAAACACAACCAAAAAAAAAAAAAAAAAAACCCAAAACCAGGGCTGCTTATATGTGCTTGCCTAGAAAATGAAGTGAAGATCATCAGATTCATTCATTCAGATATTGATTATGTAATAACAAAGAATAAATGAATGCATGAATTTAGATAAAATATTATTTGAGTATTATCAGTTTAGATTGTATCATGTTATATCTGTGTCTTGTTTCCTGAAACCAATTATGGTGTCCCAAATTCAATATATAATTTTATTACACAATAGACTGTCATTTAAATACCTGGCAATCTTATCCATCTAGGACAGAGTATAAATAAAGAAGTGACCAAGGAAGCTCCTGAGCAGTCAAAATTGGTATAAAAAGTCACTGAGAGAAATTTTAAGCACTGTATAGTCCCAACAGTTCTCTTAGAGCTAATTTATACATTTTTTAACAATTACATAAGGTTTCAAACTTCATACACATTTGGAAGTGTAAATTAACAGATGTGTAAAGAATTATCTTTTATAGATAGAAACATGGATAGTTGAGACAAATGTCATCTCGCACCAAATAATGAAATAGAAAACCCCTAGCAAATATACTTGTATGAATAAGAAGAGAAGAAAAGAAAAAAGGAAAAGAAAAGAAAGCTAATAGCTTAGAGTCATTTGTGTGAGAAAAATGAATCCATATACTCAGGAGCTTAAAAAACATCATTGTGTTACTATACAATATAATTATTCCTGTTCCTTATGGTCATCTTCAGTTGTCAAGCTATCAAGGATAGGTTGGATTGTGTTCAATATGTTGTGTTTAAGAAGGCAGGAAAATATTCCAAATATTTTTCCAAAAAAAATGTGGTGTTGAAATAATTAAACCCTTACCAATTAAATACATTATTATATGTAATTATTGACCAAAGGTTAGTGCAAAGATCACCTATCTTGAGCTACATAACACCATATTAGTTGGGTATATATGAGATGGACTTTTATGTTGTGCAACTGATTTTGGTTGCCTGTTAATGGCATGTAAGCTCTTTAAAATTGCCAGACTTCTTTTCTATATACATATGCACAAATCAGTATTCAATTTGCTATAAATAAAAAATACATCTTAGCAAATCAGTTCCCTTTCATATGCAGTGGTGCGTGTGGTTATATCTGTTGGCAAGCACAATAAAATGTTTAGTGCTTTTAGTTTGTGGATTAACTGATTAATGGGTTCTGAGATTCTTGAATTTTATAAATATAGAGAAAGCTGTGAATTGTGAAGTTTCAGTTGTTTGATCCCCAGGTAGACACAGCAGCTTTTAGTAGCTCACTAAGTTTCCCCTGATTAAAACATTCTTGTGGCACCAAAGTTTCTATTTTGTTTTTAGTGAAGTTTTCTCCTTATGGATGTCATCAATTCCATTTGTTGCTTTATTGTTCTCTACCTAAAATGACACAGAGCTAAAAAGAAACAAAAACTCCCTGTTTTCCCTCTCTAGCTAAGTGTATGTCTCCACCTTTCTTCTCTAGGTCATCAGTGATGAGTTCCCTTTTGATGGTCAGAATCTCTTCCAAAATACAAATTTAATTATGGGGAGTCTTCCGAGTTCTTAAGTTCTTTCCAGTCTCCATTATTATATGAATACACACAATGTATGTATGTACGTGTGATGCACACATGTATTTATATATAATCTATTTTACAGAATTATCTTAGTTATATGTGATAGATTTGTACTTATCTCGCTTTTCTGAGCAGGAGATCAAAGTGCACTAATATTCTTATGGTTATCAGTGATACAATTGATTTACTTAATTACTATGCTTTATTGTAAACAATAAGCTAGGTTAATGAGTGTTAACAAAGAGTAAATGAAGTTCAGTTGCTGGTTTAGTATCTGTAAAAAGAGCACCTCATACAAGTAGTTTTTGTTTGTTCACATTGTAGAAATCAGGTGTTTGACTATGTAATAGAATGCCCTACTCCCAGATTATATGCATAGTTCATTTAAATTTGAAGGAAAAGATAAATATATCCAAAAGATTCTGGAGAAAATATAAAAGTATTTAATAGGTGGCAGCAGAGACCACAGCCCCTGTAGGTTGGCAAGAAGGAACTCAGTTGGGGCACTCGGGTGGCTCAGTTGGTTCAGCATTTGACTCTTGGTTTCAGCTCATGTCATGATCTCAGAGTCCTGGGATCAAGCCCTGCTAGGACTCCGCACTCAGCAGCAAGTCTTCCTGGGGATTCTCTCCTCCTCTCTGCTCCTCCCCATAGCTTGTGTTTTCTCTCTTTCTCAAATAAATAAATACATAAATTTTTTTTTTTTAAAGGAACTCAGTTATTTAAAGATGCTTACTAAGAAGAAGCCAGTCAATCTAAAGCTGGAATACTTGGCATTTTGAGAGACCTCTTAATACTAGTTTAACCTAATGTAATGACTATGCTGAGTACCTATAACCTTCATATATAGATCTTGCTTATTTTCCTCACATATTAAATTTTCTGTTTGAAGTGGATGATTGGGGCACCTGGGTGGCTCAGTTGGTTAAGCATCTTCAGCTCAGGTCATGATCCCAGGATCCTGGGATCGAGTCCTGCATCGGGCTCACTGCTCAGCTGGGAGTCTGCTTCTCCCTCTCCTTCTACCCCTTCCCCCCACTCATGCTCTCTCCCTCTCTTTCTCTCTCTCTCTCTCAAAAAAATAAATAAAAATCTTTAAAAAAAAAAAGAACTAAATTCCTTTTTTTTAAAAAAGTGGCTGATTGAATTTGTGGTGACCTGGGTGGGATATGGTAGAGAAGTAAAGAACTGGTCTGTAAACCTACTGTAATGTAGACTTGGGGAAAACTGACATTGAAGAAGCACAGGTGGATACCTTTTGTTTAAGTAAATCACAACCAGGAATCCTATATAGTATAACCGGTACAACAATGTGGTGAGACCAGGTTTTATAATTGATGGTATAAAACCCCTTCCATTTATTATAGCCTTGTCACAAACCAAGTATATACTTTTCCTGGAGAAGAGGACCTAACTATTGTCAGAGGACAAACATAATTGTGTTTAGTAAAGCCCAACTTAACAAAAAGTTTTATAAATGCTCATAAGGCTGTATTATGTGGGTCTTTGAAATGGTTGTGCTTAATTCAAAATTTGAACATTGGCTCAAGGTTTAACCAGTCAGTTCTTTGATTTTGATCATAAGGTAGACACTCAAATATTTCTTTTATTGAATAATGTTGATTTACACTTTCAAAATATTTTAAATATGTATTTTTAATCACAAAAATAAAACATGCACAAAATTCAAGTCATGCAGAAATGTAAAAATTTCAAAACGGTACCTCCGATGTTACTTAAATCTCCCAACTCCAGCAATAGCCACTATAGAGAATTTTCTTTAATATACCATCAATTTCTAAAGTGCTATGATTATGTTAAATGAGAGAACAGACTAATTTATGATGGTTTACTTTTTATTGCTTTCTAGACAAGGAAATTTTAGAACATATATTGAAGGCCCCTGTGAGTAGCCTTGCCTAAAGTTTCTAACCAACTCCTAATAATTTGAAATAAATGTAATTGTATTTGGCAGGCTTAATATTTAAAGAAATTCTTACATTAGGCTTTCTTAAGTGGGGGAGTCCTATATTTTGACAGCTTTATTGAGGTATAATTTACATATGATGAAATACACCCATATTAAGTGTACAGTCTAATTACTTTTACTAAACTCATAGAGCTAAGCAACCATCACCAGTATCTTGTTTTGGAACATTTCTATCATCTTAAAATTTTGTTTGTGCTTGATTATAATCAATCTATATCCCATACCCAGCCCCAGATCAGCAATGATCTGCCTTCTATCTCTAAAGATTTGCCTATTCCAGTAATTTCATGTTAGTGCAATCATTAGTGAAATTTTTAGTGCAAATCCACTAAATGCGTTTATGTTTAGTGTCTGGCTTTTTTTTTTTTTTTAATTTAGCATATTGTTTTTGAGGTTTACCCATTTAATGGCTTGTATATTATTAAATTGTTTCTTTTTATTGTTCACCAGTTGATGGATATTTGGATTGTTTCCAGCTGGGACTATTATAAGTAAAGCTATGAGCATTCTTCCCAAATCTGGTCATTCCTGAGATTTTTCCCATCTCAACAAATGTTACCATTATTCACCTGGTACTCAGGCTGAAAACCTGAGGCTCCTCCTGTCTCTGCCTACCACACTACATCTAATGGAATATTGCTTTAGATGAGGCCTCAGGAATTTAGGTAGTATATCCTGTGAAAAGTGACAGTTGTACTTTCCTAGTTGTACTTTCTGTCTGAGACACTTTTTCTCCTGATATCCCAAGGCTGGATCTTTCTTGTTATTTAGCTCTCAGTTTAAATGTCACTCCCTTGGGCGCCTGGGTGGCTCAGTCGTTAAGCTTCTGCCTTCGGCTCAGGTCATGATCCCAGGGTCTTGGGATCGAGCTCCGCATCGGGCTCCCTGCTCGGCAGGAAGCCTGCTTCTCCCTCTCCCACTCCCCCTGCTTGTTTTCCCTCTCTCGCTGTGTCTCTCTCTGTCAAATAAATAAATAAAATCTTAAAAAAAAAAATTAAAAATTAAAAATAAATAAATGCCACTCCCTCAATACAAATTAGTTCTCATCATTACCTGATATTTTTTGTTATGTTTATTGTCTTTATCTGTCTCCCAAATAGAATGAAAATCTCATTAGAACAGAGCCTTTTCTGTCTTATTCATTACAGTAGTACTATACTTTTCACAGCAGGTGCTCAGCAAATATGCCAGGTAGATAGACACAGATTCTGTTCTTGGTCTTATATCTAGGGTTTAAAAAGAGTGCATTACAGTTATTTACCTCACTCCTTGCAATGACACGCTGTTAGTATAGTCATATGTGTATTTCTTTTCCTTATTATATTTTCTTCACAGAATTTTGGAGACATGGCTCCAATTTTGTAGATTTAAGGGGAATAAAAGGAGAATATAATTTTATCACACTAATTTCTATTTCTTTAAAAATATGCTGGAAATAATGACAATATTAATTAGAAACTTTCAACCACAGTCCTCTTAAACCATTGGGGGAAATATTTTGAAATGTTAATAGTTTAATCCTAAAGCACTAATTTTTGACAAGAGAAACACAAGCAATATTCCATTAGATGTAACAGTTATGGCATACAGTTGAAATTCCAAATGTTTTCTACAGCAGAATGCTTTAGTTTAGACTAGTTAGACTGTGGAGAATGTCAGATAGTCACTGGAAGATATGAAAGATCACAATGCTTCAGAATTTAAATGAATAATTATCTCTTCACCTTTATTCTTTTCTCAAAATATGAATAATTTGATTTCCAGGAATTTATTGATACGTAAATTTTTAATAAGTATTTTCTAGAGATTAAATTATCAAAGTGATCTTTAAGTGACTTAGATTTTTGGAGTTTGAGCCAGAAGAACTTTATAAATCATCTAATTCTATTGGATTTCTTTCAGTTCAGGAAACTGAGGCCTCAGGAATTTAGGTGGTATATCCTGTGAAAAGTGACAGGGCGCCTGCGGAAATCTAGTCATGTAGAAAGTAGAGAAACGTGCTTCTGTCTACAATTACACTGAAGATTTCCTTCCTCAGTGCCTTTCTTCCTATTACTTTATTTTCCTGTGCTCTTCTTTCTCATTGTCACATTTCTAATTCCATTCGAGACCCAGCTCAAGTATCACTTTCTTCACAAGACCTTTTCTGATTCCAGAGCTGACAATTATTTCTCATCCTCTGCACACCAATAACTTCTTAGCTACGTTTCCTATGACATCTCTTTCTGTCTTGTATTTTTTCTATAGACTCTGTATTTTCACACTAACTCTAAGCTACTTGAAGGCAGTGGTTATATCTCATTCATCTTTTCATCTCCTACGAACTTGACTTAGTCATGTAATTGTGTTCAGTACATTTTGTTGAATAAATGAATGAGATGCAGTGTTGATTTCTGTTATTAAAATGTAGATAACATCTCCGTTAATTTTTTTTTCCTAAGGAGGGATAGTACACTCAGTGAATATATTTCACCTCATGCACATTTATTAGTCATGTAGCCACATTCAATCTGCTTAAAATGAAATATTAATCCAATTAATTTGAGCTTTTAAAACAAAGCAATTTGCAGGGCTCTTCTTACTGAAATGACCTTATTAACATGAATTAGTCCTTTTATGTTAAACTTCTTTGAGTAGTGTATTGCAGATACATGTGAACTGGCATTTCCATATTCAGAGCATGGGATTTAGAGAAGAACCTAGAGAGGTCAGTTACTCTACATTTGCAGGGCTCTTTGGACAACACACATCTAAGCTAGCTCTGTTAGAGGATCATCTATCTAATCTTAAAGGCTCTCCTGAGGTTTGCAAAGGAACACTGACAGATGCAAAGCCTGTTGACTCTGGATGCCTGGATCCTATAGAAATCACAGCCATACAGAATTTAGCTCAGCCATGGAAAACACTTAATATATTATCTGCCTCTGAATTTTTCTTCCACCTCCCTTTTGTAGATAGTCAAAAGGAAGGGACAGTATCTCAGAGAGTATGAGAACAGGAGAAGGCTTTCTGAGCTGTTTCTCTTTCCTTGATAAGCTGGTATTAGTAGGTTGAGGTGAGGGTGTAAGTTAAGGGTCTGGTTATGAGATTGGCAGCATCATCTAGGTTTGTTCCTCGATAGGCACATTGGGTGGTTGTTTCCTTAATCTCTTGGTAACAACAATCAATGTCAGATTTCATACCATTCTTGGGATGCTTTTGCATAATAGGAAACTTAGGTGTGTTTCTACAATAATATTTCACTTTTTACAGTGGAATTAAATCTAAGGTAAAAATCACAAAAGAAATGGAAATGATACTACCAGGTATAGTTATCTAAAAGAGTTTTTCTTCTTTTTTTCCCCCTAAGGCTCATGTATGAATTTTTTTTCTTTCCTCTGTTGTCATAGATTATAAATTACAAGAGGTTATACCAAATATGGACTTCATTATTATTGATATTGTCAACATTCCAAAATATTTTTCCAGAACATTTTTCAGTAACACTGGGATGAAATTGTAGAGGACTCCTCACGATTTTTGAGTTCTTCATTTACCAGGATAGTAGGATAAGTTCTATGCAATTGTTGAAAAAATGTATTTCAAAACTATTGAAAAGCAAGATGGTATTAACGATACAATATTAAGAGAAAATGCAGGATACACTCAACATTTTACCAAGTTTGGCACATCCACATCCACAGCAAAAACACACCCAAAAGGAAATACACCCGCATGAGTACTAGTAAAAGGACTTATAAATGGCTTTTTTTTTTTAACTTTTTATATGCTTTTAAAATTTTCTGTAATAGGAATATATTTCTTTTGTAAGAGGAAAGTGTTTTAAATGATAACAGGATGACTCTGTTTTTAAATATTTTTACTGAAGTAACTTCTAAACTTCTGAGGTTTCAGCGGACGTTTTATATGTCATGAAGGTCGCATTCTCAATTAGCAATTGGACCCATTTGTAATATTTTTAATAATAGCATACACATGAAGTTGTAGAATATTTTATAACTGATATGTCTTTTACCTTTTTATCTTTACAAGAATCTTATCACACAGCAAGAAAGGGGAAATAGATTGAGAAGTTAGGTTACTTGACAAATTCTGTACCAGTAATTAAGAGAGAGACTCAACACAAGTCAGCCTAATAGCTTTTCCATATACAGCAATATTTCCTTGAACCCAAGCACAAAAGCTGAACTTCGTGGTTACAAATAGACTTTACTTGATTCCTCCGGATCTAATAAATATTTTAGGGATGCCTGGGTGGCTCAGTCAGTTAAGCATCTGCCTTCGGCTCAGGTCATGATCCCAGGGTCCTGGGATCAAATCCCACGTCAGGCTCCTTGCTTAGCAAGGAGCCTGCTTCTCCCTCTCCCCACTGCCCATGCTCTCTCTCTGTCACTCACTCTCTCTCTTAAACAAACAAACAAATAAATAAATAAATAACATCTTTAAAAAATACTTTAAAATCTTTGGTTACATTTAAAATTTTAGATAAGCATTTTAATATCTTTCGAGAGTTTATTCATTCTCTTTTAATTTACTTTTGTCCCTTCTGTGTTAAGCTCAAAGAGAGTGACTATTTGGTTGAAGTTATGATTTTGCTGCCTTCAGCCACTCTAATAATTTTCAACTTTGTTTCCCCTTGTGAACTTTAGACGTATAAGTCTTAATCACCTGTATCAGGTGATTTCTATCTTACCAAGATAGAAAACTGTAATGTTCAAATAATGGAACTGTTACCATATAGATAAATATCTTTTAACTCCCAACACTGAATTGTTGGCAGGCAGGCAGGCAGGCAGGCAGTGACTTCATATGAAAGTTCCAAATGCTGGTTTGCAACTGGTGTGAGAAAGTATAATTTTGGAGTATAAAGGGGTAAGGATTATTCATGTCACAGGCACAAAAATCACACGTTGTAGGTAAGTTGAATATATGAAAGTCATGGCCTTCCTTTGTGCCATGTTGTGAATTTTCTTTCATAAGATAAAGCATTTTTATTAATGCAGCTTAAATCCTCAAATCAGCAACTCTGTGGCTGACAGGAATGGAAGCTATCCCAGGTAATAAATTCTAGTTTCTTGACTAAGATTTAGAATTGAATTCCAAAGACTTTTATTGAGCTGCTAGTTTGTCTTTGAACTGGTTAGGTCATTTTAAACATGTGAAAGATACCATTTTGGTGGGACTTTTCTTGCAGTATAGTTAGTATGGCTCTGGAGTCAAATGACCTCAGTTTAATTCTTGGCTCCAGCACTCATTGTATAACCTTGGGTAAGTCCCCTAACATCTATAAAAAGGAGATAGTAACAACTGGACTATGTTGGGTTGTTGTGGGGATTACGTGAGGAAAAATATGTAAATCACGTGTAACAGTGAGTGCCTGATACATAGTAAGTGCTTAATTAATTTCGACTAGAACTTATTAAAATATAGAGGAGAGAGCCTAGGCACAGATATCTGAAGCACTCTTTTTTTTTTTTTTAAGATTTTATTTATTTATTTGAGAGAGAGAGAATGAGAGAGAACACATGAGAGGGGATAGGGTCAGAGGACGAAGCAGACTCCCCGCTGAGCAGGGAGCCCGATGCGGGACTCGATCCAGGGACTCCAGGATCATGACCTGAGCTGAAGGCAGTCCCTCAACCAACTGAGCCACCCAGGCGCCCTCTGAAGCACTCTTAAAACAATGCAAGCTTATGCACGGTTAAGCAGTATGGATAAACAGTCATATAGGTGTTCGAAGTCAAATGGAGAGAGGTTATTGAGATTCTCAAGAAAGGTTTTGAAAGAGTAAAAGCTTGAACCATATTGTAAAAGAGAGAGAAATTTGAAAAGGTATTTTTTTCTGACTGACTCAAGGTGAGAGGAGTGTTAACACCTGAGGGAAGTGCACAGTTTGAGAAAGGGAAATTACCAGGGTTGGGTAGAAGACACTAGGGTGAACTATGATTCCCTGGGAAACACCTTTTCTCCTGGTCCTCTCTTTGTTCAGAGCTTGAAAGTGGAAATAGGTTCGGATGAGTGTGGTTGCCATAAAGCAGAAATTAAGTGGAAATTATTTTTTCAATGTCCCCCTCTCCTAATGTTTATCTTATTAGTCTGTTTTGATCTCAGATTCTGTCTTGTGGAGTTTTCAAGGGCAGGATCACAGTTGTACGTCTTGGTCAGAATGCTTCACACATGACCTCTGGATTCCATTTTATGTTAAATTCTCAAGTAAAACTCACAGTCTTTTGGCTGAGATCTCCTGAATATTGCCTTTGGAAACTGGTGAAAAAGGGATGGATTTGTGATGTTGGTATACAATGGGGGGAAAAACAGGTATTTTATGATTTAATTCTTTTCTTCCATATACTTCATAAACATAGCATATATTGCAAAATTATTTTTATTAATGTGATCATTCATGAATTACATTACACCTTTTGTCCTTTACCCCTCCTATATCTCCTTTATCATTTTATGAAAACCACAAGCTTTTTACATTGCTAGTACTCCCCTGAAGATTGTGTACATAAGCAATATTAAGTAGATAGTGCAAAATACTGATTTTAGAATACTTACATTAAATTAACTTGAATTACATATTCCATTCTAGTGTTTTCAAAGCACACCTTTCATTATAAATACATGGTTTTTGCTAACTGTAATGAGGTTGATAAAGAAGCCACTTGAAAGAACTAGAGATCATTAAGTTCATTTTTAAAATTGCTTATTGAATTCCAATTACTAGTGACAAGTCCTTTGCTTTCCCTCCACCTTTTTCTTCTTCCTTTTCTTGCTTGAATCTGGGGTATCTGGCTCTATAGACATTATTTAATTCCATTGGTAGTGGCAACATTTGAGATTTATAGTATTTTTACCTTAATTCCAGAGCCCAGAGGTAATTGCTTTGTGTAGGGCTACTTACCAGAACCGAAATTCAGAGTGACTACTACAGTAATCCCAGATTACCTGAAAACTATAATACTCTATAATGGAAAAACAATAATCTTAGAAATATATTCATTATGGTGGGATTTAAAGAGATGTGAAGTCTCTCTGGTTCATCCTATGAATTGATTCAGACAGATGTCACTTAATCTATTTCAAACTTTCAAGTTGCATTATAATCATTGCTTTATTTTTCTTTTCATTTTTTGAAATATTATTTGAAAATGTGTTTATGTGTGTATGAGTATTTGTTGCCAATATTGCGACATCAGGGTTGTTACTTCAACATGCAAGTCCTATTCTATAGTATATTTACTCTACTACAGATCACCCAGTCATAAAATAGAACTGTGGTAGAATTGGTTGCTTCCATATATCTTTTGTATATTGATGTTAATGCTACTAAGACTAGTAGAAAGATAAAAATTCACAAAAATAATAAGGGCTTTTTCTTCCTTACATGGGGATATAAGGCCATTAAGACATGAGTTTGGTATGACAAAAAAAAAAAAATCTCCTCTTATTTCACAAAATTACCCTCACTCTCCTGCTAGAAATAATAACATTCAAATAGGATTCTTAATCATCTTTTGAAATAAACACTTTCACCTTTACATCAGTTGACTGCCTCCTAAGTGGCCACAGTCTGCCAGATGTATGGCTTGCCAATCTGGTCACTGCTCTTTAAAAAAAAATTTTTTTGAATAGTGAAAAAAAGAATGAAACTACATTAGCTGCTAAGGAGGAGCCCGTTCTGTGCCATTGATTAATTGGCATTGATAAATAAGCCACTTTAGTATTACAAGAAAATGGCTTAACAGATTGATGTCAACTCAAGCTCTCTAGGAATAAAGCTGAAGAGAACTCAGCACACCATCTGGAAGAGACAATGAGAGGTGGCAAATTTCATGCAATGGGGAAAAGGGGAGGGTGCTTTTCAGATGCCACATATCTGAAGTGACACATTGATATGTTCAAGTGTAATCTCCCCTGTCAAAATATTTCTTTCTTTAGCCGTACTCAGTCTAATGCAATCAGACCGCAATGTGGAAGGCTGCCATATCCTCTTAGGTGAGATTTGTCTTGGAGTAACAAGCTGCACAGCTTCCAAATTGTAGTGGCACAATTTAAATGATAAAAACAACAACAACAACAACAACAACAACAACAACAACAACAAACATGCAATACCAGCTTCTGTTAAAATTTACAACCTGCTATGCCATCTTTAATAATAATTTGAAAGTTCAATGTGAAACACTCAAGTTTTTTTTTAATTTTTTTTTTTAATTATAGTAACACTTTAAGTCTGGGTAGGGATTATCTGTTATTTTGAATTTATAAGACTTATAAATATATGGTCATCTACCCCGCTTAATATTAATTTGTCTTCCCACTAGAAATTCCTACTAATAAGAACAAGTTTATGGGCTAATTGTTATGGAGAAACTACTTTCTTGAGATGAGAGATATATATACAGATGAAACTCATGACAATTTGATCAGATCAATAAAATACTGTACATCTTCTATTTACCAGTGCTTTTTATCCTTTAACAAATGTTTTATTTAATGTAACTGGAGAAATTTGTCTACTTTGAATCTAATCCAAATAAGGTATACAAAATTTTAATGTTTTGAACCAAGCATCTTATGAAATGGGGATCAAAGTTTGTTACTTGGAAATTTAAAATCAATATGACAATTTATATATTAAGCTATAGCATATAGGATTTCTTGGCATAAAAATGTTTATGGCTTGATAATCATATTCAAATATTTTTTCTATTCATAGAATTCTGACCTCTGTTTCTAGTAGACTCATTCATACCATTCAACTTTTAACCTTTACTGATTGTACAATATTATTAGATTATCTTATTTTAACTAGTATGTTTAGTCTTTTGACACACAATACATGAAAATACACATACATATTAAATCAAAATACAATAAAATAAAATGACTTTGCTCTAGGCTCTGCAGTCATTTTTTGTGTGTGAAGATCCAAATAGAAAATAGAAAGAATCGATAGATTCACCAATGCAATGCAATTACTCTACTGATTTATTTTAGACTATATGTCAAATACCTAAAAGGTATGATTGCCAATGTTGAATATAGTAAAAAAAAAAATTACCAAGGGGAGACACCCCACACCAAAGCAAATGGTGGGGAAACAACAGAATTTACACTGGAATTTATTATAGTTCTCTGTGGATAGAAACAGTATTATCTAATTTTATCTGGTTATTAATATCAGATATTATCTTAGAAACTAATAACCAGATAAAATTAGACAATGTGGATATTATCCATATTAATTGTTTCTTAATAAAGTATGAGTAAGTTAGTAAAATCTTAGAACTGCTCACATACATATCCTATACAATTTAAGGGAATTTTGCTGATGTTGTTATCCATTTATACATAACTGGGTGAAAAGATATAGAGACATAAAACCTGTCTATATTTGGTGGTTATGTATAGTGAAAGCTTGGAGTTTTTAGTTACTCTATAATGAAATTTCACCAGTGTAATATAAAGATTTGAAAATTTAGTGTTTAAAGAAGGGATTCTTGGGGTGCCTGGGTGGCTCAGTCAGTTTTAGCGTCTGCCTTCGGCTCAGGTCATGATCTCAGAGTCCTGGGATAGAGCCCCACACGGGGCTCCCTGCTCAGCGGGCAGTCTGCTTCTCCCTCTCCCTCTGCTCCTTCCCCCGTTTGTGTTCTCTCTCTCTCAAATAAATAAATAAAATCTTAAAAAAAAAAAAAAAGAAGAAGTGACTCTTCAAATCTGCTCTAGACTGGTCAACTCATGCTTTTTTGTTTTTAAATCACTTTATTAATGGGTACCTAGGTGTCTCAGTCCATTAAGCATCTGACTTCTTGAGTTTACCTCAAGTCATGATCTCAGGGTTGTGATATTGAGCCCCACATCTGGCTCTGCCCTGGGTGTGAAGCCTGCTCTGCCTCACCCTCTCCGTCTGTCCCACCCCTCTGCCTCTCTCTCTCTCTCTCAGTCCCTCTCTTCATTTTTTTAAAAATTTTTATTGTTATGTTAATCACCATACATTACATCATTAGTTTTTGATGTAGTGTTCCATGATTCATTGTTTGTGTATAACACCCAGTGCTCCATACAGAACGTGCCCTCTTTAATACCCATCACCAGGCTAACCCATCCTCCCACCCCCTTCCCCTCTAGAACCCTCAGTTTGTTTTTCAGAGTCCATCGTCTCTCATGGTTCGTCTCCCCCTTCGATTCCCCCCCCTTAATTCTTCCCCTCCTGCTATCTCCTTCTTCTTCTTCTTCTTTTTTTAACATATATTGTATTATTTGTTTCAGAGGTACAGATCTGTGCAAGACTGTTGAATCACAGATCAGTCCCTCTCTTTAAAAAGAAAAATCACTTTATTGAGATATGATTGACATACAAGAAGGTGTACATATTTAATGTATACAGTTTGATGAGTTTGGAGATCACTGTACGCTGGTGAAACTATCATTACAATCTTTGCCATAAATATAACCATCACCTCCCCAAATTTCCTTCTTTATTATTATTATTCCTTAATAATAATAATTGTGATAAGAACACTTAACATAGATCTATCCTCTTAGCAAATTTTCAAGTGTACAATATAGTACTTTTAACTATAAGCTCTATGCTGTACAGTAGGTCTCTAGGACTTTTTCATCTTGCATAACTAAATCTTTATACCATGGCATAATACCCTCTTGTTTCTCTATTGCCCTAGCTCCCGGCAACCACTATTCTACTCTCTCCTTCAATGAGTTTGACTTTTTTAGGTTTCTCATATAAGTGATACCGTGTAGTGTTTGTCCTTTTCTGTCTGTCTTGTTTCACTTAACAGATTGTCCTCCAGGTTCATCTATATTGTCTCGAATGGCAAGATTTCCTTTTTTTTTAAGGCTGAATAATATTTCATTTATCACATTTTCTTTAGCCATCTATCAACAGTCACTTAGGTTGCTTTGATGTCTTGACTATTGTGATAATGCTACAATAAATATGGGAGTACAGAAACTTCTATGGGGTCCTGATTTCAATTCCTTTGGATATATGCCCAGAAATGGGATTGCTGAATCATGTGGTATTTCTGTTTCTTATTGAGGAACCTCTATACTGTATGCCATAGAGGCATACTAATTTATGTTCTTACCAACAGCGTACAAGGGCTCCCTTTTCTCCACATCCTTGTGAAGAATCCTTGCTCTTTTGTTATTTTGATAATAGCTATCCTAACAGATAATATTTCTATTGTAGTTTTTGATTTACATTTTCTTGATGACTAGTGATGTTGAGCACCTGTTGATGATTTCTGTGTCTTCTTTGTAGAATGTCTATTCAGTTCCTTTGCCCATTTTTAAATTGGGCTATTTGTTGTTGTTAAATTATATGGGTTTCCTATATATTTTGAATATTAACCCCTTATCAAATATATGGTTTATAAACATTTTCTTTCATTTCATAATTTGTCTTTTTATTTTCTTGATTTTTTTTTTGCTGTGCAGAATCTTTTTAATTTGATGTCTCATTTGTGGTGGTGGTTGTGGTTTTCTTTCATTGCCTCTTCTTTGAGTGTTATTATCCGAGAAATCATTGCCAAAACCAATGTCAAGCTTTTTTTCCTATGTTTTCTTCTGGGAGTTTTATGGTTTCAGATCTTATATTCTTGATGTGCTGTACTGAGTTTTGGCTACTGTTTTAAGAGCCATTTTGACACTGGAATTTATCTAAAGAGAGATCTGGGATGTTATACACACCTGAAAGCAGGTCATCAGAAGAATAATTTTTAAAAAGTGAAATATTTAGCTTAGAGAAAATCCAGGGAGAAGAAAGTATCTTCAAAAATATAAAGGCTGTCATATGCAAGAGAGAAAGGAAAGTTCTTTGAAAATTTAAGGTTGGCAAGGGTGGAAGTTATGGAGAAAAAGAGTTTTGCTAATAATGGGAAGGACTTAGTATTAATTACAGCTGACTGAAAATAAAATGCCCTCCTGTGAAAAGTGGTAAATTCCTCCTCACCGAAGATGGTTGTAAAAAGGTGAGATGGCCTCTTGTTAGACAAGCTGTGGCTTAGGTGGGTGACTTCCCCTGCCAAACCTAGAGTCTGTTCTCCTAAAAATGTTATGACCATCTGTGTATTTGTAATAAACAACGAAAAATATCGGAAGATTTTTAGATTTTGCTCACACATTGCTACGCTTTGATAGTATTACAAAATCCCAAGGTTTATTGTCCACTATTATTTGAATACTTCAATCTCATTATTATCTGGAAATAAATGTAATTGCTAGTAATTTCCTGGAAATAAAATTATATTTTTGTATATGATTTAAAAAAAACATTCAAATCCTCACTGCCAATATTCTTAATGGTTAGGTGAGAGTTTAAGTCAAACATTCATGCCCTATTCTTGTTTATTCTTATTCCATCTCCATGGAAGAACAAATAAGACTTGTTTAATTTGCTGAGAGCATCGATTCAAGATTCCATAATAAACAGTTCAGAAAGATTAAGGTATCTGACCATGGCCACAAAGCCAACGAGGTGAACATTTTTATCTAAAATTTGGATTTGGGAACCTCTAGTTGGACGATTTTGCTGCTTCCCCATTTCATTTCTTGGTGTATCACTTTGAGTCTTAATGTGTAACAGTGTTTTCCATTTAACTTGATTTTCCTCCCCTGAAAAGCCTGTTATTCAGTCCCTTTAGGATTAGAGTTCTGGCAGATAAAAACATTTTCATCTTACAGTTGTTTTTTTATTTGTATATTAGCATAATTTTCTATTTCATATCTTTTTATGTTTGAAGGAATGTGTCACACATTATCATTATAAAAACCTCCTGATAAAGTTGAATTGTGTTTTAAAGTGGAGAGAAAACCTGAGGTTATGAATAAAGCAAGGCTCCTTAGGAAATACTTTGAATGGAGCTCAACCAGATAGCCCGAAAATAACAAGTAGCAGGACAGGAGGAGACTTTCATGATATCTAACTAGTTACAGTGAAGATGATGAAAATTGCTTTCAGTAGTAGCTTCGGGACCCTGATTGCGGTGGAAATAACTTTCTTGATAATATTTTGGATGGTGATTTACCTCCTACAAAGCACTTTGATATAAATTGAAACATGTACCTCTCTCATAACCCTGTCAGAAATGTGGGGCATTTGTGTATTATGCCTATTTACATATAAAGAAATTAAATCTCCAAGACGTTAAGTAATTTAATAAAGACCATTAATTAATAAGTGTTTTAACTGATAAAGCACTTGAAGCCCAGACCCCAAATTCAGTTTTCTTTCCATTATTCTTCTTAAGATTTTGGGGGGTGATTGTACTTAGCACTCTATACAAGACTGAAATATTACTTTTTGGCTTCTTTAAGCCATTATGTTTCACATGAGTTATGGGAACACTGGGGGGAAAAAAAAAACTGCTGCAAATATAATAGTCTTGCTTATAGTTGTATTATTTACCATTAAAATCCTTGCTTAAAATTTTCTTAAGAAGAAGATTGAAGAATTTACCAAATTTTAAAAGAAAAATAAAGAGAAAAGTTGAAAAATGAATTACATTAATTTTATCCTAGTTGATTGCAAGATTTTATCAAAATAAATGCATGCCAGGATTAGTTGTATTTGTACAGAATGAATAAAAACTATAAGTAGAATAAACAGCAGTATATGTAGTGCTGGATTGTACCTAATTGATTTTTATCATATGCTTCTATGAGAACTAATATGTATGAAGTGTGAATAAACATAAGGAAAATATCCATACTATGAACCATTTCCCTTTTCCACAGTAAACCTTGGCAGGTCATATTATCCATGTAATTGCTATCTCCTGATGAAAACAGAGGTTTCTTCGAAGACATTTAACAAGAGCCAAATTTTTAATGCTGCTTCTGGCACTTACCTATGATATCTAGGCACTTTGCCATTTCGATCTGAAATAATGAAAGATGTAAGGAAAAGATCCTCTTCTTTTTTAAGTTCCAGGCCTCTGTAGGTATCAGCCCATCAGGAGTCCACACAAATGATTTATAACTGGTTGAAGATCAAAGTGAAAAGGTTTGCAACTTCTTTTTTTTTTTGCTAGGACACCCTAAGATTTTGTCTATTTAGAATGAGTGAATTTTTTTCTTGATTCTTAGTGTGAAATCATTCCTTCAAAAGCTGTCCATGATCTAATGCTCAGTTATCCTTGATTTTCTGTAAATTTTAAGGTGAAAAAATTGGAGGAGCATTAAAGTGAAGTTACTTTTGGAAGATTAAATCATTGAAATAAGATTATCTTGGAAAACTTCCCCAGTTTTGTTGATATCTACATCCTAATTGTATTTCTAAAGTAGATGAAGAAAAATAAATCAGTTTCTCAAATTTGGGCAAAATTTACAGTCTTTTGTGAATTTTTTTTGTGTTAGTGAATTAAAATAAACCCCAGTGATTAGTTTATTAATGGTATCAATTTTATGCATAATCTCGTGTAAAGATTCTATGGTAAATTCATTATTCCCCTATGATTGCTGCGATGTCACTGCTTACAGGCTTTTTGAGACTCTAGTGTCTTTATCATGCTCATTTTTAGTGACAAATTTTTATATAATGATTCCTCATTTTAGATAAATAGGTAGATAGATAGATAGATGACAGATAAAAGATAACCTGAATGAGTATATATAATTCATATCATTTAGACACAAGGTTTGCAAATGTGTTCAGCAAACCATACGCACTATATATAGCTATGGGAGCTTGTTTAAAACCTACATGCATTTGTATGTTATATGTTTTCTGCTTAAATATTTAAAAACAGTCATTATTCTGCAGATGATATGTGCTTGATGATTTGTGTGATGGTGTTCAATACTGAGCTTAACAATTTAAACAAAAAATATATATTTACCTCAATTGCCTCTGAAAGGCAATAGGCTGGATTTTTTATTTAAATTTTTCTTATCTTAGAACATAAAATCCATTAGAAATCAATTAAGAAAGTTAGTAGAAACTGCATGTTTTATTTTGGATAAAGTATTTTTTGTCACCTTATCTACACGCAGACTTCTTTTTATGTTGTAACCCATATTGGTATCTATTCATTCTGTGCATTTCTGTCACCTTGTGTTTGGGCTTTGGCCAAGCATCATAATCTTCCTTGTCATAACCCTAATTTCTTTCTCTACATTCCATATCATATTAATAAGCTACTGTCCAACCAATGGCTTCAGCCAAGCACATGGTACTCATTTTTCTACTCTTTTTCTTTTATCCCCACATGAAATCAAACACTAAATCCCATTAATTTACTTTATGCATTTAACAGACCTCTCCTCTCCTTTTCATTCCAGAAGCACTCATTATTCCTTAGACTCTCATTATTTATCACCTATGATAATTGTAACAATCCTAAACATACCTCCTTGTTTTTAGTCTTAACTCTAACACAGAGCCAAAGAGAGCTCTTTCATTTTAGAGTGTCACTTGAGTTGATACTTCCTGCTACAGAATTCTTATTACCTCCTTTGCCTTCACTGTAAAACCCAGCACTGAGCTTGATTTACTGGCCCTTTGCTATCTCTCGGTTCACTTTTCTTTCCACACTCTCACTCCATTCTGCGGTGTCCCAAATGAAACAGGCTGTGCTTTCATTTAACAGTGTGCTTTGCATATGTATGTGGTTCCTTCCACCCAGGGCACCTTGCCTGTCATTACCATACTATGCCGGGTCTTTTCTCAGCTCTAAATTTAATCCACCCACACTCCACTGAGGCATCATTTTTTTTTTTTATTTGAAAACAAAATTCCTGCGTCCCTCTTTCACCCTTTGAGTTAGTTGCTCTAATACTTGTTTCTATAGAAATTTCTGCTTCCCTCTCTCCTTACTTGATCATCCTATATCATTATTAGTGAGGTTTTTCTCATTATGTATTGCACAAAGATTATGTGTCTGTAATTGTAACACTGTACGTTATTCACCTTTGTTTCACACGCACCCTCTCTTCCTCTCTCTCTCTCTCCACCTTTGCATGAATTCATACTGATGTCTCCAATTCCAAACCAACATACAGGTCTTATTCTACCCTTTTCAACTTGGGCATTTTGTCAATACTATTTAATTCTAGAGATTCTAAGTCTTTTAAGATAGGCATTACAAACTTGCCAGCAAACCTCACTTGTATATACATTTTGATTTAGTTGATACAATTAGGTGAAATTTATTGTCTAGACAGTTCCAAACTTTACAGAAAAAAATGAACTATTTGAAAGCTTTCATGCATATGGCAGTTTGCCATTGCATATATCACCATCTGGTTGGTTGTCTAAATTTTTATTTATTTGTCCAGATGTCTGGTACTATATAGAGAGATTCATTCCCCATTTACTTGCCACTATGCTGTAACACCTAGGTGGTGGGGTTTATTGGGGTCCGTGCTTGATAGTCTCATTAGCTGCCATCTCACACACATGATAGACTCTGAAGAATGAAAATTTCATTTTCTATTTCTTCCTCCTTCCAGTATTATAATTCTGGGCAGTGCTATGAATGCGATAGCCTCATAAAAATGTTCTTGCTGAATGAATGTGTGAATTAAAGTATCCCTTGAAGATCTTGAAGGCTCATTAGTCTATTGGAAATATGTGATTTTAATTATAAATTATTTCCTCTCCTCTATTATATTGTACTTGAACATACATCATAAGTAAAGGTGCGTACACAGATGAGTCTTCTGAGGAGGCCTCACCACTTTATAATGCTCAGATCTTCTAAGTGCAGGTTTAGTGTTTGGAAATCTGCCACAGATATTTACATTGGTTTTGTTGGCTTCTTCCAAAATTGCCCATCACAAGTTTTTTGTTTGTTTGTTTGTTTTTTGTTTTTTTAGATAATTTTCTATGCTTCTTGCATTTTAAATAAATAGGATTATATTCCAACACTGATTATTTTAAAAAATAGGGATTTCTGGCTTTATGTTTAAGAAACCAACAGAAGAAGCTTCAAATAAATCAAAGAGGTGAATGTGAAAGGGAATGTTTTTATTGTTTGGTAGAATATTAAAAGAAGTTAGGGATATCTGTTTCACTTTTGTGTAATCTTTTCATTTATGTTACATGATCCAAACATTGTGACATGCCCTTTAAGCTCAGCTTGATTGGCAGAAAGCCACAATTCTCCTTGTCTCTGACAGCACAATGCCAAGCATACTGTCTCATCACTACAAATCTCATTATTATTTATGCTATGTGAGTGTGCATTGATTTTCATTCCGAGTAAATTCCCATAAGATTTTTTTTAATACTGGACAGTAATCCACTGGGTTTTATTTAAACTCTCCCTCTTGTCCACAGGCTTTAATCATATAAGAATCCAAGTTGATAAAAAAACATTTTTTTATAGCTAAAGGTAAAGAAATAGTTTTCCCTGCATAGCACCATTCAAAGACTTGATTACTTGTAATGTGTAATGTATTTCTTTATTTCCATTTTATGGTGTTCTGCAGCTTCTGGATGCTCAGTCATTGGTCATTAGTTATGAAAGGAAAAAAGAATAAGATAAAACTGTTTTTTTGAAGGAATTGGTTCATAATATATCAAGTGACTATTCAAATTAATCATTGTCCTTAAGCTGAGAGAAATACTGAGACAGATATGTATTTAGCAAAACTTTGTTCAAGGGAGATTAACCTCTCATGATATAGAAGGGATACAAGAAAGGAGATCACTACTTTCTCAAGTTTTGAGCCAGCTTTCCAAGTTCATATTGTTACTACTTGCTGCTTGTAATCTCCATTCTCCATTTTGCTGTATGAAACTATATTCCTAGAAGCTGTATCCAGTTTCCATGTGGGAAGTACTTTCTCTCATACTTATGGAGATCCCAAAGTGACTTGAAGTATGTGGGCTTCCTGTCATTGCTGCAAGTGTCTGAGTCCTGATAGGAATTCCAACCTCTCTCATCTTACAAGCTTGACTTTTCTGAATTAAATTTTTTTGGCATTCCATTTACTTTTTTCACATGATAGTAATCCAGTAACATGAAATAAAGTAGACAATAAAAATAAATTTATGTTCTGCAGAATATAGATTAATGTGGCATATTGTGAAAGGTAGTTAGACTGATATAAAATACCCATCTGATATATAGCTGCTGTTCAGCAAATATGTTTATCAGTGATTATGTTTTTCATTGGATTGAAATAGGTTAAAATTAGTAAATTTTCTTAAAATGACACAATTATGTTTTCTTTGGTAGGGAACAATTTTACCTACAACTCAGATAAAGTTCTTGGACTGTATTAGTTTTCTATTGCTGTTTACAAATTACCACAAACTTAATGGCTCAAACAACATACATTTATTATGTCAGTTCCTGTGGGTTCAAAGTAGAAGCACAGCATGTCTGGGCTCTCTGCTCAGAGTTTCATAAGGCTCAAATAAAGATACCAGCCAGTGTTGAGTTCTCATCTGGAGGTTGAAATCCTCTTCCAAACTCATTAAGGTTGTTGGAAGAATTCAGCTTCTTGCAGCTGCAGGACCATGGTCCGTCTTCTTATAGCCATCAGCCTGGGGTTGCTTTCAGAACTTGCAGGCTACTCTCAGGTTCTAGCCATGTAGTTTGCTTCATGGGAAGTTCACAACATGGCTATTTGTTTTGTTCCAGGCCAGCTTTGAATTGCTGTGATTTGTAAAGGTCTCACCTAATTAGGTGAGGCCACCTAAAAAAACTCCCTTTTTTATTAATTCAAAGTCAACTGACTGGAGATATTGACTACATCTGCAAAATCTCTTTACAAGCAGAAAAAAATAATATAGTTATGAGAGTGAAATTATATTTATATGACTCATGCACATTCAAGGAGTTACACCATGGGGTGGGATTCTTGGGGCCATCTTAGAATTCTGTCTACCATAAGGGCCATGTAACTTTGGGAATAGTTTGAAACTAAAAACGAGAGAGAGAGAGAGAGAAAAGTATCTTATAGGAAAATATTGAGTGTAAAGTTCCCATTATTGTGAAATGCATATAGATTGATTCATTTGGTCTTCTTTATGGACCCATACATTAAATGCATGGTTTTAATAAGTCCTGACTACTTATATAGGATAGCTATTTTTTTATTATTTAAGATATATTTATTTATTTGAGAGAGGGAGAAAGAGAGCAAACACACAGGGGGAGGAGTAGAGAGAGAGGGCGAGAGAGAATCTCAAGCAGACTCTGCACTGAGCACAGAGCCACATGGCACTTGATCTCACAACACTGAGATCATGACCTGAGCTGAAATCAAGAGTCTAACACTCAATCAACTGAGCCACCCAGGTGCCCTGGATAGCTATTTTTTATATCATGCAACAAAATATTATAGTGACTTTTGTTTGCTTTTGTTGTCACATTGAGAATGTTCCAAACTTAGTTCTGGCTGACAATGCAGTATTCCATATTTCAACAAATCATGCATAGTGATGATAGAATGAATCTTTTCAGATTATATCCAAATAATCTATTTCAACCTTATGTAAATGTTAGCAGTGAAGAAAGTACATCTCCAAATGATAAGAAAGTATCCTAATTTTTTCAAATATAATATACTTAGTTTTGTAGACTTGAAAGTTAACACCTTCTTAAAATAACTAGTAACAAAAATTACTTCAATTACTTAAATTTGTCACTTGATGTATTAGAGTTAGTAATAGAACTATTACATCTTTTTCCAAAAATGAAAACTGTGAAAAACTGTAAAAACTGTTTGAAGATAAAAGTCTTTATATTGTAAAACATGTTAAAATCCTTTGAGGGAAGAAGGGACAAAAAATGTTTTGCATGACTTCTGAAAGAGACCTACAATAAGTGAAATGATATATAATAAATTTAGAATTTAATAAAAATGATTCACAAAAAATTGAATTTTAATTGACATTGATTAGTGTGACTAGTGTGGAATTCTTTTCAATATTACAAAGAACAAGGGCACAATAACCCAAATTCTTATAATTTAAAATGCAAATTCAAAATATCATTTCAAAAATCAAAAGGCTTATTCTTCTGGTAAACTCAGTTACATCATTTTGCTGCCTCATTTTTTGCATCTCACCCAAGTTCCCATTAAAATAGGGTAGTAACACTAAATCCATTGCTTCTTCCTTTTTTTTATACCTTATTAAACTTCATGTTGCTTGACTGACATCGTGCTTGCTGCTTTCATTCAGTGTGTATGAAGGGAGGTTGTTTACGTAGAGCTGTTGTCAAGATATTGTCAAGAGGTATTTAATAACCCCCACTTTTTTGTTTCATTTTTCCTTGTTTGTTTGTTTTGTGTGTGTGTGTGAAGGGTAAATGAGTAAGCAGAAGAGTAATGCATAGGTCTCTCTTTTCCTATTTTTGCTCAGCTGAAAACAAGTTAATTTGATTTCATTTTTATTTATACCAGCAAACTTGGCTTTATTATTTCTATATCCCCCCTGAAATAAATATAATACAGTTCTGTTGATCCTACCCAAGTTGTTTCTAGATGTCAAATTCATGATCCTATTGAAAATTCCTTTATTTGATAACTACAGGATAGCAAGTATAAAGTCATGCTACATTGATTTGGCTTGACTTGAGACATTTAACTTCAACTTTGCACATTTCTTTGAACAGCAAAATTCATATAGATGAGAAGAGGAGAAAGATTGGATATGATTCTTGAATTGTTTTAAATATGGCATAAATTTGTATTTAAACAAATAAAAATTATACACATACATATATACATATATATATTTCTCATATATATTTTTGTGTGTTTATTTAGTATAAGTATATCCCAATTATTGTAACCCTAGCCCGTTAAGAGTGATTTTAAACTGGGACAGGGTTTAGGCATCAGGAGCAAGAGGTGAGAGAAAGCATACCAGAGAAATAAATAATACCAGAGTGAACGTTAACCTTAATGAAAATTATGGACTTTAGGTGATAATGATGTTTCAGTGTAGGTCCATCAGCTGTAACAAATGTACCTCTCTGGTGGGGGATGTTGATGAATGAAGAAGGTTATGCATGAGTAGGGGGAAGGGGGTACATGGGAAATCTGTGTGTATTCTGCTCAATTTTGCTGTGAACCTAAAATTGCTCTTTAAAAAAGGTATACTTAAAAATAAACACGAAACACAAAAGCATCTTTGCTTTGGATATTGTGGAGACACTAAAAGAAATTTGATCATTTATTTATCCAACAGTCATTGAACAAATATTCTTGAGTTATATGCAATGTCCTTCTGAACAAAATAGACATATACCCTCTGCTGGAAATTTTAGTCCAGTGGGAGTGGAATAAGGAATATCAACCACATAATCACTCAAGAAAATATATAATGTTAGAAAATATTAAACGCAACTATGAAAGTGAACTGAAGAATTTTACTAAAGAGGAAAATGCAAATTAGGGCACGAAGATCAGGCAAGACTTAGAAGTGACATTTAAGCTGGGACCGAAAAGGGGAAAAGTGGAAATATAAGGGTAGGGAAAAAAAAAACAAAAACAAGAGACTATGGTGTCATGAAAGCCAGGAGACTATAACGTATCAAGAAGGAGAATGTGTTTGTGTTAAATACTGCTAAACATAGTTAAGTATGGTAAGAGTTGAAAGTATCCAGTGAATTTGACAATGAAGAAATCATTGATGACTTGAGCAAGAGCAGTTTTAGAGCTAAAATCAGACTGGAATGAGTTGATTTCTTGATTTTTTTCCAATTCATGTTAAGTAATTTTTAAATTAAAATTCGTATACCTTGTAATTTTTTAAAAAATGTGAATGGGAGGTTTACCAAAGCAGACTATATGGGTGGTAATTATTTAGAAATGTTGAAAATGTTTTCTGGTTTTTTTGACCACTAACTCATACCTCCCATTCCTGGTCATGAATGTCCCTGAAAATAAGGAATTAATGTTAATAGCAACAAAAGGTCATAGGATAGTCATTTAGAACTGCTGGAATATAAAGATAATGAAAGCACTGCATACATGGTATGGCAATATCCCACAAAACAATCCACTTAATTCCTAAACACACATTATTTTATATGGGAATTTTTTAAAGGTTATTACCACAATTATTTTTTTACTTAATTTGTTCTAGACTGTGGATATAGATACCATTGATGTGGATACTGTGATAAGAGAGTTAAGCTATCCTTACTTTCACAATTTATATGTCATATAATATTATTTATAGATATTAAGAAACAACCTTTTTTTTTAAGGAAGTCAAGGAAATAGATCAAGCACAGGTGGTGTATAATTAAATGTTGATGCTGGGAGGGAGGGTCACAGATTGCTTAAGAATAGTAGCAGTAAGAGTCTCTCTTATAGAAGAGGAAAACTAAGGAAGTAGTGAATTTTATGAGAAAATTTAATAATAAATTATTTTTTCAGGAATATTTTTGTTTGTTTTTTTAAAGGTTTTATTTATTTAACCTAGAGACACAGCGAGAGAGGGAACACAAGCAGGGGGAGTGGGAGAGGGAGAAGCAGGCTTCCCGCAGAGCAGGGAGCCCGATGCGGGGCTCGATCCCAGGACCCTGGGACCATGACCTGAGCCAAAGGCAGATGCTTAATGACTGAGCCACCCAGGTGCCACTTTTCAGGAATATTTTTAATGGTTCTTTGTGTTTTGATAGTTACAGATTATTTTTCCCTCTTTGTTCAACAAATATGAATGGAAGTTGGAAGAGCAGCACCATTAAATGCAAATGTTAAATGATGGAGTATCTGTGTCTCTGTGTCTTTGGTATAAATGAAGCTATTCCAAGAGAGTATTTGCACCTTTATGAGACACATTGTGATGTCTGGTGTATTCCAAAACCTGACTGCTGCCACATTATTAAGGGACTGATTGATCTCCACTCCATATTTGTGATGTTATATTGTTTATGTGGATTTGCCAAAGGCAAACATAACATTTTTTTTTGTAAATTTTAACCAAAGAAATTCTTGTTATAAAAGGAATGACTTATATATCAACTGAAGTTACATATTCGTTTAATGCTTAGTGACTGAGTCTCTTGAGCATATGCTCTTTTATATTAATTCAGTCAGCCGACATCTGAATTGCTGTTACAGACCTATGGCCCCCTGACCCCATCAACTCAAAACAGTTTCATTTTTATGCTCAATTGTATATATTAGCAAAATAGAGACTGCCACTCAAAAATAGCTCCTATTTCCTGATCTGTGGTTCAATCAGAACATGAGATACAATTTTTCCTTTGTTATTAACAAGTCAAGAAGTAGTGATGATGTCTACTATAAACTGGTTTCAGACAACAGAAAGTCTGGGATTAGATTATTAATATTTTTTTCAAAACAATTATGTGGAATGCTTTTCTTTTAGTATCACATCCTTTGCTAGAAACCAGAGACACAAAATCAGCAAAAATACACTCGATCTTTGTTTTCATGGAGCTTATATTATAGTGGGGAGTGAGATATTAATTGATCAATCAAACCAATAACAACAGGGTAAGTGTAGCGGTAGATACATAATTGGGGGATCTGGCCTGGTAAAGGAGGTCAGAAAGACTTTCCCCCCACAAGTTACTATTTGCACACTGAAGGATAAGAAAGCACTAATTGGATTTGCAGTAGGGTGAGGGAATGGAGAGAAGAACCTTTCAGCCAGAAGGAAAAGTATGTGCAAAGACATTTTGGCAGAAGGAGTTGATCATTGTCAATACATTCCTTGCTGCTCTCTCAAACAAGGTGGGAGCAAGAGATACACTAGAGAATTCAGATGGCACTTAGTATGTATTATCCCAGGAAAAGAGATCTAGATCATATATGTTTGTATCTACTTTTTGTATCTATTTTCATCTGTTTATTGTTTAGATTTAATTTAGGTCTTTCAGCCTCCTGTGATATTGAATAATTTGTAGCAAATATGAAATATAATAGGCAAAAGGGATGCAATGAATAAATATATCTATATACTCAAAAAATATTGATCCAATTATAAAAGAAAATATTTTACTGTAGTTCTCATTGCCTGAGGACCTTACATTGTGATGACTAAATTCTGTATTGATAAGCAAGTTTCTTGATCTTTGAAATGCTACAAAAGTGTTTTATTATCCAAAATTAACACTTTTTTCTTTATCCTTAAGGTAGTTCAATAGTTGAAATAAGTTTTCTACTTTTGTTATGGACGGTTCCTTCACCTCTGGCAATGCTGATGAAAAATCCCTTTTTTTTTTTGCTAGTTGATAAAAAACGTTTTTCATTTCTGAATTAAATATTGTATAAAAATGAAAGTTTTTTTGAAGCTATAAAACTATCACTTTATAATAAAAGCCTATTCTCATTGACAAAACTAGAGGCTTTCTGCTTCTATGTTATTCCTAAGATTGTTCCATATTATCAGTTTAGATACACGCCCAATTTACACTACTGTTTATAATGTATAGCAGTGAAGGATACATAATTTCAGGGATGGATGATCAGGACATAGAAGATACGTGATATAGTTGCCCATTGGCTCTTTATAGCTTCTAGGGAGGTTCAGTAAGTACTGGAAGAATGCTACAGGCAGGGCTAGTATGAATAATTTAAGTCGACTTTTCTCCCAAACATAGTTTTAGGAATTTAAACAACACAACTGAAAAAAGCTGATTAAACGTAGACTATTTAGAATCACGATATATCTTAACAATCTCAAGCAGAAGGACTTGCTTAAGAGAGAATCTTGATTTTACTGAAGAATATCTACTGAGGAACATTGAAGAATGTTATAATTTAGATCTTTTTGATGTGCTTTTTTAGCAGTTTTAAAGTATTATGTGAATATGTGTGCAACAGAATTACAATATGAAGGTGACACTCACCTCTTTATTGATTGCTATGGCAAGGCTTCATGAAAACCCTAGCCCACCAGTTGTAGTTGATATGTGTATATTCTCAGAAATATAATAATGTTTAGAGGACAAAATAAGAAATAGTCTTAGCCTCACCACTGACCGATTGTTTAAAGTTCTAATTTCTTTGAGTCTTATTCTTTTTATTTTTAACCTTGGGGTGTTGGACTATAGTCTCTAAACTCTGATACTTCATGATTTTGTCATTCTACAAAGTCTCCCTTCCTTCCTTAAAATCAGAAAATAAGACTATAACATTTGTGATATTACAAAATGGAATGGATTCTAGCAGGAATCACACTGTGTGCTCCTTGCACTCCATGGGGAGTACATGTGTGTGTCTATTTTAAATTATTACTTTTGAGTACTTAAAAAAAGTGATATACAATATTGCAGAATAAAAGTCCAAGGAAATATGATGAACTTAAAAAAAAAAAAAAAGAAGATAGCAGGAAGGGAAAAATGAAGGGGGGGAATCGGAGGGGGAGATGAGCCATGAGAGACTGTGGACTCTGAGAAACAAACTGAGGGTTCTAGAGGGGAGGGGGATAGGGGGATGAGCTAGCCTCATGGGTATTAAAGAGGGCACGTACTGAATGGAGCACTAGGTGTTATACGCAAACAATGAATCATGGAACACTACATCAAAAACTAATGATATAATGTATGGTGATTAATATAACAGTAAAAAAAATGTGTTGGGATTTTTAAAATAATAAGCATGGCTATATTTGGGGGTTTTGAATATCCCATCTACATATTAGGTATAAATTGAGAGATTTGTGTGGATCTTTCATCTCCTCAAGGCATACGACCCTAGATTACCAGGGTAAATACCATAATACTAACATATGGCACCATGTGCCACTGTTATACTTTGAGAGATGGCAGTCAACCTTGAGTGAGATGGGAGTACTGTATATTCTCTCTTGCCAATATGAAATTCCTTATTTAACTAAAATGGCATGGCAATATCTGGAATAATGATGAACATTATTGAAGGCAATTAGCTGGTTGACTAGCTCCAGGTTCACACGTTATTAATTTTAGATGTTCTCTCACAGACTTAGATCTCTTAAGAACATGGCCTACCTTTGCCCTCTATTTTCTTACTGGCTTACCATCTCAGTGTCCTTACAAATGAACAAGAAAGCAAACAGACAAACAAAAGGATGTGGTAGCCAGGATGTTTTACTCTTTGAAGACCAGAGTTAGGATTTTGTTTAAAAAAAAAAATTCTATATATTATGGAAGGATTGGATTGCCTCTAATTTTTGGGATAAGCCTCCCCGTAGAAAAGTTTAATTTGTACTTCAGGTGTTATTAAAGACACAGAACTGGAATGCTTACCAATTGAAACTCAAAGTAGTTCCTGTAATTATATACAACTTAAAAAAAAGGTTTTATGCTGGTATTTGTAAAGCAGCTCTTATCAGCAATACAATTTGAAATTACGGCAAATAACTATTTGATTTCTCTTAATTTTGATAATAATCGTATCATATAATGTCACAAAGGCAAACTGATAGTATTAGGCATTCAGTAAGTAGACTTTAAAATTTTTCTCTTAGCTCATTTACAATTAAATATTAATCTTTTACAATTAAATAAATATTAATCTTTTTCTATGTATGTTTCTCTTAGCTCATTTACAAATAAATATCAATCTTTTTCTATGTATGTTTCTATCATTGATCATGATACGTATTTGCTCAAATTCTATCTTATGTTATAAGTGCAGCAGATGAAGTCTACTTTTTATTGAACATTTATTATGTTCTAGGGCCAAGTGCTTTACACATATTATCTGATTCAATCTTCACAAAAATACTAGTAGTGTCATTTTATGGATTAAGATAAGGAAGTATAAATATATTAAGAAAATTATTTAGTATCAAAAACATAGCAAGTGTCTTTAATTAAATTTGATACTAGTTCTTTTATGATTCTGAAGCCTATGTTTTAATAGCTCGGTTAAACTACTCTCAAACCTACTTGATGTGTTCTGATAGCATATGGTTGTCATTATGAGTAGTGGAATAATTCCCTTCTTTTTCCTTTGGAAATTTTAATGAGATGTGTGTTGTCTGCTTACCCTTACCCTGGCCACACTTTATAGACACGTTTTACAATGTTAACAGATTATCCCCATTTCTGATTCAAATTAAATTGCCTGTCCTTTTATTGGAAGAGGGAGTTCTCTGTCTTATTTTCCCCCTGTATTCCTAATACAGGATGCCTGGCTCAGTAAATATTTGTTGAATGAGTGAATGCATTTAAGCTGAGTTTTAAAGGTTAGGTAACAATTGGCCTTGCAAAGATGTCAAGAAAATTTGATGAGTGGTGACAGATGTTGGAGATGTATATTTTGGGTTTGGCTCTGTCAACTCCAGAGAGGGCTCCTCTATCTCTAGATGAATTAAAATATAGATCTTGTCCTTTTTAGGCTGTTGCACAATACAGCAAGAATCTATTGCTTTTCTTTCTGTCAAAATCAAGAGTCAATGAAAATTATATTCTATGATCCAAGCTAATAATACATCTAATTGCTATATTGCTGATTGCTAATTGTTTGATGTTACCTATCTCTTTAGTGTGTACTCATTGTGCTGTGGACCAGATGTTTTGATCTGCAGAGTCTTGACATATACAAGTGGGGAGTGTTGTATGACATTTTTAAAAATAGAGCAGAGAAATTTGTGTATACTTTCATTTTAAAATATAGAGTAGATATAAAGTTATAATAGTGTGAATTCTTCCTCTCTTGCATTTTGATTGGTTTCCCTGTATAAGAAACTAAATGACAAAACTTTTTGATAGCTGAAAATTTTATAAATGTTGTGGATCATATCGGAGTGAGCTCAGGAAATCATGTAGTACATGTAATCTGTTATGTTGCAGTGAGGAAAAATGAGAACCATTATGGTCGACATAGCTTCATAGGAGGAATAGCAATAAATAGAAGTTTAACAGCCTTATTTGAGTTCATATACAACTTACTTTTTACCTTTTTACATTCATTCAAATACTTATTTCTGAATGAAGATACAAATTCTCCTGAGGGGATAAATCCTTGCATTGGTTGACTCATAATGTTAAAAACAATTAGATTAGTTGGTTTTTACGGAATGAATTATAAGATAAAAAATCAACCTACTCTCCATATAGGGCTGACAGTACTACATGAAGAAATAACACATAGCATTCTAAAGAAAATTATCAGATTATTAGTAAAAATAATGAAATTGTCCTCATGATATACATAAAGTGAATCATTTAAACAGATTCACTATTTGTACATTTGGTAAATACTGAATTTTTACATCTTACACACACAAACACACATACATATACAAAAAATCAGAGGTAATAGGAAATAAAACTTTAATTATGGAGTCATTGGGTTCTGTTGTGAAAAGGATGAGTTGAAGAATTCACATCAATAAAAAGATATTATACATAAAGATTATCATAAAATAATATTCTCATTGCTTTTATCTATTCAAGATCTATATATGATACAACTGTAACAGTCTTCCACAAATGAAGTGGAAACTTACAAGTATTTTGCCCATAACACCAGAGCAAATCTTTTTTTATTAACTGAGTTGAACTTTAAAATTATGTTATGACCAAAAATCAATAAAGAGAAACTGATTTAAGTTCATCCAAGTGTGAAGGGGTTTATTACTAGTGCTACATCACTCTAATGATGTTCTCTTAAAAATTTGTTTTTGTGATATATTGCATCTATTATTGCTAAAAGGATAAAACTGCAAAGCAACCTTGGACATTAATAAATCAGTTTAAGAAAAGTAGGCAAATAGCCAAAGGAAAAGTAAAAATTCAGGATAGAGGTTTTAAATGTTAGATTATAATTATAATATATGCAAACTATGTCCATATCAAATTGCTAATGAGGATTTCCTTCAAAAAATTTTTTTTGACTAACAAAGTATTGTTCTTATTAGTGACTTCATAGCATGAAGATAGGTAATATTTCTAAGGCTTGTTTTACCTTGTAACCTTCAAGGTAAAAAACAAAAACAAAAACAAAACAATGTTTTGTTGAACTGAATTTCTGGAAATTATTACTCTTCATGTTCTTACTCCTATTCCATACTATATACTGGACTTTGTTAAAAATATTAAGAAAACATAAGTCACTTGATACATTTTGTAAAATGTGCGCCATATACTACAGTGAGTTTATATGATGAAAAATGGCAATTTTAGTCATTGCTAAAATACTTCCCTTAGGTTTTTCAGCCTTTATCTTTTCTCAGTAATTTTTTTCAACGTATGTATTTATTTATTGCCTTTCTCCTAAGGATATTTGGACTGTGGCATGTAAATATATCTGATTTAATAGAATGTTTAGGGTAAATTTGATTATTGATTTCATGTATCACATACAAACAGAAGATTGTTCAAATCCTAAGTATACATCTCTGTGATTTCCACAAACTAGGCACACTATGTAATTACCTCCCAAATCAGGTAACAAAATATACAAGTACTCCAAAGTCTCTCTTGCTTGCACCCACCACTACACCTCTTTTCTCCAAAAGTAACTGTAACCCAACTTTAACACCAAAGGTTAATTTTGCCTGTTTTGGTAAAAAATGGATTCATAAAATATGTGTTCTTTTGTTTCTGGCTTTATTCACTCAACAATTATGTTTGTGAGATTCAGTACCAGTTATTTTAGTTATTTCCCTTGCTGTGTAGCCAGCATCATTTATGTGAATGTACCATAATTTATTTATTGCTTGTATTATTGTTGAACATAGAATGGTTACTACTTGGTGGCCATTACAAATACTAGTAGAGCAACGAACATTTTGTATATGCCTTGGGGTGCACATATATGGCATTTCTGTTGGGATTATATATCAGGGTAGAATTACTGAGTTGTGAGTATGCTCATCTTTAGTTTAGGAAAATCTCTTTGTTAAGGACTTTTCCAATGTAGTTATATAAATTTATACTTCTACCAGCAGTGTATGGAAATTCCAATTGTTCTTTTTTTTTTTTTTTTAAGATTTTATTTATTTATTTGACAGAGAGAAAGAGCATGAGCAGGGGGCGTGGCAGGCAGAAGGAGAGGGAGAAGCAGGCTTCCCACTGAGCAGGGAGCCCGATGCAGGGCTCGATCCCAGGACCCTGGGATCATGACCTGAGCCGAAGGCAGATGCTTAACGACTGAGCCACCCAGCGCCCCTCCAATTGTTCTTATTCTACATTTTGGCCAACCCTTGATATCACCAGGTTCTTTGTTGTTATTTGTTTGTTTTATGTGTGTGGGGGGGTTATGTTTATTTAGTATTCACCATTCTGTGGATATGTAGTGGTATCTCATTGTGGGTTTAAAATGTATTTTCCTAATTATTAATGAAATTTAGAAATATCTATATACTTATTGGCCATTTATATATATTATATATATACATATACATATATATGCACATACAAATGTATACATATATGTATACATATATACATATATGTGTATATGTATATATGTATACATATAATGAGGAATAAATAGATAAAGCTAAGCCAGGTGAAAATAAGAATAGGAAAACGCAACTCAAAGCCAATGGCAGGGACCCCTGGGTGGCTCAGTTGGTTAAGGATCTGTTTGGCTCAGGTCATGATCCCGGAGTCCTAGAGATGGAGCCCCGCTTCAGGCTTCGCTCAGCAGGGAGTCTGCTTCTCCCTCTGACCCTCCCCCATCTTGTGCTCTCTCTGACTCTCCCTCTCTCAAATAAATAAATAAAATCTAAAAAAAAGCCAATGGCAAATTTATTACCTAGTAATATGTTATCAGTGACTACTCAATTTTAAGAGATGGGCTGCAAATTTGGATTAAGCTTCCTAGCAACCAGAATAAAAGGAGAGATATACAATAAATTATTCATTTCATGGCTTTTCCTGGCACCAAGTCCTATAAAAAATTTATTTCATGGATTTTTATAAAGGTGAAACTATAAAAAACATTCTCAACAACATTCCTGAAAGAAGTAAACTGGCAAGTTCATTTAATTAATTCTCTTAGTATCCTTACATTCAAGTACAGAACCATTATTTGCATTAGGTTTGGTGTACATAGTTATGTAGACCTCTATACAGTCATAGAGATACGAGCATATGGACTTACAGAAGCACAAAGACTATATTCTTAGCTATCATCTTATTACTATAAATATCTATTAGCAATCTTATAATAATGTCCATAAAGTATAGCAACTGTACAAGATAATTTAGTCTGTGTCTCTAATTATATTCTAAAACTGTGCTGTCCAATAGAGTAACCACTAACTACAGTTAATTATTTAAGTTTAATTTAGTTAAAATTAAATAAAACTAAAAATTTAATTTCTTAGTTGCACTAGACATAATTCAGTTGCTCAATAGCCACAGGTAGATTTGGTTACTCGATTGGGCAGAACATATATCAAACATGAAGGGGGGGGTGGAATTGGAGGGAGAGATGAACCATGAGAGACTATGGACTCTGAGAAACAAACAGGGTTTTAGAGGGGAGAGGGGAGGGGGGATTGGTTAGCCCGGTGATGGGTATTAAGGAGGGCAGGTACTGCCTGAAGCACTGGGTGTTATACGAAAACAATGGATAGTGGATCACCACATCAAAAACTAATGAGGTATTGTATGGTGACTAACATAACATAATTAAAAAACAAAACAAAACATTTAGATTACCAAAGAAAGATCTATTGAATAAAATTATTCTAAAGCTTGGCAAAATATTGTGTCTTATTTATAACTTACAAAAATGCTGTGTTAATCAGAATATTTAATTTATAACAACCTATTATCTGTTGGTACTAGATAAAATTTATCATGCATCTAATTGTAAGGATTAAGAATTAAAAGGTCTGTGTGATTGGAAGATTGTTCTTGGATCAGAAAACCAGAGTTTTAGTCTTAGCCCTGTCTTTACATTGGCTCTGTGATTTAAGGAAAATCCTCAGTGTCAATGAACTTTAGTTTTACCTTTTGTATAACAAATGGATTAACTTACGAACTCTAAAAGAAATCTGAATTCTCTGAATTTCTTTTATCATAACCTCACATCTAAGTTAATGACAGCATAAAGATCATTTAAGGGATTCTGATGCATTCAATAGAGAAAAAATTTCTAAGTTTAAAGACAGAGTCCATCAAGTCTTAAAGATAACAGCAGGGTTCTTAGGAGAAAGAGGCATTCTTCTTCACACAAAAGCAATACTTTAAATATTAGTTGCTTCTATTAGATATTATATTTTTACCCACTTAAGAATGCCTGAAAAAGATATTAAGAAACATGAGAGTTTATTTCAGCCTAACTCCATACTTTAAACTGAAGGTGACCTCAACTCTACACATTTCAACAAAAAATATTTTCTCTCCAGATTCAATTGTATTCGTTTTAAAGATATTAGTTCTGAGATTTAAAAATAAGGAAAACAACGATTTTGGTATATTTCATATCTTAATTGAACTGAAGCTTTTTAATGATGTAAATTTTTATTTTGCTGACTTATTGACAACATTGCTCAAAATGACATGGAAACAAAAGCTTTGATTAATGATAAGTCATTCTGTCATATTCAGGCTCTCTCTTTTTCTTTTCTTTTTTTTTTTTTTTTGTTAGCCTTATTGAGGTATAATTGACATATAAAATAGTAAGATATTTAAAGTGTATATCATGGTGATTTAATATACATATATATTGTGAAAAGATTCTCCCCATCTACTTAACACATCCATCAGCTCATATATTTCTCATTTTTGTGCATATGTGAGAACATTTAAGTTCTACTCTCTTGGCAAATTTCAGTTATAACATACCGTCTTATCAACTATAGTCACCATGTTTTACATTAGGTCCTCAGATCTTACTCTTCTTATAGCGGAAAATCTAAACTCTTTTATCAACTTCTCTCTATTTCTTCCATCCCCAGCCTCTTGTAATGACTTTTCTACTCTCTATTTCTTAGAGTCTGACTTTTTTTTTTTTTTAGATTCCACATAGAGGTGACACCGTGCATATTGTCTTCTCTGTCTAGCTTATTTCACTTAGCAAGATACCTTCACAGTCCATCCAAGTTGTTGCAAATGGCAGGATCTCCTTCTTTCCCATGGCTGAATAATATTCATATATATATATGAAGTTATATATATATATCTGAAATATATATATATAAGAAAATGTGATACACACACACATACGTATCACATGTTCTTTATCCATTCATCCATTGATAGACACTTAGGTTGTTTTCATATCTTGGCCATTGAGAATGATGCTGCAATGAACATGGGTATGTGGATAGCTTTTGAATAACCCATTTTCATTTCCTTAGGATATATAGTCAGAAGTGGGATTATTAGATCATATGGCAGTTCTATTTTTAATATTTTGAGGAACCTTCTTATTTTTTTTCCCTCAGGCTACACCAATTTATATTCTTACCAACAGTCCACAAGGGATCCCTTTTCTCTACATCTTCAGAAATACCTGCTATCTCTTTCCTTTTCTATGATAGTTATTCTAAGATGTGAAGTGATATCTTATTGCAGTTTTGATTTGCATTTCCCTGATGGTTGGTGTTTCCTCTTGGCTGGTCAGGTCTGGAATAACCTGAGTTCTCTTCTCACACAAAGGTGCTACCTTTGCTCTTTATGTAGAAGCTGGATAGGTGAGTGGTGTCTTCAACGGTCAAGACCATACTGGGAGGACGACCACAGCAGTGAAGGAGGACTTTTCACAAAGAACAACAACAACAACAAAAGTTAAAAATGTCACAATAGAAATGTCATCCTGAAGAATTCTGAGTAGACCTTGGGAGGGCAACTCTAGGTGTCACTTGCTGCTGAGTAAGTGTTCTGGCTTTCTGCAAATTGCCAGTTGTTGCTCTTCATCAGATAAGATTATGTTACCGTCTTTGTCTTCATGCATATGGTAGAGACTCTTGCCAAACCAGCTCCCTGAGTTGTTATAAAATGAGTGAAGTATTCTCTGCAGGCAGAGCTCCCTCTCTGCTTCTGCACGGCAACTTCTGATGGTGGCTGCCTCCTTCACTCACACAGGAGAGTTGCCAGGGAGAAGATGGAGCCCTTCCACCTGTTGGGGATCTCCAGGCCCAGCTTGTCCATGAGGAGCTGTATTCATTACACTTCCCATGGAGTTGTAGGGCAGCCCAGTCATCCTTCAGGATCCACTGCAAGTTCATAAGGTAGCATGTAGGCCTCCACCTAGGTGGCTTTATCACACACCAGAAGCAAGGATACTTTTTTAGAACCCTTGAGGTGAAAGCTAAACACAGGATTGTGTCTGCTTTGGTGGCAGCCACAGTTGCTACCTTCCAATTCAGAAGTTTCCCTAACACCCCTTTCTCCCTAAGGGACACAATGATACCCCATACCTGGATCCCTTGATGGTTGCAGATCTTAACTGTCTGGTATCAGCCCAGGGCAGTGCCAAACTGGGTATAGAGGGAACAGATCTCAACATAATAAAATAAATCTACCTCAAGACTGTAACATAGAAACTCTGTGTATGTTTACATTCATACCAGTCCTTCCCAAATTCTAGAAAATAGAAATGTGAACTCATTTTACAAGGCCAGCATACTCTGTTACCAAAACCAGACAAGGATACTACAAAAAAAGAAAAGAAAATTTCAGGTCAATATGCCTGAAGAATATAGACATAAAAATCCTCAACAAGATATTAAGAAATCAAATTCAACAATACATGAAAAGCATCATGATCCTTTAAATTAAAATACCATGATCAAGTGGGATTTATTCAAGGGAAGCAAGGATGGTTCAACATCTGCAAATTAATCAATGTGATAATACCGCATTAACAGAATGAAGGATAAAAACTGTATGTTCATCTCAATAGATGCAGAAAAAGCATTTGACAAAGTTCAACCTCCATTCATAATAAAAACTCTCAACAACTGAATTCTCTGTTTGTTGATGGGTTATTCTCATGGCCTTTTGGCTAGAAACCTTACTTGAAATCCTGAGGAATACAGCTAAAACCTGAAATGGAAAGCAATTAAAGAGCCTATAGATTTTTTTAAATGTGGTTACAGAGTTACCATATCAGCAACTTGGATTCTAGTGATTACATCCATTGCCCTACTTTAAGGAAATCTTACTCTTTGTTCAGCAAACTTATTTTTACTTCAGAAATTGAATGAGTACATTTGTATTCCTAGATTTCATACAATTATTCTAGCTTTTAATCCTATCAATTGCATAAGAAAATATAAACATTTTCAATTATGTAGGTCCTATGTTAGTCGTTGGGATGATAATAAGAGGGCTTTGCCATTATTCTAATATCTTTCAGCTGCTCCTATAAAGAGATAAAATCTGCTTTTATTTTATTTTTTTAAGATTTTATTTATTTATTTGACAGAGAGAGATACAGGGAGAGAAGGAACACAAGCAAGGGGAATGAGAGAGGGAGAAGCAGCCTTCCTGCTGAGCAGGGAGCCCAATGTGGGGCTCCATCCCAGGACCCTGGGATCATGACCTGAGCCGAAGGCAGATGCTTAACGACTGAGCCACCCAGGCACATCTAAAATCTACTTTTAAAACTGCTCTCAGGGGCGCCTGGGTGGCTCAGTCGTTGGGTATCTGCCTTCAGCTCAGGTCATGATCCCATGGTCCTGGTTTTGGGATTGAGCCCTGCATTGGGCCTTCTGCTCAGCGGAGAGCCTGCTTCTCCTCTCCCTCTGCCTGCCACTCTGCCTACTTGCGCTCTCTCTCTCTCTCTCTATCAAAATAAATAAATAAAATCTTTAAAAAATAAATAAAACTGCTCTCATTACAAGCATGCAATTAAGATAAGTTCCTATTAATGTCTACTAATTTCTAAAACAACAGATTGCCACTAAACCTTCCTAAATAAAACATGGAACTGCTACTATTTATGCCTCAACTCTCCTCCACAAGTGGTTTTGTTAATTCATTCAATATTATGCATACTATATTATGTTTTAAAATTTCAGCTATATGCCTGGCTCTGAGTTAATCACAAAGGACACAGTGATCAGGAAGATACAGTCATAGTCTTTCAAGGAAGGCTGATGTTAATTGCCATTGAATATGTTAAGTGTTCTGGAGCACAAGGGGCTAACTAAAATAATATTAACAGAAACATCTGCCCTTGAGTGCATGTGTGTGTGTGTGTGCACGCATGAGTGTGTGTCCCCTCTCCAGGGAAAGCTTTTTGCAGAAGTAGTGCTTAAATGGATACTTGAGGACTGAGTGGAAGTTAAGTAAAGATTGAGAAGCAGAGATACTCATAGAAGCTATAGTAGTGCAAGCATTTGTTTTGGTGGCCTGGAGTGACATAGTGATAGTAGAATAAAGAAGTAAAAGATATGTTTAAGATGTAGAATTTATAGCACATAGTGAGTAATTAGATTTGGAGAGTGGTGGGGAGTCAAGGCTGACCACTACTTTGTTGCCTTGGAAAGCTGAGTGGGTGGAGATGCCATTCATTGAGATAAAGATCACATGAGGGGAAAAATAAATTAGTTCAAAGGAAGAAGGGAGTGACTGACTTTGGTTTGGATCTGGTGAGAGAGAGAGAGAGAGTGTGTGTGTGTATATGAGAGAGAGAGAGAGTGAGAGCTCTCTAGTGTCTTCTTATAAGAATACAAATCCTATGGGATCAAAGCTCCACTCTTATGACCTCATTTAATCTTAGTTACTTCCTTATACTCCTGATAGGCCCTATCCCTAAATAAAGTCACATGGGGAGCTGGGGCTTTAATTCATATGAATTTGGGGGTGAGGAACACAATTCAGGCCACAGCACCACTAATAAGTGAGAAAGTCAGAATTCTAACCCAAGCACTTACAATACTAGCACATACTCTCTGAACCTCTAGTTTCTATTTTGTATCCCTAAAAGTAAATGGGCAAAAAGTATCTACTGTAGAATGTTGGAGAAATATCTTATGATACTATTTTCTCTAAAGTAGCAGAACAAACAAAAATTACGTTAATATTTGGGGGAAAAGATATTCAAAGTGGCCACTTTCAAAATGACTTTGTAACTTAGTTTCTTTTGATATCAAATAAATAGCATGTATACACTGAGATTAAAAAGTAATATGCATTTAAAAATGGTTGTGATTAGTGTCTTGGTATGTATTCTGTATTGCTGTTAAATAAGAAGAGTGTTTCGTATACAGAAAATTCAGCTACAAAGAATTCATCTGAGTTGGACATTTCCAATGTCTATGACAACAATTTTATTTCCAGAGAAAGGATTATGAATTTTTATGTAAAGAAATTATGGGGTCAAGAAATCTCCAATATAGAGAAAATGAAAAGATCTACAATTTTCTTGTGTATTCTGATATATACATGGATTTAAATTTAACCCAATAAAATACATAGGAGTTACATCAAGAGAATATTTTTCTGAGTTCAAAATTATTTTGAAACTCCATTTGTATACTTTTCTTAAGTATAACAGAATGAAAGAGAATAAAGATCTTTGAGCTATATATATACTTAATTACTTTTTAAAAAAGATTTTATTTATTTGTCAGAGAGAGAGAGCACAAGCAGGGAGAATGGCAGAGAGAGAAGCAGGCTGTCTGCTGAGCAGGGAGCCTGATGTGGGACTCGATCCCAGGACCCTGAGCTGAAGGCAGATGCCCAACCGACTGAGCCACCCAGGCGTCCCTATGTATTTAATTACTTAAATAAAGGTATTTTTCACCTAAGAAATTATGAAATAGGGAAGATAAGTACTTTTTTTTTTTTCTCTTTAGATGAGCAGTTATCTATTTAATGCCAGAAGTGTTACAATATTGTTCAAAGTGATGTAAATGCTATTGGCATATTTTGGCAGTTTCTCCCTTAAGGTATCTATTTCCCTCCCTTATAAATTCAGTAAGCAGTAAAGCTCATATTCTTAGTGTTTTGAATTTGCACTGCCTCCAAGCATCTATTAACATCCTCAAAAACTTCATATTAAATCCATCTTTCTTATGTTGCATTTCAAGACTAGTGAAGTTTCTTCCTTGTCACTGTAATTCTCTTCCTCTTGTTCTAAATCTTAATTGTGTCCTATTCCAATATAAGCTCTTGTCTTAGTCATTTTTTATGTATTTCATAGTTTATTTCTCCTTTTTCTATGTTTCTTTCTTTCTATGTAATCTTCCTCCAAGATAAGTGAGCATTTTATATAATATGTTATACTATTAGGTACTAAGGAGAAAAACCAATGAGAGAGGATATGGGCTGAAATTTTAGATAAGGTGATACATGGAAGTCTTCACTGGGAAAGTGGAGTAAAAACCTAAACCAACAGAAGAAATTAGCCTTGCATTTGTGAGAGGGAATCAGAATCCAGAGAGAGGAACAGTGGATGTAAACTCTAGGACAGAAACAAGCCAGGCATGTACAAGAGACTGATGATTAATCGGTTACTTTTTTTCCCTATTTTCAAGCTTCATAAATATTCCTGAAAGGGGATATAAATCCTAAGAAAAAGACACCATATAAAAATAAAATAAGCAAATACTAAATCCTTTGATCAAGTAGTTGCTTTTTATGAAATATTATTTACAATAATATATATTAACCTCTGAAGGTCAATTTTAAAGAAGTGTATGATTCTAATGAGTACAGTATGGTTTAATTTTACATCTAATTATTTAAATTTCATTTAAAAAGTAAAATATTATTAGTTTAATAATACACTATATGTTAACTAGATTGAATATAAATAAAAAATTTAAAAAAATAAAATAAAAAAGTAAAACTATTCATAAACTCATATAATTTTTAGAATAGAATGGCAGGGTGAAAAAAAAGGAACTTGACTATATAGCACAAAGTAGAATCCTAGTCTAAATTCTGAAAGTAGATGATCTCTGTGAAGTAAAATTCTGTCTCTTTTGAAGTAGGTAAAATTCTATGCATATAACCGGAGGTTTGATGCAGAGAGTTCTAGTAACTTATCCAAGATTAGTGAAGTCAAAAATTGCAAGGCTAAGTCTATCATATTACAAAGCCTGTGATATTTCATAAGTATGTAATTTGTTTATGGCTTTATGTGTAAGCAGTCTTATCCCAAATGATCCCTAAGAAATGTGTCAGTTCTTATACTTGTCCTTGATAGCCTATATTTAATGTAGTGTTGGGTAACATTAACAAATTTAGATCTGATTTCACTTCAGTTGAAATAACATTTCATTATTTTTTTGAGTTCACAGTTAATATGTTTTGTAGCAAATGGTTAAAGACAAATTAATTCCCCTTCTTTTGTATATTATCATATAAGAACAGATGACACTGCTTCCAAATACATAGGATTATTCACAGGAAAATAAATAGAGAATTCCGTTGGTTGAAAGTCTTTTTAATATAAATATAATGATCTATTGTCATTACTCATGTTGATTCCACTTTCATTTCTCTCTTTAATGTGACTGCACTGGCTTCATTTCTCTTATTCAAGCTGTTATCACAAGGATTTTTTTTTTTTAAAAAGGTTTATTTATTTATTTTAGAGAGAGAGCAAGCGAGTGAGGCGAGGAGTAGAGGGAGAAGGAGAAACTTTAGCAGATGCTGTGCTGAGCGCAGCATGGAGCCTGTCACTGGCCTATCTCACGACCTTGAGATCAGGATCCTGAGATCACGACCTGAGCTGAAACCAAGAGTTGGATGCTCAACCAACTGGGCCACCCAGGTGCCCCTTGTTATCACAAGGATTTTTTATGACAGTTTTATATTCTTTTTTTTTTTAAGATTTTATTTATTTATTTGAGAGAGAGAGAATGAGAGACAGAGAGCATGAGAGGGAGGAAGGTCAGAGGGAGAAGCAGACTCCCCGCCGAGCAGGGAGCCCGATGCGGGACTCGATCCCGGGACTCCAGGATCATGACCTGAGCCGAAGGCAGTCGCTTAACCAACTGAGCCACCCAGGCGCCCGAGTTTTATATTCTTGACAAAAAGTTTTATTGTACCATCACTGATCATTCTAATAGGAACAAAATTAAAGAATTTGAGAAGGTGATTTTTTTTAGAATATGTTCATATCCAATTCCAGTTTAGGAATTCATGCAGAACAGACATTTATAAACATCACTCTGTTTAATTGTATTTATGAAAACCTTTTTAAAAGAGTGTCTTTTTCAATACTTGTCAGAAAAAAAAAACATGGTGAATTGCAGACCATAGAATTCATGATCATGCTACATATGATTCCTTAAAACTGTAATAAAAGAGAACTTTTATGACTAGAACAGACTGAGACAGTTCATACTGCATGTGGATAAAAGTGAGTGTCATTAGATCTAAGCCATCCCATGTTGTTTCCTTTTTTTTTTTTTAAAGATTTTATTTATTCATTCATGAGAGACAGAGAGAGAGAGAGAGGCAGAGGGAGAAGCAGGCTCCCGCCGAGCAGGAAGCCCGACGCGGGGCTCGATCCCAGGATCCTGGGATCATGACCTGAGCCGAAGGCAGATGCTCAACCATCTGAGCCACCCAGGCGCCCCCCATGTTGTTTCCTTTTTAAAATTTACTGTATAACAATAATAAACTTTGACATACAGAGCTCACTGCTAAATATATGTATTGTTTCATTTAATCCCATGCAAACATTCCAAATATTAAATATTTCTTAAATGTTGTGAATATATCTAAGTAATTTGCTTAGGGCCACAGAGTGAGAAGGGCAATCCTAGGATTTGAACCCAGACAATCTGAATCTAGTGATATCCCTCTCTTCAGCATTATGACTGCCTCTGCGTATACCCCTCCCTGGCCTGTGTCAGATCCTGGGCTAGGTGCTCAAGTTACAATGCTGTACATGATAGCTGTGAGAAAGCCGGCCAGAGTTACATGGACAGTCCTGTTACCATAAAACAGGTCAATAGGACCAGGGCCATATGAAAATGGGATGAATTTGCAAATCTTCATTAGTTCAGTACTGTAACCAACAAAATAATGAGAAATCAGAACAACTGATTGTAAAAATGTGAATACAATGATGATGGGTATGATAAGAACGTGCAAGAGGAAATTCTCTCCCATACATTAGGATGCTTGAAGAAACAGTAACAGTAAAGCCTTCTTGGGCTTTAGGAGTACTACTAAGTACTACAAAGGCTTCTGACTTCAGATTAAAATATTAAATAACCAAATCAGTTAAAAAAAAAGACCTTTACTACATATTTTGCCTTTAAAAGTGATTATGGATATCTTATGAATAACTAGCTATTCCTATTTTATCTCTCTGATTCATGTTGCTATCTAATTGCTTCTATCTATAAGCCCCTGCCACATAGAGAAGACACTGTTATTTGTTATTATTGACACATAACAATGTTTATGATAAATAAGCCTAAGATATTTGGTAATTGAAAGGAGTTAGTTTGCAGGCATCAATTTAAATTTCAATATTTGAAGATTTGTTGAGTTCAGAAAGTACATGGCACAGTTTTCACTAGCAGGGTAAAATGATATTTTAAAAGAATAACTTGCTTAAAATAGTCTGTATCTTGCATTATAAAATTATTTTCTGTTGTTGACTGAGAAAGATACAGAAATTTTTAAAAAAACAATAGATTTTTTCCCCTACTTTGGCTTGAAATAAAGGTAGGAATAAAAATGTGGACACTGAGCAGTCTGATTTGTTTAAAATTTTACAAATAAGCGACATCATTGGAGAGACAGAAAGGTTTAGAATTATGTTCCCATTGGGTGCTGATGTTATCTCTGAAAGCTAGTCACAGATACTATATTCAAGGGGGCCATTGGTTGAAGTTCATGATTCTTCATCCATGTAGAGCCAAACATAATGGGAAAAGTATATATTTTGTTTAGAAACAAAAATGATCATTTTGTGAAAAATGTTTAAAAGGACGGGAAGATAAATGACTAATTAAAAGGCCAATTTCCAGCTATTAATGTGAAAAATAATTTGCCCTCATAGTAATAGAATTCTTAGTAATTAGAGGGCAGAATGCTCCAAATGTAAGATATATATTATGTATCTTTATAAATCTATATTTACTATCTATCTATAGTAAATCAGTTGTTAACTTATTTTATAAAAATAGAAAAAATAAATCTGAATAGATTTTACAGATTGCTTACCATATGTCATATTAATATTAAATGCTTTTACGTTTTATGTTTGTAACCATTATCATTTTAGAGATTTTTGTTTGGCTAACTTTTGATGAATCAAACAATGTATAAATATCAAAAAGAATGAATAATAAAGCAAATAGTCTTTTAATAATGAGACTTGCCTGTGAACATCACTGGTCATTTATTTTAAAAGGATTTCTTTTTCCAAACTCACTTTTCCATCTGCTGATAGTAGGCAGGATTGGAGATGAAAATAATGATTTCTTCCTGTGACCTGAGTGACATACAAAGTTCAGAAATATCTAAGTGGTTGATTAGTAATTTATTACCTTCCTCCAAAGATGAAATGCCCAGAGATTGAATTGACTTAACAACATGTGCTTGAGCCCAGAGATTTTAGGAAGGATTTGGGTTACTAGTTTGTTGTTTTCCTGAGTACTGATACAGTCTGTCATGTCAAAATATGCATAATATTATCATATTTTCCTAAGTAACAGAGTGATTTGTTTAAAAGTTGTTCAGATTATGTCATTTCTCTCTCTCTCTTTTTTAAAGATTTTATTTGTTTGAAAGAGAGAGAAAGAGGGAAAGAACAGAGGGACAGTGACAGGGAGAAGCAGACTCCCCACTGAGCAGGGAGATCATGACCTGAGCGGAAAGTAGATGCTTAACCAACTGAGCCACCCAGGTGCCCCAGATTATGTCATTTCTCTTTTCAAAACTTTCCCAGTGCCTTCCATCTCATGCACACTAAAACCCAAGATCTTTACAGTCATCTCAAAAATTATACTTGAACCAGTCTTCATTATGTCTTTGAACTCACCTCCTATTACTCTCTTCCTCCTTCAAGCAGCTCCAGCTATGGCAGCCTCATTGTTGGTTCTTGAAGGATCCAGCCATGTTTCTGCCTAAAGGTCTTTGCCTGTTGTTCCCTCTGCCCGATTGTGCTTTCCTCTCACAACTTGCAAGGCTAATTGCTATAGGTTTTTACTCAAAGCTACTTTTCAGTGAAACCTTCTATGTGCTACCCTATCTAAAATTTCAACCCATATGCCTCTTCTCTCATTTTTTCTCTTTAGTATATATTACTATAACTACATAATGTGTGTACTTATCTTTATTTTCAATCTTTCTCCCTAGAAATAAGCTCCTTAAGATTGGGGATTTCTGATTCTTTCATTCATTTGTGTGTCCTCTGTGCCTGGCACATTGTGGATGTTCAATTAATTTATATACAAGCATTTATATAAATGATAAATGAAATAGAATATATGAAATAACTTATGCAAAATTGTATTTTATTTCTGTTTTGTTGTTAATATAACACTATTATTATAATTAGCTGATGCATAAAATAGTTACCAGAAATTGTTCTTCATAAAACCAATAGTTTTACTATTATTATTATTATTATTACTTATTATTATTCATTTTGGTCAAAAATATATGCCTGTTCCATGGTTTCAGAATCCGATTTCCAACAGAGATCTTGCCTATGGTGAAGGCAGCCTTATTGATATTGCCTCATTACGTTGATCTGCATGGTACTGTTAAGATGAACTTAATGCATGTATTGAGACATTTCAGCATCAAAACATATCCTCAGTTCTTGTTGTACATGTGAGATATAGCAGGTTCTCAAGTATTTATTGAAAAAGTGACTGAATTAATGTAGAAATTATTAATATATACTTTAAAAAATCCAATGAAAATTAGCACTAATAAAAGCACCATTTTAAATAAAATTAAATTCTCATTTAAATGAAGGGAGGTAGAATGGATTATTTGCTTCAATGGGTTTATTGCATTTCAAATGCAATTTATACTATGATTCTAGCTTTGTAACCAAATTAGTATTCATTTGACAAACATTTCTTGAGTGCAGAATATAGGATGAATAAGGTAGAGTATTTCCTTCATGATCTTCCTCTCAATTCTTTACCTTCTCTCTCTCCCATGCATACAAATAAACACACATATGCACACATGTCCACATGGTAAATGCCAACAATAGAGAACAAAAATAATAGGGATAGTAAGGATATATGCTTATAAACATTGGTACACATGACAGTTCCATAAAAGAGGCACCCTACTCAGATGAACCATTGCTTTCTGGACAGCAAGCACAAAATATAGGAAGATTCTATAGGCTGGTCTAGCATGGTGTCAGAGAGGACAAAATAAAGGATACAAAAAAAAAAGAAAAAGAAAAATTGCTCCCTTTAGATGAATTTTAAGGTATGGAATGTGCTTCAGTAATTCTGATTTACTTTTTTATCACAAAGTATTTTGACAGAGTTGTCTTCTAAATGAAGTAACATTATTGTAAGAACATTAGGGATAAAAATCTAGGTTTAGCCAGTTAAGAGTCTTATATTTTTCTCATCACTTCTGAAAATATTTATTGATTAATCAACACTGAAAAAATTAAATCCATCCTGAATACACCTTATTATAACAATCCAGAATGCCATACAGAGAACCACAGTGAACCACTCAACAGGTTCAATCAGCCTGAGATGTGTTAGAGTTGGGGCTAAAATAAACACTCCCAAAATCTGTTAAAATATTCTAATATATTTAAAGTGGATTTCATGTAGTGTAAAGAGGAAAACAGCATGCTCCACTGATTTTTTATGAGTTTTTAAAGGTAATTTAACATAGTTATGGTTGCATGCTAATATGTTCATAGAAAGGAGAGAAAATAATCAACAAATATAGGGTAATTAAACAGCAGGGTAAGTTATAAAAGAAGGAAAACTTGGAGAATTAAATTTTAAATGAACTTCCTCAGTATCTAATTGATGAATTCTGAGAAAAGAGAAATGTAATGTGTATGAATCTGAATTTCTGTTGCTTTTCCTTCCCACTTGAATTCAAAGGAGTTGGCATTTTTGCAAATTCTTCCTGTAAACATTTGACAAGTATGGCTTTCAAACTCAGAAACAAATACCACCCTACTGACTGACTGATTCCTCAGGCCAGGTTTATAAAATCACTGTGGTGCAGACCCTATTTAACACTTTCTAATTATAGGTATGTGGAATACTAATTAATTTGTCATGTGATCCAATTAGTTAGCACCCCTCAATTGTCTTAAGTGAAAATACTTCTTTTTGGAGCTTCCTGCAGAGGAAATGTAGTATTCTCTTTTAGGAAGAGAATATTAGCAATTCAAAAACAGTTTTGAATTTGATTTGCTTTTAATACCAACAAACTGTTTTTGACCAACAACTATTGCAACATTGCTAGCCATTTGGTCTCATTAGTGTTATTATATTTATTTGGCCACTTTTAAGCTAGATGATGTTCCAAACTGTTTATAAATATTAGCTTATCAAAGTCTCATAATAACTCTACAATGTATATACTATTACTAACTTTAATAAGTATGACTTTCTTATTAAATAGTACTGAAACTTATACTGTAAATAAAAGTAAATATTAGACTTGAGAGTTTTTCCATTTTAACTTTCTGGGAAATTTCACAGGAATTTTCAGATGAAAATGTTCAGATGAAGCTTTTATGTAAAGATATATTTAGAACCAAATACTAGGAAGGACTATAATACAGACTTTATTATCTATAATACAGACTTTATTATTGAGATAGAAGTTTACATTAAATATTACTTTTCCTATTTGTCTACACATTCCTTTTCCCTTATGTCCCTTAATGTGATTGGTTGATTTGCCGCTGAGTGTATCTGTGTACATTAATCTCCCCAAAGTAGAATAAAATTACATAGATCTTTCCTATTTTATGTTGTCTAGAAGAAAGGGGACTTAGTTAAACTGAGACCATCACCAGGGTCTTAAGTGAAATTAATGTTCTATTAAAACCAGCTGCCATGATCTTTTACAAAATTTTAAAAAAGGAAAGTCCAGAAAGCCAAAACCCTCAATAAATTTTTAGTTTTGCTAAAAATTCTTCATTTCCAACCATCTATTACCTTAACATATCTGCAGATAGTTTAACTACATGAATTACTATTTGGCTATGTTCCTGATGTCAGCTAATGTCTTTTTTTATTTCACTGGCCTTAACTCTATGCTAGGGACATAGATCAGACTGTCCTAATGTGAATTCTGATTGGTTCATTGGCTGTCCCTGGAGGATGAGCCAGAAAATCAGTAAATATTCCATGTTTCTTGGTATAAGAAAATCTGAGTTGGGGAGTGCTAATTGTCCATCCCTAATTCAAAATTTAAAGTTTCTGATTAGTATATCATATCCATGAGCAGTGTTGAGGAAGCCTGTAAGTCTGAGGGATAAGGCTGTACTAAAGAAAGTAGGTTGGACTCTCTATAATGCTTCATGGCCTTAATGGTCATCTATGTATATATTTGCAGGTAGCTTAAGAAAGCCAGCTAGTCTGAGTAATTTCAGTTTAGGTATTCTTTCTTCCTCTGTGACAATACGCATGAGGCTCTTAAGCACTAGAGACTCTAAAGTTTATTATATATCCACTTCAAATCCTATTAAATAATTATGTTTTGGGAACCTGGGTAAGTTACTTAGGCCTGTGTATATAATATATAAGGTCTCTAATGAGATGTATTTATTCAAAATTTAAGGAGCTATCACCACTATCCTGATGTAATAGACATGGTATAATACTCTAGAAGTAAAAAAAAAAAAAAGGTGATGAATAGAATACTGTGTAAGAAAATAAACAGAAAATTAAAATTACTTATCTGTGATCAGTAATGATTTTGCAGTTGTAAATAGTTTGAGGTTTCTGGATAATCTGAAATTATAAAAATTGAACATTTTCAAACACATGTTGGTGAGAATGTGGAGAACTTGGAACCCTTGTGCATTCTAGTGGGAATTTAAAATGATACAGCCACTGTGGAAAACAGTGTGGTGGGTCCTCAACAAATTAAATATAAAATTACCATATGATCTACCATTTTTCACTCCTGGGTATAGATACAGAAATTAATTGAAAATAGGGACATTAGCAGATATTTGTACCTTAATGTTCATGGCAGCATTATTCACAGTAGTCAAAAGGTAGAAACATCCCAAATGACCATTAATGGATGAATTGATAAACTAATGTGGTGTATAGATTCAAGGGAATCAGCTTAAAAAGGAATCAAATTCTGGCACATGACCTTGAAGACTTTACACCTAAGTGAAATAAGCCAGTCACAAAATGACAAATATTACATGTTTACACTTACTTGAGTAGTCATATTCTTAGAGACAGAACACAGAATGGTGGTTGTCAGGGGCTGAGAAAGAGGGGATACGGGGAGTTGTTTGATAGAGGTTTCAGTGTGGGGAGATGGAAAAGGTCTGGAGACATGGTGGTGATGGTTGTATGACAGTGTGAATGCACTTAACACCACTGACCTGTAGACCAAAAAATGGTTAAAATGGTAAATTTTATATTATGTATATTTAACCACAACAAAAAACCTTAACTGTTAATTTTTCTCCCAAAAGTAATAGTTACTATCTTTCAATAAATTTCAGTAATAGACAGTTGTTCCTTTTAATAAGGGAATTTTTTTCTATAAGTTAAGCATTCTTATATGAGCATCTTATATGATGACTTGGTTCTATTTGCTCTATAACAAGAGTCCTCTTATCAAATGTCTTACCTATTAAGTAACTTCATAGTTTGGATTCTGAGGGCAGCTATCTTAAATATGTGGAAATAAAAAAGTTTATGCATCAATTTTACATTTTCGCACTTTACTTAAAATTTCCTTGTTATAGGCGTACCTGGGTTGCTCATTTGGTTAAGCATCTGACTCTTGATTTCAGCTCAGGTCATGATCTCAGGGTTCTGAGATGAAGAACTTAGTGGGGCTCCTGCTCAGTGGGGAATCTGCTTCTCTCCTCCCTCTCCTTTTGCTCCCCCCAGCTCTCTCTCTCTCTTAAATAAATAAATCTTAAAAAAAATTTACTTGTTATAGCAGTAAGTCTAATCCACAATTTCAAGTTAGAATTTAAGAAATGAATATGAATTTTAAAGTATGTTCCCTAACTCACTTTTCTATAGACCCATAGAAAACTTGAGTTAGCTAAATAGTTTCAGGGCTTTCAGTAAACATAAACTTATAACTCAACCTTTCAAAATGAGAAATGGCTTCAAACACAAAAAGCAATGCAAAATTTGGAGTAAAGCTACAGTGGCATCTGTTAGATAATTGGGCCTATCATGGGCAATTCTCTAAGTAATTCTAGGCCCTATAGACAGAATGTTCGGGTTGAAATTAATACTTTGCATTTACGCTACCAGCCTTGTAATTTTGGTGAGAAATTTATCAGTGTTAACCCTCAGTTTCCTTGTATATAAAATAATAATGGCATTACCTTTCTAATAGGTGTGTGCTTAGGATTAAATTAGAAAACCCAGTTCCAGGATGCCTAGGTGGCTTAGTCGGTTAAGTGTTTGCCTTCAGCTCAGCTGGTGATCCCAGGGTCCAGGGGAAAGAGTCCCACATGAGGCTCCTTGCTCAGCGTGGGGCCTGCTGCTCCCCTGCTTGTGCTCTCTCTCCCTCTGACAAATGAATAAATAAAATATTTAACCCCCCCCAAAACCAAAACCCAGTTCCATGATCACTTATCCGCAAATCCATAGTGTTCTAAAAGCCAACAGTTTTTCCTTAAGTTAGATCCCAAATTCACTTAGCAAAAAACCTTCCATAAACAGATTTGAGACTCATTTTAGTCTTTATTGATCCTAGTTAGTTTGACTTGTTTTTTAATGTTTTACTGAGAATTATTAAAGTTGCTCAGCCGAGGGTGGAGCATGACATGATATATGGTATGTGACCTGAATTACCTATCTAAGATTCTAAACATATCAGACTCCAAGGATTTTGCATAAGGGGTTGTGAAACTATATATAGAAAACATTTAAAATACTTCACACATATTCAACACTTACTTTAGCTATTATAATTATTAATTTGGGCACGTGTGAGAACTTGAAGTTAAAAAGAAACCATGCTGTTTCATTGAAGTTATAATCAAAAGAGTCACTTGAATTGATGTAAAATTTTTTCAAGATCAGTAAACAAGCATTATTATATAAGGGTTAGCACTTACTTTTATGAAATCGTTGCTTCTTTCCTTACCTTCCACACAGTGTAAAATTGTATTGCATCATTTAAACTTTTTGGGCCAAATTATTGCAAATTACTACATTAAAATAGTATCATTCTCACTGGACACTGACCTCTTTCAAAGTGAATTTATTTTTGAATACACATTTCTGGCCATGCATGATGGATTACTTTACAATAAACAAACAAAACAAAACAAAAATACTTTCCATTTTTCAGGCCAACCCTTTCTTCTCAGTTGTGGAATAAAGGAAAGAACACTGGCTAGAGAGGATCAGGCCTATTCAATCATGGATTCCCTTAGCTTTGGTCAGTTTAATGTTTCCTTGGTTACTTAAAACATGGGACTTATGCATTTCTGAAAGATTCTTGAAATACGCTTTTTAAATTTGATTTATGAAGGTGATGTATGGAGTAGATTAAGCCACCTCTATGTTGTTTATCTTTATTTTATAAAGACAATGTTCATGAAAACCATAATGAGCTCATGAATTATGCTTGTGTCATATAAATATTATGCCCCAGTGAATTTTTATTATCTACTATAACCACTTCTATTTTTTTCTAAATTATGAATCTCAAAATGATTTACATATTTTATGAAAACCCAAATTAATCTTTTTAAGAGCTGCATACATAGTTAATTTAACATAAAAATAGCCTTATTTTAAAATTTATAGGAAAAATGGAACTTTCACTACCTGAGTTGTTATGTGATAGACTATTAATAGGAGACTAGAAATGCATTTTAAGTCTTTTTTTTTCCTGAATTTTAGGATATTTCTTTAATTGATTTTCTTAGAAAGTGTTACCTTGGGGCGCCTGGGTGGCTCAGATGGTTAAGCGTCTGCCTTCGGCTCAGGTCATGATCCCAGGGTCCTGGGATCGAGTCCCACTTTGGGCTCCTGGCTCAGCGGGGAGCCTGCTTCTTCCTCTCCCTCTGCCTCTCTCCCTGCTCATGCTCTCTCTCTATCTATCTCTGTGTCTCAAATGAATAAATAAAATCTTAAAAAAAAAAAGTGTTACCTTGAGTAACTATGAACTGTCCAAGGCAATTTACAAGTGATAACTATTACTATTCAGAATCTTTCCAAACATCAGTAAGCTGATATTTTCAAGGGAGGAGAAAAAAAATTAAACTACCAAATTTATAATTTATTCTGACAAATGAGGACTCTAGTAATACCTACAATGACATAATACTTGTTATATTTAATGGTAAATTTATCCAAACATTTTTATACACTATATACAATTTTTAAATCTTACTTGGATTTTACTGCAATTTAACATACCATAATTTTCAGCTTCTCAAAATAGTGTGTGGGCAGTCCCTGGACTTCCTGTATTTGATTTTTATGCATTTTTATTTTAATATATATCTCAAGTAATTATGACTCCTATAGGTGAAAAATAAACAATTGTGGCTTACTTTTCCATCTTAATAATTTAGAGTCTGTATACTACTAAAACTCTTTCTTCTTCATACAGCTTACTAGATGGAAGTATATCATTTGATATTTCTTTTGAGAACAGTTGCTTTTCTTTCTAAAATCTGAATATAAAATCTTTGAAAGCCTTCAGATACTATTATATTAATTTTGAAACAGAGCTGACTATCTCCACAGGATCACAATTTTAATATCCCAGCCACATGTAGCAATTAAATCTGTACAAGTGTAACTTAAACAATGAACACTTCCAATAGGTTAGTGTATTATAAAACAAATGCCAACAGGTTGTATGATCCTAATGGACAAGCCTTGTTGTATTGTCAGCACCTATTTCACACAAATGGAATATTGTTACATTGGGGAAACAGTAACATGTTAGATAGTACTGCATCTAAAACAGAATATCCTAGCTTGATGCTTCAGTCATTTAAAATAAAATATTTTCTTGGCCTTAATATTTATAAAAGATCAATCCCAGACTGTCTTATAGACCAAAACCAAACTATTTTTGGAAATAATAATAATAGGAAACAAAGTATACATACATATAAATATACATATATATAATTACCCTTCACTTCTGCCCTAAAAATTTCTTCCCTTCTTCCCTAACATTTTTGTTTCACAGCTTAATTTTGTTCTTTTCTCTCCATCTTATAGATATGTGCTGATAAATCTTCAACATTTTTTAACTTTTATTACTTTGCATGGTTATAGAAAGTTAATAACAGATTTATATTTTTATTAGCATTTATGCTGCAAATACAGGAGACATCTTAAATTCTAATTTAATGCACCTTTACAGTCCTTTTAATTAGCCTGTTTTATTGAAATGTGCATTGCATTTGTGCCATAGTCAAAACAGTGGTATGGATCTAGAATTGTAAAGAAAAAATATCTCTAGCAGTTGGATAAAATACGCACTTAACAGTCTTGAAAGCCTACCATAAATATTACTGGCTCATTGAAGATATAACAGTAATGACATATCTTTTAGTATTATAAATAAAGTATTCCTCATATTCATACATCCATAGGTAGGAGATTTTTATTGGTAGGTGAAGTAAGACATCTATTATTGATGACAATTCTTAAATTCCATTTTAAATATGAATTTTTATTATATAGTTTCAGAAATATATATGCCTAGAAATCTGGATTCATATATGAATAATAAGATGACTTTCTTGAGAACTAGAATTGTACTGTTCTAAGAGTTCTCATGCATTGCACATGAATTAAAACGTTTGTGTTTATTTTCATGTAATAGGAAAATGTGCATTTGTGATGCTCAATGGCCAACCTAATTTTAGCATTTCTCCTATCAGACCATCAGAAACCATTTTCTTTTTTTTTTTTTAAGATTTTATTTATTTATTTGACAGAGAGAGACACAGTGAGAGAGGGAACACAAGCAGGGGGAGTGGGAGAGGGAGAAGCAGGCTTCCTGCTGAGCAGGGAGCCCGATGTGGGGCTTGATCCCAGGACCCGGGATCATGACCTGAGCCAAAGGCAGACACTGAACGACTGAGCCACCCAGGCGCCCCCAGGAACCATCTTCTGCCTTCTTATCTGTATTCTGTGTGTGACCCAGCAGGTGTTAAGTTAGAGAAGATTGGGGAAACAGATAGTCCATCTCTAATTAAATACCTAACTCCCCCCCACCCATTTTTATGTGCATTTCCCCAGATGGAAAAGCAGATGGCATCACTTGAGCCTATATAGTGACAACCTCCTTTTTAAATTTCTACTGAAATGGGAAAGTGGGGACAATGCCAGTTCAGCTGTTACAGCTCCTTCTCATAATGGACATGATGGCAGATTAGTTGGGAGGGAGTTAAAGCACCCTGGAGTTATAAATATAAGGCATCTTCATTGCCACTCTATCAGTGTAGTCATAGCCAAACCCAGGGGGAAGAAACATGTGTGCCTAGCTTTATTTTGTACATAGCAGGAGATGGCAGTAAAGTTACATGGTAAAATAGATTTCCAACATTTTCTCCACCGTTAATTGTAATTTTCCAAGGTTTCCTCTGTGACAGAGTTTACAAAAGGGAGCTTTAGTAAAACCATCATTAGCTTCATGGATCCCTATGGTTTAGGGAATACAAAACAACTTTAGTTGTTTAAAAATAGGAAGTATCAGAGGGTGTCCCCCTCCTCCCCATGGGTATCAAATCACACTATTGATCGGTCTACAGTGTAACAGTGAAAAACTTTTAGATATCAGGTGGATTAGCTGGGAATATAAATAAAGCCAGTCTACTAGCAAGTATAGTATATGGCTCCTGAGAGACCTCCTGAGTGTCCCAGAATGAATCGTTCTCTAAAAGATGTGGCCTCTATGTTAAGACCATGGAAGATAAGAAAAGGCTTAAGACCAAAGGCATCAGTGTTCTATTTTTTTCCCCCCTATTTGTTCTTTTCTGTATTTTTTACCGTTTCCCCAATGGCTTTTATCAAGTGATTTTGAAAAAAGATAACGACAAAATGGACAAATACATATGGAAAACCACATTAAATAAAACAGATTGAAATGTAATCTCCACATATATGGGATGGTAACATGATTACAAAATTTAGAAGAAAGAAAATTGAAGTAAATAATTACAAAAATCAAAGATTTGTTGCCCACAATGTTCAAGTTAATTTGAAGTTATTAAGCAAACTTCTGTTTCAGTTTGGAATAATGTCTCACTCAGCTAACAGAATACCTATACCTACAAGTAGACTGTAATTTTTTTCTATTTCTCAGTATACTTTATATTAAAAAAAAATAAACTCAAACTTATTTGCAATGACAGAAAAATAGGATGATTCCTTAAACCAGTGAATTTCAGAGTGTGGTCCTCAGACCAACAGCATCAGCATGACCTAGGGAATTATTAGAAATGTGAATTTTTTAGCAGAACTACAGAATCAGTAAATGAGGATAAGAGTCAGCAACCTATAAGATCTTGACATGATTTTTATGCAGTCTAAAGTTTGAGAATCACTTCCTTAGGCCTTTATTTTATGGAGCTGCACTTAACTGGTGAAATTATATACTTACTAATAAAATTGGTAGTTATACAGAAATATATTTTAACTTAATTTTTTAAATGCCCTTAGTCCTATATTGATCAGTATTTTGGTCCTTAAGGAGGGGCAGTGAAATTTAGGGAAACATGTAGTTAGGTAAATCAGTCTAATTCAGGTATGTTTGGATATTTTATATGTTATTGTGTCTATATTCACTTGTTTAATACAATTCTGAAGTTGTGTTCTGGAATACAATGTTTTCAGAATGAATGGGAACCAGGTTTGGTTTCTTAATTTTTAAAACAATATCCAGTTACAAAAGAGTCATACCATATTTGATAAAAATATTGTATACTTTAATTATCCAAACTACTTTTGTTTAAGATAAAGGTTTTCATCATTAAGATATGCAATTGAGTTGATGTTGTTTCTAAGCTTTGGGTGTCTAGATTTCATTTAGTTGACATTGACTTTAAGGGCTATAACCTTCTTTGTAAAGGAGCTTTACAAAGCTGTATTAGTAATGGCCAAAATTTTACTTGGCTTAAATGAATTGAAGTCCTCGAGGCCCAGGTTCTTAAAAGGTAGAACCTATCCAACTAGGTTGAACCATTTATGAATCTCCAATTAAAATGCTGGCTCTAGATAATAATCACATCCTTGAAATTTTAGAATTTTTCTAGTTTAGTAAGTAAGACTTTTTAGAATGCAAACCTATCAGTGACTAGAAGAGAACAGCATTTAAGAATTCTCACTTAGAAAGTAGTTACTCTTATGAATATTTTATTATGTTTTGTCTATATATACTTTGCTATCAAAAACAAATGGTTTCATTAACCTTACAAAGACATGTTCCAATATCTAAGTAATATTATATCTAAAATAGCTTTACTGGCAGTAAATGTTATGATATAATTGGCTTACATCTTTTGGTTCTTGTCAAGATAATGTCTTCAACCTGTTAAAGTCAGATTTTGAAGTGTTAGCAGGTACATTATGAGGGTTAGAAATTGTATCTGATCTAATTATAAACCAATGTGAATCTTTTGTACCTTAATAAACAATGCTCAGATATTTAAGATGAAAGACCTAAAATGAGAGAAGAAACTTTTTCTTTAAGTTGGATTGTAGTAGGATACACTTATTTTGCTTTTTTTTTTATTATGTTCAGTTAGCCAACATATAGTACAGCACTAGTTTTTGATGTAGTGTTCAGTGATTCATTTGTTGCATATAACACCCAGTGCTCATCACGACACATGCTTATTATTTTTGTAGTATTTTGAAAAGGTAGGTAGAGACCACATATGTGCCTGTAACGTATTTAGTTCACTACACTAGGCACTTTGTGGAATTTAAACTTGTTTGTAAATTGGGGCATTGGAGATTGTTATGACAAGTCTTGGTTATGTTACTCTCAAGAAAAAACTCACAAATATTTTAAGAATACAAAGAAAAAAATAGCTTGAAGATGTACCAGGGTTTTTGGAGGATTTAAAATTTTTAATCTGCAATAACAAAAAAAAAGAGATTGATAAAAGTCTTGAAATAAAATGACAGAACAGTTAAGGGTGGGGAGGTAAGCAGAAGACATGGCAGGATTAGAAGTCTGGATATTGGGTGAGGAAAGAGAACCATCTTTCACTCAGCTGAGTCTAGGAATGGTGAATTAGAAGTCACTAATAATTTCAAGTAATGATAAAATAATCAGAATATTTACAATAGCGAGAACTGGGAAACATATATAGAAAAATAACTCATTTATGTATCTTTTCAGCTCTCATAATGTTCAACATGCATTTAATAAGAACCCATATGTCAGGCACAGTGACTGGTATTATCTCTATCCCCATGTAGTTTGTGTTCTAACAGGGAAGCCAGACAATGGAAACATTGCAAGTCTGAGTGTGTGGGAGACTGTATCAGGTAACATTCACCTGGTCAGAGAAGATTAAGCTTAATACTTAAGCTGAAATCTGAAGGATCTGGATAAGGAGAGGGAAAAAGCTTGTTCTAGGTAAAATAAACAGCTAGACAAAATATGATTCAAATCTGATTGAGCATGGAAAAAAGTGGTAATAGATGAAACTGAAGAGGTAGATAGAGAGTAAATTGTCTTTGTGATAAAGGCAAAGAATTGAGACTAGAGTTGAACCAGTAGGAGGAGGTGGGGGAGGGAGAAGAGGGGCCAAGAACAGAGGAGAAATGAAAGATATTTGCAAAGGAGAATTGACAGGATTTTGGATTTGCCATGAATAGCTACTCATCTCTGACCAGAGCAACTGAGTTGATTGGGGCGATATCTACCTAGATAGGGACTTCTAGAGGTATGGGGACAAGTGGTGAATTCCTATTTCAAGATTTTTCTTTGTAGTGTATGTGAGATATTGTAAGAGTATATAACTAAAGAATAAGATTGAAATTAGATGTCTTATTTCTAGCGGATGTTAACTGTCAGTGCACTAAAATTAGACATTAATGGGTGAGAACATACTGCCATATATCAGAACATTAGGAACTCTCAGTTACATTATTTGTATTTGATAATGTCACTTCTAATATTTCACCTTGAAGATCATTCATGCCTCTGAGAATAATTTGTATCTGCCTTTGCATTATTATTTGCTCTCCTTTACAACACTGGCTAAACCTCTGAGAGGAATTTATGGTATTATTTCAAGTTAGAGTCAAATGTCTCTTCTCCTTTGGAGTTGCATGCCCTTAATTTTACAAAATAGTAACAGATTGAAGATTACATATTTAAAAATCCCCTTTTAAAATTTTTAACAGGTCTAAGACAGATATTCTGGCTGTCAAATTTATTTTGGTATCTTTGAACATAAGCTGTTTTAATGATTCCATATTGTGGAGTCTTTATTGACAACACATACAGAAAGAAAAACTGTTTTTCTGGTTGAAATTTTTAATTGGAGAAATTACCAACTCATACTAGTAATTATAATATATTATTTTATATAAAACAGCTTCACTATTATCAGTAATAATCAGATGTTTTATGCAAAATGAAAGCGTAGCACTGTTGTGATTCTGTGTTTATTGTCTGGATGGTATCATCTTAGATGGTCTTCTTCTGCATTCCCTTTTAATATAGAGTCCAGTAAGCTCCAGGTATTTCTGATTAGGGTTCAGCCTCTGACCAGTACCTAAAATCTGATCTTAGTCTGAAGAAGAGAGAATAATACAAATCTTATAATTATATATTTAAATTTGATTTTAAGGAGAAATGCTATTTAAACAAAGAATACAGATTTGAAACTTTTTCATTGCTTTCACAGGAATGTGAAAAAGAAATAGAGCAGAGACAAGTCTGACTTTCTTATTTCTTGAAAGAACCACTATAATGTAAAGAAGTAGCAAACCTTTTGACATGTGTTATTTAGTTGCACACTTCCATCATTCAGTATTTTTTTTAACATAATGTTGAGTATGTTGACTTAGGAGAAAAAAAAGGCAGAACAAATCTCTCCTTGGATTTCCTTATAAATTTATGTTGCTTCATATAATCCCTGTTTTATTCTTTGACTTTTTAGTTTGCTTTGCCTAAAGAAACAGCAGAGGGAAAGGAGGATTATTTAAGACCTTTAGGGATAGGAATATAGTGAGACAGTCTCTTGCTCCAGGGTGAAAAGGTTGAGTAAAATATGATTAAAATCAGGCCTGAACAATTTAGTGAGATTAGGGAAGAATCTGATTTATAGGTTGTCTCTTCACATCTACACTGGTTTTAGTGCTTTAATTGTCTTTACCAGTGAAGTAAAGCCAAAAATTAGCTAAGTCAGATAAACACCTCCACAGTTTGACTGATTTAACTGGGTGATAGCTTACTGAGTAGATGGATTATCTGACACTCTTGACTAGCTAAATCAGACAGAACGGTTAAACCGGTGTTTAGGCAGACACATCATTAATGTGGGCAGCCAAGAACTGGGATTGCTTAAAAAAGATGGCACAAGGTAGTTTGCCATATGTTTGAAAGGATTTAAGAGAAGCATGCCAGAAGCAGGAAAGGACTAAATGACTTCTGGAGGCACTTTCCAGTCCTATGTTTCTCATTTAATCTAATTGTAATTTTTAAACCTATGTAGAGGATACAAATGCATTTTATTTCAAAATGCCTTGAGTTTAGTTAGGTGACAATTCAAAGGAATGTATTTCTTAAAAGCAAACATTTGAATTCAATGCTAACATAGCTGTTTTGATCAAATACCAATTACTTTAAGTTGTAGGATAATTAACTTTACTGTTTAAACATTCATTAGAAAACTACGTGAGAAATTTTTATGTATTTGCATTTTTAGAACAATGAAACGTATTTATAAAATATTGAAATATGTACTTTATATGCACAAAGAGAGATAAAACTTCCCCAAAATATGCTTGTAATTTGTAAATTAAACTTCTTTCTTCTCCTCTGTCCCCCATACCTACTCAGTAGCTGAGAAAAAAAAAAAAAAAATCTGATTTTCAGTTTTCCTTATGTCCCCTTTTAGCCAGATTTCTCAATTATGTCATTGCTTGTTTTTCCTCCATCCACTCAGGAACCAGACTGGTCCCATTTCCCCAGCAATTTAGACTATGGATCCTTTTTAAAATTTCTTCTTCCTAAGCATCCCACCTTTGTGACCATGGCCATTATGAGTTATTCTGAACTGGCTGTCACTCTAGGGAAGATCTGAAGTACTTATGTATTAGCAGATTAAAACAAAAAACAAACAAAACAAAGTGAAACAAATAAAAAATAATAAAAAAAAAACCAATTTCTTTGAGGGGTATTTATATTTTAATTGAACATGATTTCTAAACAGCCAAAAAATTGAAAACCTCAGATAAAATGATAGTCTTCAGTCCATTTCAAGTGGACGTGGCCTACCAAACACATTCTTGAAGAGCAAGAAACTGTGATTTCATGGGGTGGTGTGTGTGTGTGTTGTAAACAAAGACAGCATACGAGGGGGGCAAAGTTTGCACTGCATTGGTCCTTGTATTTGTTAGCTTATGAATTGTGAAGCCAGGAGGCTAGCTGCTAAAAAAAAAAAAAAAAAAATCGTTCGCTGTGAACCTGTCTTTAAGAAAGCCAAATGAATGGGGTACCTGGGTGGCCTGGTTGGTTAAGCCTCTGCCTTTGGCTCAGGTCATGATCCTGGAGTCCAGGGATCAAGCCCCACATTGGGCTCCCTACTCAGTGGGGAGTCTGCTTCTCCCTCTGACCCTCCCCCTGTCATACTCTATCTCTCTGAAATAAATAATAAAATCTTTAAAAATAAATAAAATAAAAAGCCAAATGAAGCTGATTCTTGGGCCTGGCATTAAACTAGGACAGAATTAATTTGGAGGCATTTGTGGAAATGTTCTGGAATTTGAATATCACTTTTTAAAAATTGCAATGCTGTATTTTTACTGTTACTTCCAAACCTATCTAAAACTGTGAACATGTTTCAGTGCAGTGAGATTGCATAATTGGTAAACCAAATAGACAACAACAAACAAATACCTGGTTCATTTGGACTCGGTCTGTTAAGCTGTTGGTATTTACTAGGCACTCCAAACTGACAAAACAGATGTTAAGTGTGTGTGCTTGAAGGTGTCAGGTTTAAGAAGTTATGTGAGACATAATCCTCGCCTGCTGGAATTTACAATTTGATAGGTCTTTCACTGGGTCTTAGAAGTTAAGGTTTGATGGGGAAAAGAGGACCAGGTCATCTCAGAAAAGGATCAAGATTTAAAAGAAGTTCTGGAAATGGGATTTAGCCCCAGGCAATAGCTGAGTACACCAAGAACCATGCCCCTTGATTCAGTCCATTTCTTACTCTGTGACGCATAAAATGTTTTATTTCATTTTAAAATGTTCAGTCCACTAATGACCTAAGGCAGGAGAAAAGCAGTTATCAGAATTGCTAGTGATGTGTATGGTCACTTCATAAATATGATTTAATGACTTTGAAAACAGACTGAATAGAAACAGAGCATGCTGAAAGCAGTAATAAAGCATTTTTCAAAAGTGTCAGGTTTTTAAATCATAAATCCAAAATGAAAAAGAACAGACCTTTCTCTTATGGTTAATCTGTAAAAACATCTTTGGAAAAAGAGAAAAGTAGCTTATTTTCTGATTGTTCTTGACTACTAGTAGTAAAATTATGCATAAATGAATTTCATGGTCATTTGGTTTTGGGGATTTTCCTGTTGAAATAATTTTAATTTCTTTGTCCTCAAAGAATGTCCTTTCACTTTTTATATAATACAATTTTAAAATCTTGTATAGTGTACCTTTATAAATTAGCTAAAAATCTAGCAAAAAAAAAAAAAATTCTCTCCTTGTACAGTGTTCCAGTGTACTTGAAAAGAAAATACAGCTATATGAAAAGAGATGAGACCAATTAAATTCTTTTAAAAACTCAAGATTAGTTTTGTTTGATATGTTTTATGTCAACTAATTTAGTCATATCTCATCTTTTATTTTGTAACTGGAATAGTTTTTGTAGATATATACATCTTCAAGAATATTCTTATTTGAAAACCATGTAACTATGATGTTACCTGCTAAAGTTACAGAGCAAGTTACCTAGATTACCCATAGATCAATCCGCTATTCCCGATACTGCAACATTAACCTTAAGATATAAAACCTACTGAAGTTTAAAGTGTTATGACAATAACACTGCAATCTTTTGTCTTGCATATCTTCAGTACACATGTATTTAAAGGAAGAACTAAAAAATGTGTTTTTTTTTTTTTTTAATTTTAAAAAGAACTAAATGTTTTATTTATTTTTCCTAATTACAAACTCAGGTCTCTGTGCTAGAACAAAACCTTAGGACTTCTTTTTTTTTTTTTTTTTTTTTTTTTACCATCTTCTATACCATAACATTTCTAAAGGGCGTATATTGTATACATGTTTTTATTATAAAACATCTTAAACATAAATTATTATTTTAACGCAAATATGTCTAATAATTTATTTGAATTTTGTAGCAGATTCTGAATTGAAACCGATAATGTTTCATTCTTTAGATTTTGGCTGGATCATTTCTGAACAAATGGCTAAGTTGTATGGCCAGTGTTTCAAATAATGGTTGCCAGAGTTATGCTATACTTTTTCTCCCCTTTTTATAATTTACTAGATAAAAATATTCATTTTACAAACCAATAAGAAACAAAACTCCAGCAGAACTTTTGCCTGGGCAAAGAATAGGAATAGCCCATGGCCATTGTACATAGAAATGGGCTTTTAAGAGGCTCTCCAAAACAGAACAAAATCAAGCAGACCTCGTTTCTATCACATGCTGTTTTCCAAGGACTTCTACGCATGGTCAGTTCCAGGCTACCAACTTAAAGTCACTGAAGGTGGAGATGAGAAGAGATACTTGAAACCTGTGCAAAGTTGGCTCTGGCACACCATTCATGAAAACATGCTCAACCTCACTAATAAAAAATGTAAATTAGGGCACCTGGGTGGCTCGGTTGTTAAGCATCTGCCTTCGGCTCAGGTCATGATCCCAGGGTCCTGGGATCGAGCCCCACATCGGGCTCCCTGCTCCGCGGGGAAGCCTGCTTCTCCCTCTCCCACTCCCCCTGCTTGTGTTCCCTCTCTCGCTGTGTCCCTCTCTGTCAAATAAACAAATAAAATCTTTTAAAAAATGTAAATTAAAACAATAGTTCGAAACATCACATTTTTCACCTACAAGCCTGACAAAGATGAATGTATATGCATTTGTTCCAGTGTTTATACCTCTAGGAAGTTTATCCTAAGAAAATAATAGGACACGTTAAAAAAAGTGTGGAGCTCATTATAATGTTATTTGTAATGGTACGAAATTGGAAATAAACTAAATGTTTATAAAGAGGATGGACAAAAAAAAAACAGTCTAGAATAGTGGTCAAGAATGAAAGCTATGGAGCAGCATCACTTGTGTTCAGATATCATCCTCAGCAATTACTGTAGGACTTTGGATATATTATTTAATTTACTCTGTGCTTATCATTAAAATGGGAATAATAATAGTGCTGATTTAATAGTGTTATTGTAGGAATTGAATGAGTTAATAGGTGTTGGGGATATAGAATATTTCTGGCATGTAGTGAGTACCTGGGGAATGTTAACTATTATTGTTATTATGGTACATCTATTCATTTAAGGACTGTTTTAGTTATTAAGTTAATTTAGTTTTCCATGTGAATCTGTAATTATAGGCCAAATATAAAAATGTAGTAGGGATACCATATAAGTAATTGCCGATCTTATACTTGTAGTGTTTTTCATAGCATAATAGTTGTCTCACAAAAATATTTCTAACCCACGTAGAGGGAACAGATGTGCTAAACATGATTTTCTTTGGAAGTTAATGCCTCTTTACAGGTAGAGGGAAATTTGAAGAAGAAAGAGCTGAATAGATTTCTCCTTTCCCTTGGGAGCCCGAAGACTCGTGAATGTTGATTCTAATTGGAAATTGAGTCTCTTGCTTTTATAGATCTTTTCATAAAACTCTCTCCTAGTTCATTAAATCATTAAATGAATGTAGCAGGTATTAGTTTTGATTTTTATTAATTGTGACTTGTTTTTCATTATGTGATAATTGTCCGTCATGAAACATAACTGCTGCACATTGGAGCAAAGGCAGATTTCTGCTGAATGAATGCAGAACTGTGGAGGATAAGATGAAATTCTGGGTGGTGATCATATGTGTATGATTAGTAGTAACAGTATGTGTTATTATTCATAATCAGTATGATGTTAATAAAAGAGATTACTTACAGATTTCCAAGAGTAACTGATAAGGAGGTATGTTATTTAATCCTTTGTGTCATGTATCAACCTATCATAAATATATATGTAATATATGTATATACACATAAATATATAGTATATATCTCATATTTAATATCTATCAGCAGCTTGACAGAAAAGAATATATTTGTGACAGCTATTTGATGTGGACAGAGCTAAACATTTGAAAAATAGAAAGGCAAATTTATATAAAACCAAGAATTAAACTTTATCACAAATCATGTCAAGTTACAGGAGAACAATTCAGAAGTATGGTCAAAAACAAATGATCTGGAGAATGCCTGCCTGTATTCCAATTCTGACTCTGCTGTCTTATGGCTATGTGACTTCAGGCAAGTTTGTTAACCACTCTGGGTCTCAATGTAATTGTAGAGTTGAAATAGCAGTTCTGACCTCATAGTGTTATTGCGAGAATTAAATGATTTGTTATATATGAGGCACCTAGAACAGAGTCTAGATCATAAAATAAACACACTCAATAAATATTAATAGTATAACCAAGTTATTAGAGAGAGTGCTGCTACAGAGGGCATGATTAATTCTGCTGGCATAAAAACTTGTTAGCAAGTATGCATTAAATGTCCCTAGGAGTACAGTCAAAGAATCTTGGGCAATATACAGTTGAATTTTCAAATAAGGCAGAAGATGATGTAATTAGACATATGTATTTCTAAGTGAATAGTGTGGTATTAGGAAATGATAAGTTGAAAGTACGCTAATCATGAGTTAAAGAATTGGTGACATGAGAGAAAATGTTCTAGAGGACAGGAGTTCATCCTGGGTTTTGAGAGGAATCTCCCATTGCAAATATCATGTACAGCATAATGTTTTGTTTTGGACTAATAAGGTTTTAGACAGAGTAAGAAATCTGTGATGGAATGATCTATAAATATAAACCTGTCATGTGGAATATAATGGTTTTAAAGGCAAACGAGATGGTAGTTAGATTACAGCGGAGCTGGAAAGGGATAGGTGTTATTGCCCCTGAAAATTCTTGAGGAGAATGTTTTCAGTCTAAGTGGACTTGTTTCTGAGATCCTCTATCCATTATGATTATAATTTTGCAACCCTGAGATGATCCAGGTGTTTCACTCGCCAGCCATCTGTCCAAGGAAAAATATGCTTATCCTGAATTGACAGTATATCACATGTATTTAGTGAAGTTTATCTTCACAGTTGGGCAAGAATAAATAAAACAGCAGTGTAGCCCCTGTGAGGATACACTATATGCTTCAGTTATTGGTCCATTATATCAGAGGCAGATGTTCCATTTCGGAACCAAACAGCAAATTTTTTGATCAGCAAAACCAATACTTTTTGTGTGCTGGCGGTTATCACCACCATTCTTTTTCAAAGGAAGCTGCATGCCTTTATACTACCATTTTTTAGATATAAAATTTTACAGGAGTATACATAAAATAATTTTTATCCCAATGAGCCAGTTTTCTGGGTACCATTCAGTGAGATTTATTTCTCATTACCTGTCATTTGCTTTCCCCCCACATTTATGCCAATAGCATCACATTATAAAGTGTTTTCTCAATTCAGGAAAAACAAATATTTTGAGAAATGCATGTAGATTTAGGAAACCATTCTCTATAATGCAACTGGATCGACCTAGTGAAATATTTCATCAGAATGTTTGTTTATAATTGGTGCATTTTCCACAGAGAGGAGCTTTCTAGCTCAGACATCTATCATCTTTGATTTATACCAACTCGACTTAAAATAATTTTCACTTACAGCCATATTAGCACTTGTAAACAGCAGCTTACAAATTAACATAAGTCATCATTCACTTTTGAGGAAATGAGTCTGGGCACAAATGCAGCCCAAGGGCCAGCAACTTGATCTCTAATTCCCAATCCCATCAGCCCATGGTAATCTTTTCGACTTCTATGTGAGTATATTTCATTGTTATTCTTTTTTCCTAGAATCTGTCTACCCTGTCCTTTTTTTCTGTCCTTGTTTTTTTTTTTTCCCTCTCTTACTAATTTTAAAACATGATGTTTTTAAATGTAAGAACTGTCGTCTGCTCTTCGCTCTTTTTGTTTGTTTGAACACTCTCAATGCTTAGCACATTACATACAAAAAAACCCCAAAAGCTCTCAATATATTGGACTATGCATGCCCCAGGGATGTTTAAATGAGAAAAGAAAATAAGAACAAAAATTTTACTCCTGAAAATGTCATCAAGAAGCCCCATATCTCCTTCAAAATTTCCTCAATGATGGTAAAGCAGGTTTCTGCATGAGATTTTCCTGTCTTTAGTTTTTATTTGTTTTAAACAATGTAGGAATACTATAGCAAATGATTTTATGTCTTACCAAATATATTTTCAGTTAATTTTTCATTAATTTGAATGCAATTTAGGAAGTACTATACTATAAAGGATCATTATTTTATATTTGATTAATTGTGGAATTTCTGATCATTTTTATAAAAAGGTGAGACTCAAATCTTGGTTCAGAAAGCTCACTTTCTGGGGTGCCTGGGTGGCTCAGTCCTTTAAAAAGCAGTGGGCTCTTGATTTTGGCTCAGGTCATGATCCTAGGACACTGGGATCCAGCCTGCATCTGGTTCCCCATCTGGTGGGCAGTCTGCTTGAGGATTCTCTCTCTATCTCTCTGCTCCTCTGGTATTTTTTTAAATTGTTGGCTTGTTTTAGCAAGGGAGGAGGCATTGCAGCATAAAACTAACAAACACAAACACCTGTTCCTATCTTCAAATCTTCAATTATCAATAACAATGAATAATAGTGACCAAAATGAAAGGTTAAAGTTCAGTATCCATGCTCAGCACAGAGCCCCACACCGGGCTCAATCTCACAACCCTGAGATCATGACCTGAACTAAAATCAAGAGCCAGACGCCTAACCGAATGAGCCACCCAGACACCCCTCCCACTTTATCTTCAAGATGAATTTCATGATGTACATTTTGTTTTCATCTATATAGTGCAGGAATATTTGAGTCCAGGGTTTTTAATACCTGCCTCTTTAATTTTTTCTAGCTTTATTGAGATATAAATTGACATATAACATTGTATGTATTTAAGGTGTACAACATAATTATTTGATATATGTATGCATTGTGGATTTATCACCACAGTAAGTTTAATGAACCTCCATCACTTCACATTTATTTATTTTTTTCATGTGATGAGAACTTTTAAGATTTACTCTCTTAGTAAATTACCAGTATAAAATATACTGTTGCTAACTATAGTCAACCTGCTGTATGTTATCTAGCCAGAATTTATTTATCTTATAATTGGAAATTTTTAACTTTGACTACCTTCATCCATTTCCTTCATCCCCCACTCCCTGCCTCTGGCAACCACCAAACTGTTCTGAGTTTTGTTTCTTCTTTTTCTAATTTCATATTTAAGTGAGGTCATACAGTATTTGTCTTCCTCTAATTTATTTCACTTCGTATAATGCCCTCAAGATCCATTCACGTTGTTGCAAATGGCAGGATTTCCTTCCTTTTTGTGGCTGGATAATATTCCAGTGTGCGTGTATATGTGTGTATATGCATATCTCACATTTTCTTTATATCTGTCGATGGACACTTAGGTTGTTTCCATGTCTTGGCTATTGTAAATAATTCTGCAGTAAGCATGGGGCTGCAGATAGTGATTTTGTTTCCTTTGGATATATTCTATTTCTCAGAAAATATTCCTATTATTTGGTAACCAAATAATCTATTTCCTATCATACGGTAGTTAATACCTACCTTATACATATCGTCTTAAGAGAGGGGAATAAATTATTTTAGGTTTCTTAAACCAGAGAATGAGTGAGAGAGCACAAGCAGGGGGAGTGGTGAAGGGAGAAGAAGCAGGCTCCCTGCTGGCAGGCAGCCCATGCAGGGCTGGATCCCAGGACCCTGGGATCATGTCCTGAGCCACCCAGGCACCCTTGGATTCTCTATTCTTGCCTTCATACCATTGTTAGAAAATACCGTTCATGGTAATAAGAAGTCAGATAATTTTTTATAACCATAACTACCCTCAAAACACCCTCAAAACACACATACACATTCACATGCATGTGTATGCATACACATACATACACACATACACAGAAAGAGAGAGAGAGAGAGAAGACTTTAGCTGCATCAATAAGCTCTTTGGTATTGCATAGACCTAGGCTATGTGTCAATTTTTTCATCAATGGAATGAAGTGAGCTTCATTCATTCTACACTTACTGCCTTATTATTTGCCAAGCATTCTCCTAACTACTGATGATAAGTTATTAAGGTGAAAAGACATTGTTTCTAAAATTGAAGGAGAGGGCATAATTCTGTCTATGACATTAGAGAAAGACTTTACACTCAATATGTGACATTTACACTGCCTCTTGAAGAAAGAGGGAAACTATCCAGATGGAGAAAATGAAACGGGCATTCCTAGCAGAGAAACAACAAATGCATTTGTCTTCAGAAATGTCTGACTGATTTGATATAACTGTAGTTTTGGATGATTTCAGTAGAATGGCAAGAGATGAACCTAGAAAAAGTAGATTTGGACCAAATTAGGAAGGACTTTGTATGCCATACTAAAGATTTTGTAACTTAGTCAACAGGAACAATAGAGTGATGGTGGGAATTTGGAGGTCCTGTTTATAATATTCCTTTTCCCCTACCCAAGTTTAGAGCCAAGTGAAAGATGTACACAGAATGGAGATCAAAATTATAACTTGATTTAATATGTAGACAGACTGACTTCCTACCACTTCACCCCAGAATTGCTCTTACTCCCTTACTAAAAGATCAGGCCTCTTCTTTCAGAAATAAACCTCAAATACTAATGGAAAAACTTCAAATACAAAATAAAGGGCAACTTCAGAGAGAAAGAGGAAGAGCCAGTATGAGTTTTCTTTCTTTTTTCCTTCCAAACTACTAATCAATAAATTACCCTTTCCAGGAAGGGACCAAGAATTTAACTCTTGCTTGGAGGCCTCCATGTGGAATCATGAGGCCAAGGAATTAGGTGTCCTCTCTAGGAAATAATACAATTACATTTACATAATGGATGCCAGAAACAAAAAAAAAAAAAAAAAAGGAAAGATAAAAACAGTGCAATGGATCAGAAAGAGAAAGAAGACCTTGAATTAGGAGCAAAGTGGTCAGGATAGAAAGGAAGAAATGTATACAAAGGATCTTTGAGAAATAGAATCAAAAGAGCATTGTGACAAGTTAGAAGGAGGTGTGTGAAGAATGGGAAGTGTGTGACATTAATGTGGAAGCAGATGAAGATGATCAATCCAAAGAGACACAGGATTTGTCAATAAAGCTATGTAATGCAGGAGAAAGAACAGACTGAAACAGAGGGTACAGAATTAATTTGGCTTGGGGCAAGAATACATTCTTGAGCTTAGATATGAGACCTGCAGCTATAGACTTGGGAGTTAGTAGAATAGACTGAGGGCTAGAATTGGTAAGATCACTCAGGGGGAAGGAAAAGAAGGTAATTTCGGACAAAATCCTGGAGAATAGTGGCATTTAAGGGGCAAGAATGATCATCCAGAAAATAAGATTGAAGAGAGAACAGAGAAATATGAAGAGAGCCCAGAGAGCATTTTTGTTGTGAAAAAAGGTTGATTTTCAGGATAGAGTTGGTGGTCAACAGTATCTTACAGGAAGGGCAATTCTATAAAACAGTTTGTGATGACATTTAAGCTTATCAATGAGAATGGGTAATTTACTTATTAAAGAAGAACAAAATATACACAGACATTGTCTTAGATCCATGAAGAGAAGTAGATAAATTATAATACGGATTTATGAAAAAACCTTTAGAGTAATAAAAAGTATATTTTAATTCATTTGCTGAGCTTCTTAGGAAAGAAAAATCTGCATTTGAAAATGAAAAAATTGATATTTAACTAAAAGTGGTAAAATGAAGTTCATTAAAAAGTCTTACCCAAGTCATCTATTTTTTTAAATAATTTATTGTGATCTTTTGGTAACCTAGAACAACAACCAAAAAAATTGATTAGAATCTTCATGAAATATGTGTTTCTAATATTTTATTGTATACATATGTGAAATATATGACTACATATATTTTTACAGTATTATACAGGTATTTGTAAATCTTTTGAAAGAAAATGCTCTTCTTAATGGAAGAACAGTTGGTATATGGATGCTAATATAATGTATATTTTTTTAAATTTTAAAAAGATGTTCTTATGGAAAAACTTTGATTTAAAGTTTTGAGCAAGTAACATAATTCAATTAAACAGAAACAATATATTCATATCCTTATTCCTATGACACACAGGCATCTTTAACCTTTCTCCTCTAGGAACGAGATGCCACTGGGAGAACAGTTCACACTCCCCAGCTGGTGCTGTTTGTGACCAAAAGTAGATTTAGGACAGTCCTTGTCAAGAAAATATGGCTTTAGAAGATAAAATCGTCCCTGTGCAAAGATTAACTGGAATGTACCCCAAAATGTGGCTTTTTGATCCTCCTTTAGTCAAGTAGATTGTCTAACATGTATCTTTCAAGAGGAATAATTTATAATAGATAAGAGTTCCCTAAGTATCATAAGGCTTTTAAGAGTGCCATGCTTTTGTGTTTTAAACTGAAAATAAGGGGTGCCTGGGTGGCTCAGTTGGTTAAGCGACTGCCTTCGGCTCAGGTCATGATCCTGGAGTCCCAGGATCGAGTCCCGCATCGGGCTCCCTGCTTGGCGGGGAGTCTGCTTCTCCCTCTCCCACTCCCCGTTTGTGTTCCCTCTCTCGCTGTGTCTCTCTCTGTCAAATAAATAAATAAAATCTTTAAAAAAAATAAAAATAATAAAAAAAATAAACTGAAAATAAGTGCAAGGAAATATTGGTTGATTGGTGACATTTCATATAAAGTTGGTCCTTGGAAGTTTGATCTTGTTCTGAAATCTTTATTAATCTAAATTGTATGTGTCAGTCCTCATGACTATGGATTACAAGAACAATTTAAGGAAAATTCTCAAAACACTCATTAGATACACAGCTGACCTTTGAACAAAGCAGGGGTTAGGGCAAAGTCAAAAATCTGCTTATAACGTTGACTCCCCTAAAACTTCACCTAATAACCTACTGTTGACTGGAAGCCTTACCAATAACAAAAACTGTTGATTAACACATATCTTACATGTTATATATATTATATACTATATTCTTACAATATAGTAAGCTAGAGAAAAGAAAATGTTATCAGGAAAATCATAAGGAGGGGCGTCTGGGTGGCTCAGTTGGTTAAGTGTCTGCTTTCAGCTCAGGTCATGATCCCAGCATCCTGGGATCAAGCCCAGCGTTGGCACTGAGCTCCCTGCTCAGTGGGGAGTCTGCTTGTCCCATTGCCCCTCCCACCCATGTTCTCTCTCTCTGTCTCTCCCTCTGTCTGAAATAAATAAAATCTTAAAAAAAAAAAAAAGATAATCATAAGGAAGAGAAAATACATTTACAGTACTGTACTGTATTTATTAAAAAATTTACATGTAAATGGACCCTCAAGTTCAAACCTATGTTGTTCCAGGGTCAGCTTTATTATAGCAACTGGAGACTGCACACACTTAACAATAAACATCTTCCATAATTGGCTGATGCCACGGATTTAGCATTAAACAGCAAAATATTAAGTGTGCACTGTATAAAAATCCCAGTGTCAAATTTTAAAATAGTCAAATCATATAAATCCTCTTTCTCTTTTCCTCTGAAGAATTTCTCATGAGTGTTCTTGACATACAGCCCTTTCTCTAATTTTTATCTGTACCTGCAGTTTTTCTATCAGTTCAGCTACAGCAGGAATCTGTCTACTTGCAGACCTTTCCTGAGACGGTTAATGGGAACAGTAGCAGCCCTGAGGTGTGTTTATATAGTCAGACTTGCTTCCTCTGCTCGTGTGATATATGAACTACTTCGGAAGTTTCCCAGCTGTTTCGGTGGATAAATCATGGCAGTAGGAGCTCATATTTAACCTTCACTGTACTGGCTGAATACTTTGTAGTCCTTTTCTTTTATCTCTCTGACTATCTGGAAGAGATTTCAAACGGGCTTGTCCATGTGCGAACGGCATTGTTCTCTCCCTGTGCCCACTCCCACCTTCTTTCAGCCGGCCCCCGGGGAAACTCTGAAGCTCTTCTTGTGATTTGCCTTTATGCCAGTCAAAATAAAATCAGCGCTACTGAAGGTCAAGTGGTTTATAAATTCATTTCCTGACAATAAAGCAAGATACTTTACTGTGTGCGTGTTTTGCGGAAGCCTCTGTTAACACGGTAACTGTTGTTACAGACAAGAAACTGTCTATTGTTTTAGGCAGCTAAAGCCACAATCGATGTACATTTGAGGAGCAATAACAGACTGTGACTTCCTACCACCTTTCCTCTGGTTTTCCCCTTCACGCTGACCTTTCTCTTCTCCTGGCTAGTGACTCAGGGCCTTTGCCCTTGCTATTCCCTCAGTTTGGAATACTTTACCCAAAGATATTCTCATAGCTCCAGAGCTCATTTCATTCTGGTCTCTGCTAAATGTTACTTTTTCAGAATAGCCTACCTGCACTTTTTATTTAACATAGTACCCATTATCTCCTTATCCTGTTGTCTCTGGCATCATGATTAGTTCTAAGTTGTAATTATCTTGTTTAGTTATTTACTTTCCTGTCTAGAATATGAATTCCGTGAACACAGAGATTTTTCTGTTTTGTTCCCTGTGGTTTCACTAGCTATAGAACCATGTCTGATATATAATAACAGCTCAATTAAGTTTTTTAAGAAAATAAGTATTGATTAGGTATATATACATTAGATTTTAAAAAAATTACAAATGGATCCATACTACAAATATAGTTCTGCAGCTGGTCTTTTCCACATAATAATATATGCCAGTTTTGTGTATTAGTAATTATAGACCTTTTAAAAAAATAATCTGGATATTATTGTATAGCCATACCATAATTTATTAATTGAATTCTCTATTGATGGGTACGTGAGGTTTCCCTTCTTTTCCCTAAATAAATCTTTGTCAGAATAAATATTTGTACACATATCTTAGTATACCCAGTATTTCTGTAGAATAAATTCCAAAAATTGGTAACACTGAGTTAAAGCATATCAGAATTTAAAATCTTACAGATACTGACAAATTTTCCTCTAAAATAGAAGCAAGCATTTGCATATTCTCCAGGCATGAATGAGTATACCTGTTTTCTCACATTTTTACCACCACCAAGTACTATCAAGTTTTCAAACTTTTACCTATCTGGTAGGTGAAATTGTGTATCTCACTTCTGTTTTTTAAAAATATGACAGTAGTTGAAAGCTAAAAAACATTTAGTTACTTTGAGTAAAACACAAAATAATTAGTCTGTCATCTAAGTTACTTCGGAGTAATTCTAGCCTCAACTCTGCCATTCTTTACAAAGATTCTCTGTTTCGGGTGGGGGCCTCATTAACAGTACAGGTCCCCTTTAAGACTTCTTTACTTTGCAGTTTTTTCTCCCTGGAATGCTATTTATTCTTCCTTCTCCTTCTTTTGAAATCTCAAGTGCATTAGACCTTCTCTGATAATATGTCTTATATTCATTTATTGTCCCTCCATATGGTACTTGTATCCTGATTTGCCCACAGACATAATTTTTCTTGCCACATTTTAAGATCATCAAGCATCTGAAATTATGAAATGTGTGTCTTTCTCTCCCACAGCTCTTAGCATGGCGCCTTCCATTAGAAACTGTCTGTTGAAAGAATGAATGCATGCATGCATGTCTAACACTGTCCAGTGCATAAATAAGCATCACCGAGAAAAAGAGATAACCATGCCAGGAGAATAAGGCTAATGAAAACAAATTGGTGTGCATTTTATATAACATACTGCATGCTAAACTCATTTAAACATGCAAAGAGAAAGAATTTTGTCTTTTATTCTTGAAAGAGTCATGTCTAAAATTATTCCAGTGCACTCCTCAGGATTTTTAGTTTTTTTTTTTTTTTTTTTTTTTTTTCAGAAATGAAAGATTTCATTTATAAAAAAGAAAACAGACTAAGTGGCTGCTGCTTAAGTGAGAGTAATCTTAAAGATTTGATTTTCACTGAGTTGTTCCAGCGGTAGAGATTTAAAAGACAAATGAGACAATCTTTGTGGAAGTGTTTTGCAAGTGTAAAGTACCAAACAAATAAAAGGTAATTATATTATTTCTACCTGCAGTCAACCAACCACATTAGTCTGAGATGCTCTCATTTACTTCTGTAGTGATGAGAAGAATGTCCTCAAGAATTTCCAGATAGCTTGGGGCGCCTGGGTGGCTCAGTCGTTAAGCGTCTGCCTTCGGCTCAGGTCATGATCCCAGGGTCCTGGGATCGAGCCCCGCATCGGGCTCTCTGCTCTGCCGGGAGCCTGCTTCTCCCTCTCCCACTCCCCCTGCTTGCGTTCGCTCTCTCTCTGTGTCTCTGTCAAATAAATAAATAAAATCTTAAAAAAAAAAAAAAAGAATTTCCAGATAGCTAAAGAAAGATACCTTATAATATAGCTTTGAGCTTAATATCAAGGAGTGACCCGATTTGATCTATAAGATGCCAAAGGGCAGAGACTGTATTTTCTTTAAAATGGTTAACTTAGTACCCAGCAGAATGGTTCAGTCAATATTTGTTGAACTGAATTAAATTATGGAAAGAACTGAACAGAATTTGGAGCTAAGAAAAGTGATCTTAGAAACTCAGAGAAGAGTTTCCCAAAATTTCAATAAAGATGTAGCCAAGAAGTGAAATAATAGAATTATGTTTATATACATACATGCATACATACATATACAGAGTTGTGAAATAATGCTCATTTTGCAGACACAACTTATGATTAAAGCAGAAATTAAAATTTTATCAACAAAAATTGGTTTAAAATAACTTAGGATTTAATTTGTCTATGCATATTAATTGGTATTGTGTTTGGCTGTAAATACAGGGAAACCCACCAACAGAAGTTTAAACCAAAAGCAGTTTATGTTTTTCACTAACAAGTATGTAGTCTAGGGCTGGTCCAATTGCTCATAGATGACTATAGGAAATTTCCTTTTAAGATTTCTGTTTTTCCATCCTTAGCTCATTGGGTTTTTCCCCTTGTGGTTGAGAAATGGTTGTTGCATATTCAGTATGATATCCATATTGATGGTCTGAAGATAAAGAAGGATGAAATGGAATTAAAGGATGTGTCAGCCAATTCTGTGACATTTTATCAGGAAAAAGGAAGAGGAAATAAAAAAGCTTTCTCAGAAGCTATAATGATCAATCCACTTTTTCTGTTTCATTGGCCAAAGAAATGATGTTCATCTGATTTGTTAAGACCAGTCGCTATTTGTTCATTGTGGCACATAAAAGGATTTATTCTCCCTGCAAACAAGAGATTTTTTTTTTTTTATTACCTGCTGAGCTCGGATTATGGTGAAGTTAGTGATACATTCACTTCTGATGCAGATTTATGGGGATGCCAAAAAACTCAGTAGCCAAGATAGATAATATTTTAATGCAACAATTAAAAAAAAACAACAACATTGATTCAAAATAAATGCCTAATTAACAAAATGTGAAATTTTTAAATGAGGAAAGGATCCTAATCTGCTTAAATAAATTATAAGAGATTTGTAATAGGCAGAAAACTATTATGGCCATTCGCCTAATTAGCATGATAGAAGGGATTATTTATTTAAAACCAAAAAAAAAAAAAAGGAGGTAATTATATCAGAGATATCAGACAGATGGATAAACTCTTAAAAGTAGGAAGAAATAGGATTGATTGATTGATCAATTGACTTTAAGGGAAGAAAAAAATGATTTTTTACTAAGAGGAGACAAGGTTCAAAAAATACATAAAAATATATATATAAATACAAATCAAGGCTAAGATTTTTGGTGCATTAGTGAATCATGTTTCATCAAATTTTAATTCCTTCTCTTCCTTTTTGTTCTTGTGTAGTACTTCAGAATCAAAAAGTTGTCATATGTTTAAATGAAAATAATTTCTGCCTCGTGCCTGATCTCTACATAAGTACTTCCATTAAAATTATGAGAGCCACACATGTAAATTTAAATTTTCTAGTAGCTTCATTAAAAAAAAATAATATAGAGATGAAATTAATGTAATAATATACTTTAATTAAATATACCCAAAATATTATCATTTCAACATGCAATCAAAGTAAAGTTATTAGGGACATATTTTACTTTTTTTAAACATACTATAGTTTCAAAATCTGGTATTTTGCACTCAACAGCACATATCAGTTCAGACTAGCCATATACCAAATGCTCAATAGTGGGTAATGGCTACTGTTTTGGACAGGACAGCTCTCAATGTATCCAGCTTTTACCTTTGATATATATCTAATAGTGTATTTGATCTTAAAAATTGCTCAGTTTGTCATGTACCAAAGGTCTTTTCTAAAAATATGGCATTAATACTGAGTGAGGGAGCCACGAGTTGTATAAAAGCACCATTATGTCATTTGTGTGACTAGCTATTAATGGTAGAACTCCAGGGACAAGATAGGCACAATGCTAAATTGTTGTGGATTTTTCTGTAAGCCACCTCAAATTATATCAGCCTATATAATTCATTTGAAGCTCTTTATTATTCTTTGGGCTATCGTAAGCTTTTTATTGACTAACCAGTAATATTCTAATCACAAGAGTGTCAATTTATATCAGTTTTCTTTTTTTTTTTTAAGATTTTATTTATCTATTTGACAGAGACATAGCAAGAGAGGGAACACAAGCAGGAGGAGTGGGAGAAGGAGAAGCAGGCTTCCCACGGAGCAGGGAGCCTGACGCGGGGCTCAATCCCAGGACCCCGGGACCATGACCTGAGCCGAAGGCAGACGCTTAACAACTGAGCCACCCAAGTGCCCCGTTTTCATTTTTTTAAAATAAAAGTTGGGGCATCTGGGTGGCTCAGTAAGTTGAGCAGCTAGCTGACTCTTAATTTTGGGTCAGGTCATGTTCTCAGGATCCTGGGATTAAGCCCCACTTTGGGCTCCACTCTCAGAGTTGAGTCTGCTTGAGGATTCTCTCTCTCCCTTTCTCTCTCCCTCTCCCCATACACACTCTCTCTCTCTCAAGTAAATAAATAAATAAATAAATAAATAAATAAATAAATAAATAAATAAAGTTAATCTCTTATCCATATGTTAAATTAAAAATTGAGTTCTAGACCTTTAGAACACCAACAAAATACCGTGGACTTTGCAGCAGTTACTAAGTTAAAGGAAAACAATGTTTTCTCAGTGTTCCTCATTTTTAATGAATAGTGCCTTTATATCATTTGCTTTTTTTTAATTGTCATAATTATAAGAAAAACAAGGAAAACCCAGTTATAGAGTGATGGAGTAACTAAAAGAGAAAAAATTAAAATGAAATTTTAGTATAGGTAGAGCGTTTAAGGCTAAATTTATTTCTCAGCATGCTGATGTTAAATTTGTGGGAAAAGAGGAAACAAAGCAGAAAATGTTTCATAAAATTGGTTTGGTTCTTTCTTATAAATAAGAGGTTCTTGTTCTCAGATTCCAATAGAAAGAGATAAAATAAATTATTGCCTGTTTTGCAAATTGTTTTCAGAAGAATGCTGATGTCAGTGAAAAGGTTTGGCATTCCCGCCCTCCAATGCTCCCAAAAGGAAACAAAAGAGAAATTTTTGTGAAAGTCAAGAGGACTACCAAAGAGTTATTGTGTTGTTGTTGCTATAGAATTGTTTTACCTGAAATTTAAAAGTATTAATTCCTTCATTTGTATGATCTGAAGAAAAATTACATTGCTATTTTCTGTAACATTTATTATGAAATCATCAAACAGAGCATATTTGAAAGAATATATCCACCACCTAAATATTACCATTAATATTTTTAGTACACTTGCATTATCTATCCATTGCATTTCAAAATGAATTGTAGAAATCAGTACACATCCCCCAAGTCTATTAGCATGCATACTATAAAATAGAGTTCAGTATTGGCTCATAGTATTTTTTCTCTTGATATAAGATTTATATGCAATGAATTGTACAAATCTGAAGTGTACATTCACTGTGTTTATCAAATGCATAAAATTGTGTAATGCAAACCCTTTTCAGGGTATAGCATTAACATCACTCTAAAAAGTTCCCTTATGTCCCTTCCCACTGTATCCCACCCCCTCCTCCAGAGGTAAATGCTGTTCTTATATCTTTAAACACAATTAGTCTTGCCTCTTCTAGGATTTCATTTGAGTTCATATTATATACTATATACAAAAGGCAGTTGATGAAAAAAAGATTAGGAGGGTGACCCTTTAAAAACTTTAGATTTTTACCAACATGAAAACTTAAAGGTAGAAATGCTCAAATTAAGACATAAACTCCTAATACAAAAGAGTTTAAATTTAACAGAATGCTTTTTCTAGTTTTTTTTTTACTATGATTACTATTAATATCTACGTCAAACTGTGAGAGAAAAGGAGGCATGAATATAGGGGAATTATCCTGATGTTAGGTGTAAAGAGGCAAAGATAAATGACAGTTCAGGCCGATGGGTGTGGTAGTAATTTCTAGTAAAGTTAATTATGTTAGTTTGAAGATCCTTCATAGGGAAGTATTAATAAATAAAATATCATAAAAAATATCCCTTTATACTCATTGAATATTAAATATATAGATAAATGAGTGAAGGAGATTCTACAGATACGGTTTGATGTGATCTTAATTAGGCAGCAGTTGGAGATTAAAGACATTTTTGGTTATTATCATTATTTTGGTTCCTATTTTAAGCATACTCCATCTCTGAATGTTGTTACTCTGGTATTATAATCTTTTGGATGTGACATGTATGAATAATTAGGAGATATTAAACATATTACTTTTCTGTAATGCATGTTTTTCCTCTTTCTCATTTTATTTCACTCTTGGCTGTATTAGTATTTGCAGTTCCTCTTTGGAATTTTGTTACCTATCTTTTGAGTTTGTATTTTCAAATATACAAACAATAGTATTTGCTTTTGAAATCAAGCGCTCCCTCCTCCCCAGCATACTTCCAGTTAAGGCTAAGTTTGTGTTGATGTCTCATAATGGTTGAGATATCAATTAAGAAGAGGTCATCAGTATGTCAGAAGGTCTTAGGCCTCAGTAGGAAATAGATGAGTAACTTGATTAAGAAAATTCAAGAAGAATCCCTCCAAGTCTCTGAAGAAAGAAAAGCCCTTAGGCTTAGACTCATGAATTTCCAGTAGAATTCAGGACTTGATACACACCTGTCTTCTTTTATGAGGATGATACAGGATGCTAACCTGTAAGCACACCATGGTTATAATGTAACAAAACTGTGCACTTAGGAAAGTTATTATATTTTTCAATTTTTCACCCACATTCATATACATTTATAAGACTTTTTCGTGTGTGATAAGTACAGATTTAAAAAAAAAAGTTTCATTGTATATAAAGGACTCATGTGGATGAGGAATCCACCCTTTTTACTAGAAAATAAGAAAAGTGAGTGGGAGAGGGGCACAATTATGAGCCACTTGATTGTAAATCAATATTTTTATTATTAATTCTGAATAGGAGTTTGCCATCTCCATCTTCCTCAGTAGCTCCCTCTCTAAGTTTATAGCGGTCATATAGACTCCTGAAAGCATGGGAATGAGCCTGAAAGCTCCCAGCCCAGGGTCCCTTATGATGGGCATGACACAAGCTGGTTCTTATTTGAATTCATTGAACCAAAGTACATGAGAAGTATCTACCCTGCTCAGGGAAGGGTGATGCTAAGATCAAGAGTAGGGGTTCAGCTAGAGAAAATAATGATTAAGGAAAAGAGGAGAAATGGAGAAGTATGAAGACAATGTATTTGGGCCTACCATTTTGTCTTTGGGAAGCCTGTTGTAAAGGGAAGAGTTGAGTTAAGACTTTGGATACAGGGTAGCCCTAAAAATAACGTCTTTCCTTTTTCAGTATTTTGTAAATTTGCAGTTTGCCAGTTTAGATAGAGTAATTTAGAAAAATATATTAACCATTCATTACATTTTTAATGATAAATTTGGCTCTGAGTATGTTAAGATTCTTGAATACGGATGCACACAGCATTTTGGAGGAGTTTCAGCAATTACTGGATTGGAAACCAGTGCAGCAAAATGATTTTAATTTCATCTACTTGTTTAAACCAGTCGCCTTGCCTTCTTCAAGTAGTATAATCTTTTCTTTAATTGTGCAGCCTTTCATTAATGCACTGGTGAGGATGATAGAAAACAATTCATTGATGTAATTGTAAATAGCCTGCCATACACAACTTGGGAAAGCAGCAAATCCCACAGCATGGGGTCCACATTATGCAACGGGGCTGCCATTCTGATGAGTTCCTTTTCATTGAAAATATATTAACTCTAATCCATTTAAGAGTATAAGTAATACATGGGTAAATCTACATTGTGCAAATGTAAAATCTGTTTTCTAACCTCAGTAATTTAGTTAAGAAGTAAATCTACAGTAGCAATTAATTTGCCATTTGAGACATTGAGAAAAGTGAGGCGTCAAGAATAAGGAATACTTGAAAGATCATAAGGTCATAGAATTATATAATATATAGGGTTCTGGTCTGTAGTAGTTGTTTATCTATTTCTGCATACACACAAAAAATTACCCCAAGATTTAATCACACCTTAAAAGAACAAACACTTGTTATCTCAAAGATTGGGAGGGTCAGATTCTCAGAGGGGTTTAACAGTCATTTTAACTGACCATCTCTGCAGAGGTTGCTGTTGGCCTAGGCTGGGGTCCCTTCCAGGCTTGACCAAGGCTGGAGAATGCACTTCCAAGCTGATTCACATTGTTGGCAGGCCTGTTTCTTGTTGGGTAGAGACCTGCATTCCTATCATTTGAACATCTCCATAGGCTACCTGAGTGTCTTCATGACCTGGCAGCTTGCTTCCTGCAGAGTGAGTCTGAAAGAGAGAGGGAGAGAGAAAGAAAGCATACACGAATGAGCAAGAGTGCACTGGAAATGGGAGCCCAATGCCTCAGTCTTTACATTCGAATCACAAAATTGATGTATCATTATTTTTATCATATTCTGTGTATTAAAAGCAAGTCACTAAGTCTAGCCCACACTCAAGTGGACAGGAATTGAGCTACATCCCTTAAGAAATATTCAAGGGGTGCCTGGGTGGCACAGTTGGTTAAGCATCTGACTCTTGGTTTCAGCTCAAATTGTGATCTCATGGTCCTGGGATCAAGTCCCGCCATGAGCTCTACACTCATCAAGCGGTCTGCTTGAGATTCTCTCTCCCTCTCCCTCTACCTATTATGCTCCGTGCTCTCTGTCTCTCTCACTCTCGCTCTCAAATAAATAAATCTTAAAAAAAAGTATTCAAGAATTTGTGGATATATTGTTCAAATTACCACATGGACTTGGAATTTTAAACATAGACATGAATTACCCCCACATATTTTCTCAGATGAGAAACTCAAGGTCCAGTAAAAGTGACTTGTGCAGAGACACATAGATACATGAGATAGAGAGCCAATGTCTCCCAACTACCTGCTCTTTGAAAAGCGTATGTCTCTGTGCACATTTGCAAGCAGACCTCACTTATCTAAAAATCATCAAAGAATACTCGATTTTCTAAATAACTGACACTCTTTTAAATGAAAAAAATGGTTCTCAATGTAGAATGCATTTTTCCCTGCTCTGTAAAAATGCAGGATTGACCATAATTCACCAACAATTCACTCATCACACAGTTATCATTAGGAATAGAGTGTATATCATCACATGAGCAAATAGTGATATAGTCCTGGTCTGTTGTTTTCCCTTACATTAATATGCCACGTCTACAGTGTGAGGGGGACATGCTAAAGCTGCAAATGTAAGGCTGGGATCAGATCATGAAGGCCCTGATATGCCATGTTAAGAACTATGGCATATTCCCTGAGGACAGAGGGATTCCAGGGATTCCATGGATGTGCTTTTGCAGGAGAGTGATGTTAAGACTTGCATTTAAAAAGGCATTATTCTGATGGAACATATGGAGAAAAGACTGGAAACAAGCTGGCTTAAAGCCTGCGAGACCAGTTAGGAGTCCATTCCTATCATTCTAGCTAAAATAATGATGGTCTGAACTAACCTAGTAACAATGGGCCTCAATGAAGTGGATTATTTTCAGGGGTATTAAGGAGTTACAATTAATAGGACTTAGTGATATACTTGATGAAGGAGGGAAAGGATGCCTTCAAGGTTCTGTCTTGGACAACTGATTGGAAGGAGTCATCATTCATTAAGCTAAGGAATTAGAAGAGAGGCATATTTAGAGATGAAAATATCCCACTAGTAAGAAGTCTTAAAACACAAAAACCTATCGGCTTACTTTTACCAAAAAAGACAATGAAAAATAAACAAACCCTATTTTCACAATTAGATAAGATGCACAATCAACACTGATTTTTCTTTGGTCTTATGTTGAAAATAATATTCTGTCGTTTGAAATATTTGAATGCTGAATACAGTTATAGGCTCGGTTGGGTATGTGTGCTTTCCCCACCTCAGGCTGACAGTTTTGATGTCTGTGCTGACTGAGACAGTTTAGAGGGATGGACTGAATTATTTTCCTATCCACCACTTCTATTTATACAGAAATTACACTTGACTGTAGTGACACTAGTCATGGCAGAACTGATCAAACTCAGCTCCCCTGCTGATGAACTCAGCCAGGAAGCCATTCGTGACTGACAGGTGTTCCTGCTTCCCTTTGCTTTTCTCCCCCCACTCTTAAACACACTGGAATTTTATAAACCACCTTCTTCTATGCTCCCACATCTATGTCCGTTCAGAGGAAATGACAGGGAGGGTTTGTTGGTGTCAGAGACACAGCTTACATTTAGCTCTCTTCACCCTTTCCTCCTCTCTCTGCAGAAATACAAGGCCCAGGACTGGGGACAGGGGTTCTTGACCTTGGTGTGTGTCATGGGCACTTACGCTGGTCTAGTAAAGCCTGTAGGCACCACTCAGAAATATGTTTTTAAATACATCAGTTCCACGTCGTTGCAAATACATCAAATAAAATACATAGAATTACAAAGGAAATCAACTATATTGAAATGCTCTAATCAAAATATTACTTAAAATATTCTGATGTTGTAATATATGTGCTAATTTCATAACTCATTAAATTAAGAACTCTAGCATGAGTCCACTAACATAATTTCAAAGTAGTAATAAATACCAATAACATTTTGAGATACCTTTAACAACTATAATGCAATAGGAAAATATCTCTGATTTCCATTGGTGATAACTCACAGATACTTTATATATTCATAATTGAAAGGAACCCTAAATTTCAGTTAGAATTCAGTGAAAATTAAGGACGCTTTTTTCCTATCTCAACTTCCCAGACCCCTGAATTCTGTGGTGCCAGTTTAAGAACCTCTGATACAGAACAGCACTTCTTAAGTTGTAGTGTGCATGAGAATTATCTGGAGGTCTTGTGTTTAAAACAAACTCCTCTCAAGAGATGCTGACTCAGGAGGTCTAGGGTGGGGCCCAAGAATATTTGTTTTAAACATGTATTCAATGTGATTCTCACATATCAAGTTCAGAAATTATCTTTTGAGAAATAAAAGCTTAGGATATAGAACAATATTTGTTAAGACATTGGGATGAGATGTAGCTATTGGTAGGTCATTACCCTGTGTCAACATTCCAGCTTTTGAATATTTTTCTATATAATGATTATATAATTATTTATGTTATTATAAAAATATTATACATAGAAAGTATATATAGAATATTTAGGATATGTATAGAATGTATTATAGATAGGAATCATTATAGAAATAATGATTATTATTTGTTGCATCATTTTTCCCTGAAAGATACAATTTTTTTAAACAAGCAGCTTTAAGATACCTAACAAAATATCACTAAAGCATAGCGAGGGGTAATAATCATAAACGCAATGCAGTGTAGTCCTGTGACATTGAAATCATTTCAGTAATTTTACAGTACATTTGAATTGCAGCACCATTCATCCGCTGAGTTTCCATTAACTTTGCTTAAAATCTCTCTGTCCACAAAGAAGCACAAGTGTCAGGTTTCTCCTTCATGCTCGGAGACCTGGCTTGAATCACAATGCTGCAGAAGATAATTGTTATTAATTAAAACATTCCTATCAGGCTGTGTTTTGTTTTAATGCATATTGAACATATTCATAACCTCTGCTGTATCCATTATTGGAAAAGAAAAATAAGAGAGTACTGTTCTTTGACTCTTCCCATCTCTCCTGGGGTTTCCCTGGTGTCATTGAACAGCCCTTTTGATTGGCTAATACATTTTTAAAAAGTGGGGGCACAATATTATAACACATTGCAAAGCAGGCTCATTATTGTCAAATTAGATTCACTGACCTTCACTGCCATTTACCAGGAAGAGACAAGCAGCATATTAAGGACGGTTTGCAGTGAGTAAATCCACACTAAGTGCCACTCAACTGTAACTAGCCTAGACATACCTTTATGCTATTTTAACATCTTGGCTTTTTAACTTGTAACATATTAAACACTATGATACATAGGTTTAAGTGGATAATGTATACAGAAATCTATGCATGTTTTTATTTTTGAAATAAATTTCATTCAAAGGGGCAACCCCAACACACACACACACACACACATGCACACACATGTGCACACACACAAAATCAGCACTTAGAAGTGAAATCCCAGCTTAATTTATAGAAGAAATCAATAGCTTCCACATACATTGAAGTAGGGCTGGTGTGGTCAAAGTTTGTGGTTCAGTCAAAAAAAATCCTTTAAGCCATGGAAATCATTTTCCTCCACCTCTATTTCCAAATTATTTACTTTTTAACTCGGTGTTGTTGTTGTTTTTTTAAAAGATTATTTATTTATTTATTTAAATTTTTTCTTTTTTTTTGAGAGAGAGAGAGTGACCTAAAGGTCAGCAAAGAGCTGGTCGCATAGAAGAGCTCAATAAATGTTAGCTATTGTTAACACTTTAAAAGTCATTTTGACTTTTATTTTTTCAGTAAAATGTGTGGATTAATATCTGTTTTTCCTACCCTCTAGGGAAACTACAAGGTTTCATATACAACAATGGGAGTGATCATGTTTTATGAACTGGAAAGTGCCATGAAAATATATGGTATTAGTAAAAGGAGATGTAAGATTTTACCATATTCACGTGCAAAAATTATAATGGTTGAATTTAAAAGGAATAAGAAATAGCAAATATAACATGTTGCTGGTCATAGCACATTATATTTTTCCTTTGATAGGATTTAGGATACTCTAGATAAAAAATTGTTAGAGCCCTGCTTCTTCATAGATTCTGTACCTTTCAAACAGCATGGACTTTACTGAAGGTCACTAGGTAGTCACTGAGGGATCTTTCTGGGTGTTCTGTTCACCAGGCTTGTAGAAGGCCTTTGTCCATGGCAGTCTGTGTTCTCTGTTTGTTTGTTGTTTTTTTTTTTTAAGATTTTATTTATTTATTTGACAGAGAGAGCGAGAGAGGCAACACAAGCAGGGGGAGTGGGAGAGGGAGAAGCAGGCTTCCCACGGAGCAGAGAGCCTGATGTGGGGCTCGATCCCAGGACCCCAGGATCATGATCTGAGCTGAAGGCAGACGCTTAATGACTGAGCCACCCAGGTGCCCCAGTCTGTGTTCTCTCTTACTTTTGGAAGCAGGTGCCTTCAACTTTGGGCAGAGTTTTGGCTATGGGCTTAATGTATGGGAAATCCAGAAGAGAGGAAGAAAAGAAAAGAAAGGAAAGGAAAAAGGGAAGGGAAGGAAAATGGTGGATTTTATTTTTAGAAAAGAGACAGATGAAACTTAAGATTTTTGGTAGGCTATGCCATCAGCTAACATTTTCCACAGTAATGCTGCATAAAAATCCCAGAACTTGAAACAACTATTTTATTCTTTATCATATGTCTGTGGATTAGCCGATCTAGTCTGTCTTGGTTTCAAGTTGCAGGTTTTCCCCAGTTGTCTGCCATCCTCCTTGGGAACTGTTCTTTGCTTGGGGATGGTAGAAGCAAAATATGGGGACATTGGAACATTGGGTGCCTCTTAATGCCTGGGTTTAGAAATAGCACACTCTCACTTCTACACATATTTTGTTGGCCAGATCATGTCGCAAGGCCAAACCCAGTATCAGTTGGGTTGGGAAATACACTCTACCTTTAGTGAGAGCAAGTACAAAGTCACATGGCAAAGGGCATGGGTCCCCTGGGGGAAGGGGGCAGGAGGCAAATGGCAGTCAGGATGGAAGAATGAGGAATAAAAATGCAATCCACAACAGCTAATAGCCTAATTAACCAGAACAAGAGGAGTCAGGAATCTGGGAGTGGGAAGTGTGGAATATATTTGGTTGAGCTATGCTTTATTTATCTCCTAGAAAGCAACACAGAGTGTTGTGACAGTAAAAACCCACAGGGTGAGATGCAGGAAGGTTAGAAACTACAAAGACTATATTTGTTCTAGGATTTCTTTGGGCCCAAAAACCTAAAGAAAAGAAGGTGCTTCACATCAGGGTTAGAATGCTGATATCTCTCTTTTAAAGTTTGTTTTTGCCAGTGGATTTTCAAGTGAATTTAATCAAAGAAACAAACAAAACCTTGCTAATGATCGATATATTTTTTACATTGTCAGAAAATGAAATTGTCGAATATAGCACATGTTGAAATGTTCCAGGAGTGGAGAAAAAATAATTTAAACATCTTCTTGATTTGGGGGAAATATAATTAAGAACCTATCTGATCTTAGATGGAGACTCAGTCATTAGGGACATCCCCCTAAAAAGTTTATCTGGTGCAGAAATAGCTGTTTTTTGTAGTTCTTGCTGTGGTGGGGACTAAAAACATTCATCAACTTATGCTTGATGTATTTTCACAAACTGGTGGAATGAAACATGTCATCATTCATCTCCTCTTTCAAATCAATGTGTGCCTTTTTTCACACCTGGTACTTTCTTCTACAAACTCTTACTTACCAGGTAACTCTGACTTTGATTATACACACACTCATCCACACACATATAATACACCCCCCCACACACATACATACACACACACACACACAAATATATGTATTTCATGTGGAATTTAGACAATGGAAAACATTCCATTGAATTTAAAATGTATCATTGTTTTTTTTTTTTTCTTAAAAGATTTATTTATTTTAGAGAGAGAGAGAAATAAAGAGCATAAGCATGAGGGGCAGAGAGAGTCTTAAGCAGACTTCGTGCTAAGCACAGAGCCTGATGTGGGGCTTGATCTCAAGACCCTGAGATCATGACCTGAGCTGAAAACAAGAATCAGATGCTCAACTGACTGTGCCACCCAGGTGCCTCTATATCATTATTCTTAAAAACATTTTTTCTGTACAACCAATCACACTCAGCTTTGGAACTCAGTGTGCTCAGTGGGACTCAGGAGCTATAACAGTAGATTGTGCTTTTTAAAAATATTTCAACCATCAGCTGAGACACAAAATTGGGTTAGAAGTGAGTGTAGGGAAGGTAGAAACAATAGTGTTCCTGTGGTGAGAAGAATGTAAGGGCAGGAGGTGGGAGAAACTGAGAGAAGCTTGGTTTGGCTGGAGTGAAGAGTCTAACTGAGCAAGGGTGGATTCAGGGTAGGTTATGCTGAGTGATAGCCTTAGACAGGTAAAGGAGAGGCTAGATGATGTGTAACCTTTTAAGTCTTTCATCAGAGAAGTTCAAGGAATCTATTGATAGATTTAAGTAGGAGGTACTACATGATCAGATTCATGTTAAAAAAGAAACTTTCAGCAGTATGTGAAATGGTTTGGATGAATTCTGTTTAGATGGATGCTATAGCAATCTGGATAAAAGATGCTAGGGGTAGAGACAGGGGTAGAAATGGTGGGGTTACAGGGAAATAAAGATGGTAAAAGCAGTCTTAGATATGGAATCACAGTGGCTTGGTGATGTATTTGCAGGGTGCTAGGGAGAGAGCTGAGTGGAAAAAAAAAAAAACTCAGCATCCAGCTGGGAGTGGTGAAGTGCTGTTAGGTGGTCATTCACCAAACAAGGAAACACAGGAGGGGGAGAAACTCATTTTGACAAAAGGACAAGTTTAATTTGCACCAGTTCATTCTGAAGTGCCTTTAGACTTGAGTAGAGATGTGCTATAGGCAGTTAAATGTATGGATGAAAAACTCAGAGCTATATGCGTTGGGTAGGAATGTGGGCACCATCAGTGTATAGGTAGGTACTAATGGCAGCCACTGGGGAGAAGAGACTATTCAAGGAGAGAATAGGGAGATTGTAGAATAAGAGAAGAGGGCTTCAATTCTGCGGGCAGATATTTAAGTGGAAGGCGATGGGGGGTCGCTTTCAAAGAAGACTGAAAGGAAAGTCCGAAGAGAAAGAGGAAAACTAGGAGAGTCAACAAATGAGTGCAGTAGGAAGTCACTCAGTAAACATGGTTATTGACCACTACCATTTATTTGAGCCCGAGGATGTGCTGGGCACTATGTATGGCTAACTACTCTATGGGGGTTATTTTATTTAGTCATTAGAGGAACTCGAGAAGGTTTTATTATTAACTCTGTTTTATAGAGGAAACTGGGTCAGAGTAAAGTTAAGTAATTAGCCCAAGGTCATAAAAGCAGTAGGTAATGGAACAAAACTTGACTACAGGAAGTCTGATCCAGGAGCTAGAGCTCTTAACTATGTTTTATAAAACATTGACAATTCCAAATAGACCTAAATGTTCAAAAACCAATACAGCCATGTGATGCATTATTTTAAAAAATGTTAATATGAAAAAAATGTAATATATTTTTGATTAAAAAAATCATGCAAGAAAACAGTTTGTAAAATTGGATCTCCATTCAGGGGTGCCTGGGTGGCTCAGTCGTTAAGCGTCCGCCATCGGTCATGATCCTGGGGTCCTGGGATCGAGCCCCACATCGGGCTCCCTGCTCAGTGGGAATCCTGCTTCTCCCTCTCCCACTCCCCCTGCTTGTGTTCCCTCTCTCGCTGTGTCTCTCTCTGTCAATCCCCCTGCTTGTGTTCCCTCTCTTGCTGTGTCTTTCTCTATCAAATAAATAAATAAAGTCTTTTAAAAAAAATTGGATCTCCATTCAGATATATGTGAATGAAATGACTAAGATTGCCTAGAATAGGAGTGGATCTTCAGACTTGCAAAATTAGTGACACTGATACTCTTAACAAAGTTAAAAGTAGCTATTTCTGGATGGTGTGATTATGGATCATTCTTATTTGTACCACTTTATAATTCCTGAGTTTTCTAAAATTAATATTTATTGCTTTCATTAAAAATATAATTTTAAAATGCCCACATTGTTAAACTCTTGGGAGAGTTAAATGAGGTGTGGTGTACATGGAGTGGATGCCAAGGTATTATGTACCTATTAGATGTTGGATACAGTGACATTGCTGATTTTCTATCACTTTGCCATACTGCATGCTTTAAAAATGGATAAAAGTAATTCCAAAAAAACATGAGAAAGCAGAACATAAACAAATTATGTATTGTTATATGGCAATAATATTTTTTTTTAAAACTCTACAGCTAGAAAACTTAATCAGAAGATTAAAATGTAACTGTTAAACAACAATATCATACGCTTTATACTCTGAACCCATGTATCTTTCCAGTCAGGAGAACAGATGCAAATTAGAAAGCTTAAAATGTTGAATAAAATATTCCATTTTCATTCATACTTAATAGATGAAATATTGTTTTACTTAACCCAGACTTGATTGCAATAACCTTTCAAAAGGTGGGTACCAAGTTGTGGAACCAATATTTCTGTTGGAGAAGGTTAGGGTTATGGCCAATATTACTGTCATTATTTTTCAGTGGCAGAGACAGCGATTCTTCCTGAGCAACCCACTATGAAGACCAAGCATGCATGAACAGAGTTTAGTGCCATAATCAAATAAAACTTACATTGAAGGTTATCTCACACGAATTTAATGATATGCATAATTGTTATTCTGCTGCATGATAATTAGGCATGAATGTAAGCAGCTCTTACAAGTGATGGTAATTTGTTTGGGCTGCAGCACAGGCAAAAAGCAGGCACAAGTGGAATAAGCATGGAATGAGTGTAGCAAAATAATGGGTAATCTCAGGAGGTGAGAGGTCTGAGGGGAGTTTGTGTTCCTCAGTAGAGTCTCAAAATGATCTCATTTTAGAGGAAGAAAGGAGGCAAAGGAGGGCTGAGGGGAAAAGTGAAAGAGCAGAAGAGAAGAAAATTACTAGTACTACTTGTAGTAGGTTGAACTGTGTTCCCTAAAAAGATATGGTGAAGGTCTAACTCCCAGTACCTCAGAATGTGACCTTATTTGGGAATAGATTATTGCAAAGATAATGAGGTTATGCCAGAGTATGTAGGCTCCTAATCCAATATGAGTGCTGCCCTTATAAGAAGATGGTCATATAAGGACAGTGACATAGGGGGAACACCACATGAAGATGGAAATAGGAAGTGGAGTTTTGCTGCCACAAGCTGGGGAATGCCTGGGGCTGTGAGATGCTGGAAGAGTCAAGGAAGGATCCTTCCCTAAAGTCTTTGAGGGCACTCTAGGCCTTCTATCACCTTGATTTTGAACTTCTAGCTTCCAGAACTGAGAGGATAAATTTCTGGCACTCTATTTGTGATACTTTATTATGGCAGCCCTAGGAAACTTCTATACTACTTTGATTTTATCTCCAGCTCTGATTTGGGGCAAATTTTATGTACAAGTATTTGTTGAGTGCCTTCTGCTTGTCTAGTATTTTTTCTAAATATTATTTTATTTATTATTTTATTTTTAAAGATTATTTATTTATTTATTAGAGAGAGAGAGCACAAGTAGGTAGAGCGGCAGACAGAGGGAGAGGGAGAAGCAGGCTCCCCACCAAGCAAGGAGCCCGATGCGGGACTCGATCTCAGGACCCTGGGAGCATGACCCAAGCTAAAGGCAGTCGCTTAACTGACTGAGCCACCCAGGCGCCCGAGTCTTGTCTAGCATATCTTTAGTGCTTTCTGCTTGGCTCATATTTCTTTAGGTACTGAAGTTAAACATTGCTGAGCCAGAGAAACACAGTCCCTGCTCTGAAGGGGCTTATTGTCTGTGACTTCCGTGTTCCTGTCTGTATAGTATTTGTGTTGTACTGAAACAACGGTCAAATTGTATTGGAGTAATTTGTTGTTGTGTTTGTCTCCTCCACAAAATAATGAAATCTTTTTTTTTAAGATTGTTTATTTATTTATAGAGAGAAAGAGAGAACGAGCAAGGGGGGGGCAGAGGAAGAGGCAGAAGCAGACTCCCCGCTGAGCAAGGAGCCTGATGCGGGACTCGATCTCAGGACCCTGGGATCATGACCTGCGCCAAAGGCAGACGTTTAACTGACTAAACCACCCAGGCACCCAAAATAATGAAATCTTAAGGGCAGGGGAATAATAAGTGCTAAAACTGAATGCTTAATGAATTAAAAAAATGAATGACTGAATGAATTCTGTTTGGGGGTGAAAGAAGATGAAGATGAAAAAGCACAGATAATGCATGTACGTTTTATTATTTTTTAAGCATATGAACAGGTTGGTGTCTTTGTACATTAAGAGTAAGGACATAGGGAACATTTTCAGTTGCATATACTGCTGTGCAGTTGTTTCTATCTTTCTGTAAGTTAGCAAAGTGTTTTTTCCCTTTGGTGATATTGCTGACTTTGTTGCCTTCAAGTATTATTAGATTTTATAAGTTGTTATTTTCATGTGAAATTTACAACACCTTTTAACTTTTTAGGACCCATTTCATTTTATGAATGCATAAAAACAATATTTTTAAAAGAAAAAATTCATGTAATGAGACTGATAGTTTAAAAGTTCTGTGTGAATGTATGTGAACTTCTAAAGATACTTCAGGCAGCAATGAGAGGCTTTACAAACAGGTAAGGCATGAAAAAACAAATTCATGATAAACCACCCTTTCCATGAATTATTCACATGAATTTAATAAAACAAAATTAAAGGTAAAATATAACAGTTTGTTTACTATTATCAAATTGTGTTATGTTCTATTTATCCATTCTTTAAGGAAATCAAGCTCATTTCCTTATCTTTGAGACTTCCCTTCTTCTTGAGCTCACCACCTTTCCCTCACTCCTAGTACTTTGCAAAGTACCCAGTACATTGTATTTCTTATGTTTCCTTCTCCTGATAGCAAGGGAAAATGGTGCTATTTGATATGTATGTCTGTCACATTTCTTTTCAAACTGTAAGGGAATTCTGAAAATGATAGTAACTTCTTTTATTTCACAGATCTAATCCACACACACACACACACACACACACACACATCCCTCCTCCCCTTTGGGATTATGCTGGTTATGCTGGAGATATCTATCAACATGCATATTCCTTTTTGTAGATATAATTCTCTGAATCCACCTAGTTTTTAGTCTACATTCATTGCAGGAAAAAGTGGAATAATACTGTGTATACCTAAAGCTGTGACAGAATCTGGTACCAAGTATGCCATTGTAACTTTTCTTTCCGAGTCAAAAGAATGTTCTTTGGAAATGGTGCTGCCCCCTGGTGATGAATGGAGTAATAGAATAGACACTATGTTTAGCAACACATATTATTCAGAAATCAGTGCAAATTCCAACACAAAATCTGCAAAAAAAAAAAAAAAAAAAAAAAAGTAATTCAGTACAAAGTGTGCATGCCATAACTTAATTTTCCGATACTACAATGATTTTTGGCATAACTTAGAAATGGAAAGATGGGGAGAGAAAGATAAATCACAGAAGAGAGACAATTGACCTGAGAAGATTAAGGATGCCGCCTCCTTACCATTGCAGATGTTAAGAAACTTTATGTTACCCCGCTTTAGGAAGTCATTACCTTCAAGGGAGGATTACTGGCAAACCTCAAACAGAAGATCACAGCAAAACAAAACTTTACCATGTTTCTCAAACTAACAGGATTTTATTTTAGTGGATTTGATTTTACTTCTGAGAGGTCTTACACCCTGAAGGAGATTTTTGAATACATACATCCTCAATTTACTTAATTATGCTTGAGGATATGCTTCTTTTCTTTCTTTCTCAGATGTTTACAGAGATTTTTAGAGTTGTATACCATGGCCATTAGAGAGTAGTTCGCGGGTACTTCATTTTTATCTCTGAGTTGCATTCTTTGAGTTTTTTATCCTATGTGTTTTAGGAATAATAATCCTCAGTTGGTGTCCTCTTACTGAATGCTACTTACAGGCTCTCTAGATAATTTTGAACATAAAATTTAAGACTGGCAGTGACTTTAGAGATCGTCTTATCTAACTCTTAAATGACTCTAGGTTAAGTCCAGGTATTGTATTATGGAGAAATCCAATTATTTCACAATTATATTAAAATTCTTGTTTTAAAAGTGTCCAAACCATAACAAACAGGGCTTTTCTGTACCAACTAGCATATTTTCCCCCAGAAATGCCTATCCTTTATCCAGTCCCCATATCAGTTTATCCTGTTTTAACCAATGTCTTCTTGAATAGAGATCCTCAGGTTACAAGGGAGAACTGGAGTGGAGAAGAAGCCTGGCAGTATTCTGCTGTTGCATTTCCAACTCTATTGAGAAAGCAAATCTGGGGAAGTGCACAGACTTCACTGCACACACAGAATTGGTGTTTGTGCAATGTTAATTAAAAAACAATAAATAGAGTGAATGCTTGCAGTAGTTAGGGGCCTCTCTGCAAAAAGCCCCCTAGCTGTTCACAGATAAATAATGTAGGAGTCCTAGAGAAGTTTAAGTGTTGCTGGCGTTGCTATGGAATTTCACTGCTTGGAGCCAACACAATGCTTTATGCAAGTTAAAGTCCCCAGGCGACACTTGGCCCTCAAGTGTGCTGACTTTTCAAAGAAGAAGGAATAGTACATATTTTCAAATGAAGAATCATTACTTAGCTAAGAATTGTTTTCTCTAACTTAGTACCATATGCTTCTAGAGTTCTTTGTCAATGATTTTTGGCACTCTTGTGCTCAGCTATTTATTCAATGTTGAAGTTGAAAAGAGGGTGATATCAGCACAAGGCAGAGAAAAATGAATAAAAACCAGCAAGGTCATTCCCAGTCTGTGACGATTCAGGATAAGAGACATGTTGTCATTAGTGTTATTAAGGAGCCTCGTCTAAAAATATAACTGGCACTATAATGAAAAATTAATTCTTTACCTCAGATAAATTTTTAGCCTGAAAGCTGGAAATACTGGTCAGAGCAAAGTTAACAGTACTAAGATGCCAGGATAATGTAATACAAAATGAAACTACACACTTCCGTCAGACCTCCTTTATGAGAAAGGCAGCCGTATCCTGGACCCCTGGTGGACACACAGTAGGAGGCATATATGTGCTATGTCCCTTGGGCCCTTGGAGGGTCAGGGGATGTCAACTGGGAGCAAGTTTATCAGGCCTGAAAGCGGGTAGGGTCAATTCAAGCAGAGTTTTCAGGAGCAGTGCTGAGAAAGGGAGCCAGATCCACATGAGGGGAGCAGTTTTAAAGAGTCAATGGGAGGGTGAGATGGTCAGAAACCAGAGTTCTGAAATAGGTTGGCAAAGTGAAGAAATAAGAAATAACAGATTAGAAAGTATCAGAGAAGGAGCTCTGGGGGCTTTTCCTCGTATGCTGGCTGCACGGGGCGAGGTGGGCAGAGTCCAGCTGGTACTCCTGGCTGTTGAGTTTCAGGTGTCGGCTGTGTTAGGTAGCAAGTCACAAAGTGGCCTGGGTAACTCCAGAGTTAACTGGTCTGTAGCGTTTTTTTTTGTTTTATCACAGGAAGTCTGCATAGCAATGTGTAGAAAAGCCTTTAGAATCATTTGTAAACAGCAATCTCTCCCCACTTGTCTCTAGTCCTTACAAAGGTAAGATAATTCTAGTATGGTATGTGAAATGCTTTTGATATTAGAAGAAAATTATTTTTATACTGGCCAGCCCTCCCTGATATTTACAACAATTGATACCAAAATAGTATTCATTAAGGAATATGATGGTATAATCCTGAGGTAAAAGGAGGCTGTAATAGCAGATGAATGAACAGTAGTTATGCAATCACTAGTCTGGCTATGTCTGGGAAATAAAAATACCATTCAGACAGTATGAGTCAGAGGACTGTGGCTTGAGGAAACCTTCCTCTAATACTTCCTTTAGTAGCTGGTATTCCAAATGGATTTTTTGTTTGCTATTACCACAATTTTTAAACTTAGTATACATGGATGATATAAACATATTTATGCTTGTACTCAAATATTTTTGAGAAGCATCCTAAAAGTTTTGGTATATGCTCACAGAACCAAAGGTCCTTAAATTTATATAAGGCTGCTGAGTAAGCATTCAATTAGAAGACAAATTTGTTTGTTTGTTTTTAACTCCACGGAAGTGGTATAGGAATGTGAGCTATCGACTGTTAAAACAATTCAAGATAAATACTAAAACTAAAAATGAGAAAAAAAATACTCTGGATTTAAGGCATATTAAGTGCAATGTCTTACTTTGTATTATTTGGCTTCTTAATTTGTTATTACTATTGGCTCTGCCTCTGTCATAATAAGTTGATCTAAGTTTAAATCTACAAGGCTTTAGAGTGTGTAGTAGATGTACTATATCTGCCCTCCCAAACTAGTAATAATCGAACACAGAGTTTAAGGTCTCTGTGAGCTAGCTCGTTATCTGGGGGAGATTGAGGCACATGCACTGAAAACAAGAATAATATTACCACGCATTTGAAAATCTTTGTATTTACATTTTAGGGAAATGTAAATTCAGTGAATGGTTTAAATGATTTTTGAAAGAAGAACATTCTCTAGGCAAATTTTAGAGATAATTATGGGTGTGAATTTTGTCAAGGACTTTGGGAGTTTTTATGGCAAAGTGAAAGGAATGAGATTAAAAAAAAATTAGACAGTTGTGAGTTAATGGAATGATGGATGGCAATAAACCATTTTTTGATTATTTTAGAAAGTTACTTGGAAAAGGCAGCTTCGGGTTAAGATTATCCAAATCTAAAGAGATACTGTAGCAGGATTTCAATTCATGAAAAATCTTGAATGCCAAGCAGGGGACTAGAATTTGAGTCAACAGGTAATGAAGAATTAGTAATATTTAACATAATCTCCAAAGAAGAAAACCACATATGGTAATACAACATGTTTGAGAATTCCTGTTCAAACTAAATCACAATTTTGGTTAGGGGGGGCAGAGGCGTGTATCTATCAAAATCCTAGAAGCAAGCCTCCTCAAAACCAGAGTTACAATGGTGGTCAAATCCACTTTCTATCACTGATCTACTTATAGTTAACTTTCCCGTATCTAATTAATTTCTATTTGACAAAGTGCAAAGAGGAGGAAACAGGCTCGTAACAGAGCCAGTTGAAGAACTTAGTATTCACTCTCACTTTTTCCGTAGAAATAAAAAAAAGTATAACCAATTCATTTTTGCTTAACCAATTTCTTCTATTCTTTCTCTGTGAATAACTCATAATACCAAGGTAAAGATACCTAGTTTTGTGGAAGTTTTCATTGGTTCATTTATACGTTGTAAAAAAAATTCAGAATATCTCTTAAAGTTTCTTTTTCCAGGATACCCCAAATTTGAATTCCTGGCAATTAACCTAATAATTTTCACTCTCATAAACATGTCTTAAATAATTTAGGGTCAAAAAAGTTAATATGAATAAAACTGTTTTGAGAATTGTACAGTACTTCATAAATGTTATTAAGCATAACAATAGCTATAATAATAATTTAATATTTTAATCCACTGACATTAAACTGTCCTGCAATTGTTTGGTGCAACTGCAGGTGTGCATAAATTTAAGCAAACATGATCTTTGAAATCCCAATTTACAAAATGGTCCAATTAAGAAGTGATTATTTTTATTACAAAAAGATAGTTTGTTTACAAAGTGATCTTTGTGAGGTTCTTCTAAAGGCAAGTTTCAGTAGTACATTAAAAGTAGGACTTGAAATACATAATATGATTAAAATTTTTTGAAGATTATGTTTATTATGTAATGCTGGTTATTTTCAATATTCATATGATGCATACTTTTGTTAAACAGACTTTAAAAAAAGCACCTTACTTTACCAACCTACATTTAACTTCATTTAACCAGGATTTGGAAAAAAAAAATGTTGCTAGAGATCTATATTCCAGTTACAGAATTAACTAGTGCTATTTAGCCAAATGTTCTTAAGCACCCATGCTTAATTTCATGATATAGTTTTCCTACTGGCAGCAAAGCATGATGCTTGGGAATTTTTCCCATAAAGCTGGACAATTTCATGAGGTCTTCTGTTTACCATGAGACACTGTGACATATGGATATAGCCCTGAATTAAGAGTCCTGTTTCATTTCTGCCCCTACCTGTTTGACCTTTGTTGAACACTTTTTCTTTACATTGGTCTCTGTTTTCTCATCTATATGTATGAACTGGACTTGATGATCTCTAAAGATTCTCAGAATCAAAAATAACATTTAGGTTATATGTGAGCTGGGAATTCTAGACAGAATCCCAACACTTCCATAGCCACCTACCCATCCATCCATTCATCCACTCATTGAATATTTAATAGGTGCCTACTATGGGTAAAGCAGTTGCAAATATGATAAATATAGCAGTGAATGAATAGAATTCCTGCCCTCATTGAGATTACATTCTAAATAAAGACATAAAAGGCAGGTGGTGATGAGTGCTATAAAGTGTAACATTTTTAAGTAGTGCCATTCAAAGTGCCATACACAGGCCAATGTTGGTCTATTTCTGCTCCACAAGATAAATTCATAAACTGATAATAAGCATTTAGAAACTTACATAGATATGTTCAAAGACAAGCAAGATAGTCCTGTGTCAGACTTTAGGAAGTAGAACATTATGGGAGATGGTATCAGAAAAGTAGCAGAGATTCAAATTGTGTCAGGGCCTTGGGGGACAAGATAAGGACTTTTATTTTATTCTGATTGACATAATAAACCATGGAAGATATTTCAACAAAGGAGTTAAATGATCAGATTTAAGAATTAAAAGATATAAAATCTTTTATATCTGATATACAGTAGACTCTAAGGAGACCAGTGGAAAAGTGGGAACATCAGATGGGAGTCTATTATAATATTCAGATGGACTGTGGTGATTTGAAGTAGGAATAGTCAGGTGGGGCTAAGAGACTGTCAGGTGGAGCTCAAAGGCATTCTGAACATAGGGTTGACAGGATGTATGTGTGGCTTTGATTAGCAATGTAAGAAAAGATAAGAGTTGGCTGCCTAGATTTTTACCTGAGTAACTGGGTGAGTTACCATTTATTGAGATAAGGAGATTGGAAATTGAAGGAAGTTGGAGGGTGGCTGTGGAGAAGCCTCCAAAAACATTTTTCTAGTTAAGAGAGAAGGGGGGTGGGAGGATGGGTTAGCCTGGTGATGGGTAATAAAGAGGGCACGTTCTGCATGGAGTACTGGGTGTTATGCACAAACAATGAATCATGGAACACTACATCAAAAACTGTAACGTATGGTGATTAACATAACAATAAAAATTTTTAAAAAAAGAGGGGAGGGGAGAAAAGGTTTTATCTTAAAAGTTAAATTGTTAGGATATTCTTTCTATATTCACTCGATTGAGGCCCATATGTAACTAAAAATTATTATTCTTAGAAACATGGCTCTCTTTGCCAACATTTTCTCCATCCAGTGTGGAATAGAAGATGAGAAAGGAGTGAGCCACAAGAGGAGATCATCAGCAAGCCAAATTTCTTCGATTGTGAAATTAACTTGTACTTGCTGAGGTTATGCTGCTCTAAAATTCCTTTATGGTTATTAAAAACTAGTATGCATAACTTTTAATAGTTTAACTCTGTAGTTTTAAAATTTAAAAAGATAACATATCCTCAGCATATAAACATTTCAACTTGTGTTTGGACATTTTTATTTGACTGAAATATACACAAATAATTCAGAACAAGTGTATACACCCGCTAACCAGTACTATGCTACCGAATGAGAACTACTCATGAAATTTGAACTGATTTTGACTCCTGGCTCTTCCATTAGTTAATTTTCTAGTTGCGTTATTTAACTTTCTGACTCTCAGGTTTTTTACTTGTAAAGCAGAGATGATGATGATGATGTTGGTGGTGGTGATGTTAATAAGTGCTTAATATGATTGCTATGTGGATTCAATGATAATGTGTATATAACGCACTTAGAAGAATTTCTGGCATTGCTAATATACAGATGGAAATGACTACAACTTATAATACAATTTCATTTTAATATTTTAACAATAATATAATTAAAAAATAAAGTTAGAAGAGATAAATTTGTGATATTATACAATTTTGTATAATACCAAATAGCATGAACTAGGGAGAAACCTAGAGCATATAGAGAAACTAGAATAAATATTTCTATGTATATATGTATGTATGGCTATATCTCTCTATACACATATATACATATGTATGTATAAACATATACGTATATATAATATTATATATATATCACATGCATAAACTTGCACATACAATCATGTTTCCTATCAACTCAGGTGGAAAATTAGTTTTTCACTGAACTTTCCTTTATAGATGGTTAGATAAACATTCTATTTTCAGAATAATATATTTTACTAGTCTTGGATGATTTAAAGTAAAATTTTTCAAAGGTGTACACTGAAACTCAAGATAAATCATGTTTTTCAGTAAAATGTCAGTGCTTTATAAAATTACAAGATTATCAAAAGTATTGATTTTAAATTAGCAAACACATTCCTATAAAAGAAATGGCATAGCATAGAATGGCTATCTTGCCTTTCTCAGATTTAAAAAAAAAAACTTTCCTGACAATAATATTCATTTTTTACTTACAAAAATGCTTATAACTTTTCTAAATTTACAAATGAAAGATAAAAAAAATAAACGGTGCCCAGGAAACTTCACTTCTGATCAGAGAAAAACCATTTTCAACATATTATTGTATTTCCTTTTATTCTTTAATTATAACTGCCTGACTTTTGACAAAACCACAGCAAGGGAAAAAGAGTTCAAATGTGTTATCACTATCTAGCAAATATCATGTCCATATATATATATATATATATATTTAAGTATTCACTTAACTGTAAAAGACATTTCTAAGGTCATGTCCAATAATAAAAAAATTTGTTTATTGTCACATTAGCTCTTTATGTGTCATAGTGAATGATTAGATTCCATTAAAAAGTTGAACTTTTACATTAAATCTTACAGATTTTGTTACTTGCTGCACCATTATTATAAAGCCTCCAAATAGGATATCAAATTTTTAAAAATTAATTTTTCCAGCATTATTGAGATATAATTGACATATAATATTGTATAAGTTTAAGGTGTACAAATGTGTTGATTGGATACAATTACATATTGCAAAATAATTACCATCATAGCTTTAGGTAACACCTCTATCATGTTACATAATTACCATTTCTTTTTTGTGGAGAGAACATTTAAAATCTGCTCTCTTAGCAACTTGAAGTGTATTATACAATATTATTTACTTCAGTCACCATGCTCTACATTAGTTCCCCAGAACTTACTCATCTTGTCACTGAGCACCTGTACCCTTTGATCAACATCTCCCCATTTCTCCCACCTTGACCCTAGAACCCCACTCCACTCTCTGCTGCAGAAAATAGTATGGAAGTTCTTCCAAAATTTAAAAATAGAACTATCATATAATCCAGCAGGCCCACATCTGGATCTAAATATATCCACAGGAAATAAAAACAGGATCTCAAAGGATACATCTTTAAATCCAAAGATGAGTGAAACTTTCATGGGAAAACATTCCAAATTAAGTGACTGTCCATGTAATGTGTCATGCCCCTTTGACCCATGAGACTGTGGAATGAGTAGGGAAGTTACTAGTAGTGGAATGTCTCGGTTAATGTCTCAAAATTATAACATCAGATTTCTGAATTTCCTTTCATTTTAAAAGGAAGAAAACTATGACATGTTTATGGAGTTATTAAGTCATCTAGAGTGGGGGCTGGATTGAAAATCAGCCTTAAGTATAATATGTAGTGAGAAGACTATGTTTAGCCTGTCTGTGTCAGAGTAGTTTCTTTTTGTCCTCTTTGACAAGTGAATGAGGACATGGGAGGAGATATAAATGAACCTGACTAGGTGAATAAAATGTTTGTAAGTTGTGGCATTTCTTCCGATGTAGATGCTATTGAATATTTCGGTAACAGCATTTCCTACTGTTACAGAGAAAGACCTCCCAGAAAATTTCTTCTCACAGGTGATGTTCACCTTTTGTAACACAAAATAATATGTGGATATATGTATATATATTTTTCTGCTTCATATATATATTTCTGCTTCATATTTGATTGTAGATAAGATGGATTTTGACTTTGTGACTCTTGTTTATTAGCAGTGATTCGAAATCAGAAAAAAACACTGTATTTAATTGCTGTCTAAATTTGTATGATATTTCTAAAACTTTCTACAGAAGATTTCTATTACAGTGTAAAATGTTATAAATTTGAGACACAGATCTCATTTATTTCTTAATCCTTTGACACTTAGCCCAAAGCCCCATATATTGTAACTCCCCAATTAATATTTGTTGAATAATTGCATAACAGAAGAAATGAATAAATGGCAGATATTGTCCTAATGATGACTATCTCCTTATCAAACACCTAATTACATTAGTATTTGAAGTTGATTACATTGTAAAAATAACCACACAGTGCTCATCTGAATCTGTTTTAGAGAGACCAATCTACTGGAGATTATAAAATCTGGTTTCTAGAAAATAGATTTGGGGCTATTAGAAAATAGTTTAAAATAAATTATAAGATGACATATTTTATTACATAGTCTATATCCATATCATATGGTGTTTTGTTTGCTTTTGTTTTCTCATCCAGGAGGGTTATATGACTAAGAACAACCTTCTAAAACTTTCAAATATTTTGTTAGAAGGTGATTTTAGATTAGGCTTTCCATGTAGATTATCTGAAGATATAGTCAAAAATGTCTGCTGCACCCCTGCCTCTCGCAAGCCTAACATTAGCAGACTTTTTTTTTTTAATTCATTGTTTCTTTTTTAGACACACCATTACTTTGAATAAGCAAGTTTGGATGGATGACCCAGGACAGTGGAGTGGACCAGGGCTTTTGTTTATAGTTTGTGGGTTCATCACTGCAAACAAGCACATGGACTAGAGTAAAAATGGGTGTAAAAAGCAGCCTGCATTCTTATAGCAAGCTATGTGTCCTAGCATGGAGTTTATTCCACCCAGAAGAGAGGCATTTTTCTGCATTTGCACAAAGGCATCAGCCCTGAGTTGGGGAATGCTTTAAAGGAAGAAGACCCTTAAAAAGGAGCATGTGGGTGACAACATACCATGTTTTACTCTTGATATTTCTCAATTTTGCCAACCACTGATATAGCTTGATTGAATGTCTTTAAAAGCACTCTTATTGCATGTTATCAGCCAAGTAAACATTTGCTGATGCAGAGAATTAAAAACAGAGTTTCATTCTGCAATGAGTGCAATAGAAAGGCCATAGGGCATTTCTTAATGTACATCTTTATCGATGCTTAAGAAGCCAGCCTTAATATGTGAGCATAGCTTAGGAACATCTAGTCTAATTCCTTCTTTTGAATATTTCTAACAGGAAAAAACTCCCACAAACTCCACTTTAATTACAATCAATGGCAATGGTCTCACAGTGATAAGGCATCACACACAGACTGGTTTTTATTACACACAGGGGGATGGTCGAAGGCATGATAATCTAGGGAAGAAAGATGGTTGCTAATGTTTACATACTTAGCTCCCACTGGCATTTCACCCGCTTGGAGGTTTGCACTGTCCCTCTTAATCTGAGAGAATGCATCCAGATTCACAGTAAGACCTCAGGGAGAGCCAGATGATGGGGCAGATGGCAGATGACTAATTTGGCAAGGCTTGATAAGTGGAAATTGTTTGCTTTAATTGCTTGTCAAGTCCAGTACCTACATTAAAGTTAAGGACCTAGCACTTCCACATAAAATGAAATACTACAAAGTAAATAAGAAGGATTCTGTGTAGGGGATTGGTAAGGGGTGGGAAGAATGATTAAAAAATGCTGGGAGAGATTTGTGGCAAGACAGTGGTAAGGGGAATATTATTTTATCCAAGAATAGATGACATGAATGCAATTTCTAAATCTGCAAAGTCTTTCTATTATGTTTTTTCAGCTTTCAACATAGGAATTTTATGAGATGTTATTTAAGAAAAAATACAATAAAATAAAATGTTTAAAGACAGGAAAACAATGAGGAACAGAAACTAAGAATTACATACAAGTAGTTACAAGTCAGCTTTTGATGATGCATATAATGCATTTAAAATCATTTGTAATTATTTTAATTTTACTAGGCTAATTTTTGAAATATAAGATGGAAAAAATTGGACATGTTATAAGAATAACCTATTGGGAAGACTAATTAGGGTAGACTACTCACAAGACATATTCATAAACAGGAGACAATCATGTATAATTTTTATATCTATCATTTTTTTGTCATCACCAATGACACCAATGGTTTCCTTTTGCAATATAATTTAACAGTTTAAACATCTTTGAGGGCATTTAAAGACTATTGTAGGTAAACAAGAGAGGTAAAAGATCAATTAAATTTTAGATGGATCAGTATATGTAGTCTACTGACTTACCTTTCATCAGTCTGTGCTATAGAATGCCTGTCTTTCCTAGCTACAACTCTATTAGTGAAGGTCTACAATGCCAAATGCCCTTTTCATTTGGCTCAAGTATCATTTAGAAAATGTTTTTGTTAATTTCAGCAGCTTCTCTGTTTTGTTATTTTGGGAGTCAGTAAAATAGTGGTAGAAAACGGATTCAGAGAGTACAGTACAGGGTCACTTATTTTTTTTTTTAAAGGTACCAAAGTTTTACATTGAAAGATATTTTATTTCCAGCTTATATAATGTAAGCTACAAACCAGGTTTCCTATTTTGGCATTAATTTTTTTAATACCTTTAAAGTTAATTATAAAGAATACAAAATTTCTGAAATATAAACCCATTTTCTTTATCATTTTTGGGCATAATTTTTCATAAAAGGACCAAAGCACAAAATACCTGGAAAACAATATAATAATGTTTTATTAAATTCATACAGGAACATATTTAACTCCATCAGATACATAAGCCAACTTGAGTGTGTGTGTGTGTGTGTGTGTGTGTTTTAATTTATACTCAATAAAATTTAAGTTTTAACTGTAGAGATCTAGGTAATCACCACCATGGTCAGTATGCAGATAGTTCTGCCATCTCCCAAATTCCCCTTGTGATCTTTAGTCAGACCCTCACTATCCCTCTTCCCCACCCCCTAGCAACCACTAATCTGTTCTCTATCCTTGTAGTTTTGTCTTTTTACAAAATGATGTATCGATAGAAACACATGTAGCCTTTTAGATTGTATGTAGCCTTTTGAGTCCTGCTTCTTTCAGTCAGTATAATGCCTTTGAGAATTTTCCATGTTGATAGATCAATCATCTGTTCATTTTATTGCTGAGGAGATATTCATGGAATGTATATAATTTATCATTTCACCCATTGAAAGACTTTTGAGTTGTTTCCAATTTTTTTGTGAATTTGAGTAGAGCTCCTATAAACATTCATGTACCTAATTTTCTCTTCCTTGTGATTTTAATAGCATTCTTTTCTCTACCTCACTTTAAGATTATAGCACATAATACATGTAACGCACAAAATATGTGTTAATCAGCTGTTGATGTTATCAGTAAGGCTTCCAGTCAACTCTAGGCTATTTATTAGTTAAGTTTTGGGGGAGACAAAAGTTATAAGAGGATTTTTGACTGCATGGGGCATCAGTGCCCACATTGTTTAGGGTCAACTGTACTTCTGATCAACTGCTATAAATTAAAGATTCCCTCCTCGGGTGCCATTACCTTGCTAGAGCAGCTCACAAAACTCAGAGAAACATATTACTTACTAGGTTAGCAGTTTGTTATAAAATTATAAGGCAGGAATAGCCAGATAGAAGAGATGCGCAGGGCAAGGTATGGGGAAAGGCTAGGAGCTTCCAAACTCTCCCCGAGCATCAACACATGTTCACTGTTAACCTTAAAAATAAAACTGCCTGGGGCGCCTGGGTGGCTCAGTTGGTTAAGCAACTGCCTTCAGCTCAGGTCATGATCCTGGAGTCCCGGGATCGAGTCCCACATCAGGCTCCCTGCTCAGCGGGGAGTCTGCTTCTCCCTCTGACTCTCATGCTCTCTGTCTCTCATTCTCTCTCTCGCAAATAAATAAAATCTTAAAAAAAAAATAAAAAAGAAATAAAACTGCCTGTTATTTTACTAGCAAAATTGCGTTTATTTGGGAATAGCAGAGAATTGCAATCCAGGATGAGCAGGTTGCTGTAAAACTATGTGAAAATCCCCTCATGTACACATTTTTATGCAAACATAATTCTTCATTTATCTAGGGATCTACAAATGGGATTGCTGGGTCATTTGATAAGTGTATGTTTAATTTCTAACTTTGTAAGATGTTGCCACAGTGTGACCTCCTCAAGAGCATCCAATGAATTCAACCTGTTACATAGTGTAGAGTAGATTTTAAGTAAATATTTTAGAAATAAATTCAATCACAGATTTTTTTTAGCTGGAGGAAACATAAAGATAGCTTATTTGAGAAAAGAGAAATATGGAACCAATGAGAACAGAATAATTGTTCAAGTTTACATGGCTAACAAGTGCTGGGGCAGTGGAGTCCCAACCACTACTTTCTTTGTCCAGTGCTCAATCTTTAAATCAGACTGATTGAGTACATCACCGTGTAAGACTTATATTTTAATTTGCTTTAATATATTGCATAATGCACACACACTATATACTACATATTTGGATAAATGGCAATAGCTAACATTGAGCTCTGTCAATGAGTCAGACATTGTGCAAAGCAAGTTACACATAGAGATTGATTTAATCCTCACTACTGCCTATTGGCAGATGGTGGTTGTTACTATGTCCATTTTACACAAGAGGAAATAGAATGACAGAGCCTGAGTAACTTGCCCAAGATTAAATAGTAGGCCAGTGATTGAGCTAGATTTTATGCCAGACATCTGGCTCTAGGCCCTGTGTTCTTAACCCCTAAACTGGGTTTATTATTAAAAATGGTGCAAAATCCTACTTTATAGATATAGAAACAGAGACTCTAAATAGTGAAGTTACTTGATGAAGTTCAACATTCAGCTTTTAAAAATGGAAAAACCAACATATTTGATCCTGGCTCAGTTACAGTTCTTAGTGACTCCAAAGTCCATTTATTTACTCAACAAATATTGACTGAAAGTCTACTATGTGCCTGCTCTTTTAGGTGTTGAGCAAACAAAGGGATTGCCTCCTACACAGCTTGCATTGTAATGTAGAGACATATAATAAACAAGTAAACAAGCAAAATGTACAATGCAATTTCAGATAGCAGTAAAACAAAAATAAGAGAAGGCGAAGAAGACAGAGCATGATGTATGAGAACCTGCTACTTATCTTAGATAAGGCTATTTTGAAGGAGTGACATTTGAGCAAAGACCTGAATACAGGTTCTTACAGGCCATGTTGAAAAGTTTGGATTTTATAATAAGTAGATTAGAAGCCAATGAACGTTTTCAGTAGGGGAGTGATGTGAATGATTTATGTTTTTTAAAAGATCATTCTGGACCCTGTGCGGAGAGTAAATTAATCAGGACATGTAGGGAATCCAGGAAATCAGAAAGGAGCCTACTGTCAAAGTCGAGGAGAAAGATAAGAGTGACTTGTATTAAATGACTATAGTAATGGAAGTGGCAAATTTGGCTTTATTTGCAAATATATTTTGAACATAGGGCTGCCCAAACTCACAATCTCTATGTAACTGTAATAGCACTCATTAATAGTGACCCAAAATGTTGACTACTTCATAGTAATAATAAAAATAAATAAAATAGGGCGCCTGGGTGGCTCAGTTAGTTAAGCGACTGCCTTCGGCTCAGGTCATGATCCTGGAGTCCTGGGATCGAGTGCCGCATCGTGCTCCCTGCTCGGCAGGGAGTCTGCTTCTCCCTCTGACCCTCCCCCTCTCATGTGCTCTCTCTCTCAAATAAATAAATAAATAAATCTTTAAAAAAATAAATAAAAATTTTAAAAATAAAATAAATAAAATAAAAATATTTTATTTTTTGAGACTTACTATAGCTCCAGATTTTTAAATGCCCAAGAATGTGCATTAAACTAAAGCATATTTATTATGTTAATGCTTCTGAAAAGGAAAGTACTTATTATTAAATCAGATAGAAAAATTAGAAAATTTATCAGATTACCATATATGTATTTTTTATGCAGACAATCCCTGAATCATTCCCACATAATGTATGGCATAAATACATATATATTTATATATATCACTCATTGCTTCTTTACTATGTATCTTGTACAACCACATTTAATCAATATATATTTTTTCCAGGATACTAGGTCAACAGTAGATGCTAAATAAATAATTATTCCTTTCTTAATTCATATCTCATATAGGCATTTGATTTGAAAGTTAGGCAAAAATTTGATTCATTGGTTGATTGATTGCTTTTACTCACTTGTCTATCTTGTGTAGTAAGTGGAAGGCTAGTTTCCAAAGCCATAACAAGCCTGGAGGCAGTAATTGATTTTTAGTATTAATATGGATATTGTTAATGTTTTGTCATTCCACTTCTAATGTATTTTCCCCCTGAATTAGACAATTTTGTTAACCTGCCTTTGTATATTGTTACAAGCTCCTAATTATATTCCTTTATTTTTTTTTTAATTTTATTTATTTATTTGACAGAAAGCGAGAGAGGGAACACGCACGCACGAGCAGGGAGCCCAATGCGGCACTCAATCCCAGGACCCTGGGATCATGACCTGAGCTGAAGGCAGATGCTTAACGACTGAGCCACCCAGGCGCCCCTCAAGCTCCTAATTATATTCCTAATTTTTTTACTGAAGAAGGATTATGTAGTTCACTCACTGTGAGAAATAGATCTTAAATCAAGAGGAATAAAAAGCCCATGTTTGCAACTATAGCTACATTTGTAGCAGAATCAATACCAAATAGAATCATTGGTGATTTCATTACGGCCTCACATACAGCTTTACTGCTGGAGTTACAGTGGAATGAAAACTCTAGGAAGCCCACGTAGATTCAGGATTTTTGAGGTTTGAAGTATTATAGGTTTATACTTTAAGGACTTCATAATAGTGTTGGCAAAAGGGACTGAATTTTGTGAAACTTGTTTTGGCTGGTAAGGAAGATTTTTTCAATTCTGTTTGATAAACAACTTTGTGAAATCAATGAAACTTAATGGTTTAAGCATTGTCTTGTATACATTGCCTGATGGTAAAATCGATTGACAAATGGAAGTTGTGAGGTTTCCTTCAGTGAAGGCTTCATGAAGAGAAACACAAATGATTTTTATGCATCCGTCCAAACTAGTTCTCTTAAAATCAAGTCTGCCTTTCAAGATGAAAGTTATGAAGAGCATACTAGTCATTATAAATAGCAGTTTGAATCAAAAATAAATATATAGAAAAGCCTCCCTGAGACAAAAATTTTCCTAAATTGAACTGTGTATAGTAAAAACTCCAAATACCAGGATGTTTGGAGAATATTCTAATTAATGAGATTTTCTGTTTATTGGAGGATTTTTTGTTGTTGAAAAATATTTCTAAACATACTCATTCCAATATTATGTTTTCATATGGTATATACAAAACACAGCTGATCATTTATTAAACAATGGAAACTTCTGAATTGAGAGTTATTTTCTGAATACCAGTTATTGTTTTTATAGCAAGTATATGCATATTATTAAATGATAATTTATTACAAATCACTGTGCTATGTAGCTCAGCAAATACAAAAAAAAAAAATTAATAAATTGCACCACTCTTCAAAGAGTTTATAGCCTTTGTGGGTTTCTTATGTAAAGAGATTATTATAATAGTAGTTAATAACTAATAAAAATTTCATAATATATAACTTTTTTCATATATACAGGATGAGAAACATGGAAAAATACTTAGTTATTACAGTTATATGAATAAATGTTTCTTCCAAAATCTATTTAAGTTTCTACAGAAAAGATCAGAATATCTAAATATTTTAGAAAACTTTTCATTTGGATGTTTGCATATTGATTTTTATATATTGATATTAATGTACAGGTTTTATTTCCAATTGAAAGAAACTTGTACAACATAAGTTGTATATAAGTTGCAATGTGGCATTGTATATATTTTAGAAATAGTGCAGCAAGTTTATTAATTGATGTATAATTTCCCCATCAGTAGTTGTATTCAAATATAGGCTTGTTCTCATTGGAATTTAAAATAATTGAAATCTATATTTCATAAACCCATATCATAGTACCTTTTCTCAACAGACATTTTACAAGTTCATAAAGATTTTGTTGTAAATTTGCTAGGAGCGATAAAATAAAGATTATGGATTAAGGGTGTTTCCTAGAGAGTCTCTACAGTATATTGGGGAAAAAGAAAAAGGCCGGACTTTGATATTGGCTTATAAGGATCATGTACATGAATCAGTCACTTCTTGTTTTCCTTCTTATGTTGAATAATATTGTGCTTATCAACAGAAATTCATTTTTTTTTAGTGCTTATTAGTCTTAATAAGTAAACCTCCCACAGGATCAGTAAAATGTTCAAATGATCAAGAATTATTTTTTAGTTTCTTCAGAAACAGACTCTTAAGTATGGAGAACAAACTGATGGCTACCAGAGGAGAGGTGGGTAGGGGAATGGGTGAAATAGGTGATGGGGATTAGGGCACCTCGGTGGTTAAGTGTCTGACTCTTGATTTTGGCTCAGGTCACAATCTCAGGGTTGTGAGATTGAGCTCCGCATTTGGCTCCATGCTGGGCGAGGAGCCTGCTTAAGATTCTTTCTTTCCCTCTCCCTCTCTCCTCTCTCCTTCTCCTTTTGCCCCTCCCCCAACATTTGCACAGGGACTCTCTCTCTCTAAAAAAAGAAAAAGAAAAAAACAAAACAAAACAGGAGGGCATCTCTTGTGATGAGCACTGGGTGTTATATGTAAGTGCTGAATCACTAAATTCTATATCCAAAACTGATGTTACACTGTATGTTAACTAACTGGAATGTAAATAAAAACTAAAAAAAAAAAAATGATTTTGTAGTTTCATTCTGAATTGAAGTTAGTCAAACAACCAGACAAAATAGTAAAAATTACTTAAGGTCAAAAGCATATAACTTAACTAGAATTTAATCCTTCCTCTGTGTAATATTTTAGTAGCTATAATCAAAATTCACCATTATCTTTATGTTAATGATAATAAAGCAATGTAAAACCTTAATTGTTTGAAAACCCTGGTTCATTTTAGCTCATTTTTTCAGCAAATATTTAGGGTGTGTCCCTAGGTCTTATGGGCTAAGATGGTGGTTCAAGGTTTAGCCATCCCATCCCCATTCCAGGCAGCATATTGGAGGAAGATGTGAAGAAAAGAGGCAAAGTCAGCTCCAGCCATGCTTTAAATGAAGTTCTGGCAAAGTGTCATACAACATTACCTCCAAGGGAAGCAATGAAATGAAATCTTTTTTTGGGGTGGCCACATGCCCAGCTGAAGGTTGTGTAGTTTATTATTCTGGAGGAGGAAGCGAATGGATATTGAGGATTCCAGAAGTCTTTGCCTCTGTCCCTAGCACTGTACAAAAACTGCATTCTCAAAGGCAACAAATGAAATCCAGCATGGTGAGTGCGAGACTTGGCACTCACAAAGGGAGAAGGTGGAGGAGTAGGTTGGAGGTGACAAGCTGACAGGACCCTAGAGAGGAAATGATTTTTAATATTTCTTTATATGTTAGGTTTCAGAAACAGTCTAAAGATTATGTATTGGTTTTCTAGAGCTGCTGTAACAAAGTACCACAAACCATAAAGCAACAGTAATTTATTCTTTCACAGTTCTGGAGGCTAAAATTCAATATCAAGGTGTCAGCAGGGCCTCTGCAACTGGGTAGAATCTTCCCTCGCCTCTTCCTAGCTTCTAGGGATGGCCATCAATTCTTGTCATTCCTTGGAGTGCAGCTGTATCTTTTCCTCTATAGTTACATGTTTTGTTTTGTTTCTTGCACCCACCCCCACCCCTGCCGCTGTGTGTCTTTGTGTCCACATGGTATTTTCCTCTTCTTAGAAGGAGACTTTCATGGGGCGCCTGGGTGGCTCAGTTGTTAAGTGTCTGCCTTCGGCTCAGGTCATGATCCCAGGGTCCTGGGATCGAGCCCCACATCGGGCTCCCGGCTCAGCAGGAAGCCTGCTTCTCCCTCTCCCACTCCTCCTGCTTGTATTCCCTCTCTCGCTGTGTCTCTCTCTATCAAATAAATAAAATAAAATATTTAAAAAAAAAAGAAGGACACTATCATATTGGATTTAGGACTTACCCTAAGGTCTTCTTAACTCAATTACATCTACAAAGACCCTGTTTCCAAACAAGGTCATAGTCACAGATACCAGGGGTTTAACTTTCAGTACATCTTTTAGAAAGACACAATTCCACTTTTAAAAGAATATTTCTAGATAATTTACTGTTTGAGGAACTTTAGACATCCAGACAAAAAAAGGTTATGATTTGTTTGTTTGTTTTAGCACTGAGCTTCCCTATGGTCAAAGGCCTACATTATTCTTCAAGACTTTTAGATTTAGATTTTTGTTATTGTTGATGTGTCAGTAGGCAAAACAGTTGTTAAGATGGTCTTAATTATTGGAATGTATCCATCTAGGTGTTTTTTTTTCCTTTGTGTATGGAAACCCATTTGCTTGAAACCCATTCCCTTAAATACCACCAAAGAATTATGACTTGTCATTTCTGTGTGCCTAACATATAACTGTTTATATGACTTTATTACACAGCTCTGTTCTCTTCAAAGTTTACACTTTATAACTTGCCTTAATTTGGATATATTATGTAACTTACTCAAAGAAGATTATTTCACATCCATTTCAACTTTCCATACTATTATTACAAGATTCATAATATAGGTTTTTTTTCAGTCTATTGAAGATGAGTTGGTGTATTAAATGATAAAGATATTGTGTAGGTAGATAGAGAAACCATGAGAAGTAATAACTAAAACTCTGACTTCTGGAAGACAAGGAAAATATCAACATAGACAGAAAGTAAAGAACACACATGTGTGTATACTCGGTGCTCACCTGTGAACAGACTCAAGATCCACGCTGTCAGAGAAAGCAGACTGAGATCCTTTATATCAGTCCATTATACCTTAGAATACTAATGAAATATACAGAGTGATGACCCAAGTGATATCAATCAAAGCTCATATTTTGTAACATATTCTGTTTCTAGCATATGTTTAAAATGTATAGACTACAAATGTGATTGTTTTAATTTTCGCTCTTTGCTCTGTTTCTTTGGAACCCCTGCCTTCTTAGTCTCTGTACTTCGTGCACGCAATTTAGGAATATAGAACTGGTATCACTTATTTGTCTTATCTAAAAAAGCTGAACTCACAGAAACAGAGAGTAGAGTGTGGTTACCAGGGCCTTAGGGGTGAGGAAAATGGGGAGATACCGATCAAGGGTACAGACTTCCAGTTATGAGATGAGTAAGTTCTGAGGACCTAACATTTAGCATCGTGTCTATAATTAACAATACTATATTATATACTTGAAAGTTGCCAACATAGTAGATCTTAAATGTCATAACAGAAAAGAAATGGCGATTATGGGACAAGATGAAGGTGTTAGCTAATGCTATGGTGGTAATCATTTTACAGTATGTAAAGTATGTATGTATCAGATATATCGTATACCTTAAATTTATACACTGTTATGTATCAATTATATCATAATATAGCTGGGGAAAAATAAAAGTGAAGATATTATATCTACGTGGTTTATGGGTATTAATGACATTCAAAATATTTTAATTCGGGGAAACGAAGGAGAGTGTGTGGGTTAGAGAGTTGAGGGAGACATTGTCACTGTGCATGTCATGGAGCGGTTATGTAACTTCCCCGGTATCTTCTTGTCTTGGCAGTGTGTGCAGGAACAGAGAACAAGCTGAGCTCTCTCTCTGACCTGGAGCAACAGTATCGAGCCTTGCGCAAATACTATGAGAACTGTGAGGTAGTCATGGGCAACCTGGAGATAACCAGCATCGAGCACAACCGGGACCTCTCCTTTCTGCGGGTAAAGCTGCCTCTTTCTTTCTCTTCTCTTCTCTGTGAGTGGACAGTGGTGTCACAATGCATAAAGACAGACCAGCTTGCTTGTACTTGATGGTGATGCTCTTCTGCCCGGCAGGGACCATGACTGTAGGCAGAAGATAAGAGTTATCAAGGCATGCCTAGGAAAAGAACAAGAGTAACAATGCCATCATGACTGACACCTTGAGTTCAGTGCAGTTACTGTTACTCTAAGACTGATAAAAGATCCTGTCAGCCTATGGTACATGATATCTAGCAAGTCTGTTTTTTTTTTTTTTTTTTTTTTTTTCTGATTTGCAGGCAAGAGGAAAACTGTTAGGCTGGGGACTAGGAGAGTCAGAGGACCAATCAGATAAGAATGGGTAACTTTAGTAATCTCACTTTCTGTCCCTTTACTGTCACTTTGGAAATTTCAGACCACTCCATATTACCATAATAAGACTAATACTGTTATCTTTAGAAGAAAAATGACATCTGTTTTTGAAAACCCACAAATTAGTTAAATTAGATACAGGGAATTATAAGTACTTATGTAGATTTATATATGCATACACATAAATGCATATGTGTATATATAAAGTTACTCAGAGACAACCAGTCCTTTTGCAAACTTGTTTTGGCTCTCATTTACATCCTTAGTCTGTTAAATAGACTATCAATGCTTTGTGGCTTCAGTTTCTTATGTTTTGCTTTAACCAGAATAGGTAATAGGAAAATCTGAACTTCAAAGAGATATGGTCTTCTGCATAGCTATGAATTTATTCTTTATATAAGAACTATTATGTATTTTAAATAACAGCATCCCTCTAATAGATTTGATTTTTTCAGTAGTATTTACACATTTCTTAGGAGTACTGTCTTGTGTAAATCAAGACAAAAGTGTCTCAAATACTGATACAGTAGACTATTTGGGATATAGTGAATTACTTAAAGAACTATGATAATTTAAATAATTCTGCACTTAGATAAGTAGTAAAAAAAAAGGCAATGATTTTTAAATACTTTGAATTTACACAACAAATATATCTAGAAGGGTAACAACCTCAGAAAATAAAACACTATGAAACTTATGATACCTGTTTATAAAAATGACTATCATACTAGGATCAGTATAGGGACTGAAGGTATTTCCATATTCTGCTGCTTGATTAGCAGAGCACTGGTTCTATGAGTTATATGTCAAAACTTTTTAATAATTATGAAATTTAGTTATGACATTTTTGTTTATCAAAAGTAAATAGTAAAAATTATCTAAGTTCCAGAATGTGAGAGCCTTAGAAGAGCTTAACACTTTTTTTTTTTCTTTTTTGGACTATTGTTTCAAGAAGAGAATACTTGTAAGCTATCCTAGAATAGCCACTTCAAAGGAATGCATCATTAGTTATTAAAATTTGTTTACAAGCTTCTAACCTGTGTTCATTACTTTCAGATAGATTTTATTCTTCAACATCAAAATAAGATTTTGATGGCATATGAGCTGATTTGGTTAGAAATGCCAAGAAGCTCAATGATGTGACAGAAAAGGAAAATTGAGGTCTGAATTCTGAATCAGGGAAAAGAAATAGGTTAAATAGTTTATTCAATCAGAATAATATGAGAAAATTTTAAAAGGCAGTCTAAGATCTTTGTTTTTCTTCTTGTGTTTTCTTGACTTTGCTGTACATGGAACAAAATTCCACGGGCTTAACAAAAAATAGTCATGGATATTGTAAATGGCAGTCTTTAAAATAAGCAACATAAAATGTTATGATTGTATATTTTATAATTTTAAAATTCTTAAGCTCTTATAAGGTAAAGAAGAGAGTGATCAAAAAATAGATCCACGTCAATTTTATAATATTTAGAAATAGGAAAGTAACCTACAGATCTTTGACCAACATGGTCTATATTGTTGGATATTCTACCTTTTTAAGAACCATTTTGAGTAAAAAGTAAGACAATAGAATAAACAGATTTGGGAAAGAATAAAATAAGTATGACCAAGGTTTCTACATGAAATAAGAATTAGTTGTTTCTTAAAAAAAATAGTTGTTGATACCTAAGTAGCATTTCTAAAAGTTCATGCAAACTTTGTACTACCCCATGATCATATCTTTACTGTCATCTACTGATTTAAAGATAGCTCTAATAGTTTTTTTTCCTTACTAATAACACCTTTTTTGTTGTTTCACTTATCTGTTGTTCCTTTGGAAAATAGCCATTTCTAGACATGACATATATGTATTCACTCAACAGATAGTCTTAGCCCAAGAATACAATAGCAACTAATATATTGTCCTTGACTTCAACAATCTTGCAGTCTTGTAGAGGGTTACAGATAAGTTATACATAAGTATCGTGTATATATGTGTGTGTGTATGTATATATATAATGTATACAATATATATATATGCATATATAAAAAATTATAGTTGCTAAGACAGAAATGAGAAGCCAGAATATGAATGAAGGTATGGTCTTGTCTTAATGGTAGGTGTGAGTGCTGGGCAAAAAAAGGAATGGCTAATTCTGAAAGACTCAGGAAAGATTTCATCAAAGAGGTGCTTGAATTGAATCATGAAAAGATGAATAGGGGCTTACAAGGTAGGTAGATGGAAGAGAAAGGCATTCCAAAGGGTGCAATATGAGTGCAGGCTTAGAAAGAAGGCCTGAAATCAGAGTTAATAAATGTATACTTAATGTTTACTGCTTTAGATATTAGACATATGCATGCAAATAAATCACACATCATTCTCACCTTCATGGAACCTATAGTGTAGTGTGGATCAAGATAAATTTGGGGATGGAATAAAATATTAAATTGGAGAGGTAGGAAGCCTTATACCATAGATAGGTATTCAGGGGACATCAGAATCCGAATAAGTTAACCAGTGGGGCTTGGATAAAATCATCAAGGGGGATTGAAAGATTCTTAGACCAGAAAGTGGCCCAAGGACAGACCTCTCCAGATGCCCCATTCTCTGTTTTTTGGTCAGGTCAGTGTTCTAACTACTTTTCTGCATGAGCCCTAAAAGGAGGCACAACTGGCTGAAATCTTCATTAGGCTACTGTATTCCAACTGTACCTTAGAATATGCTAAAAGCTCTCCATTTACAGGTTTTCTCCACTATTCAAAACTTGCTTTATGTCACTTCACTTTTATGTAAGACCTACATGACTACCTGTTTTCACTAACCAGAAGAAATCTGAAGAGGATTTTCACTTTTACGAATGATAATTGCTTCTTTTCTTCGTACCATTTCAGAGTAGGGAGGGTTTAATACAAATACTCTACTTTCAGAGAGAGGGAAAAACTGTAATATAAAAATTTCACTCCAGATAACTACATTATGGTTCATTTGTGTTCTTAGTGGGTTCCCTCCAAAGTACGTAATCTGTCCAATATTGGCTCATTATAATAAGTAGAGGGCATGTAAAGGAAAACTAGTTATTTTACATTATGCTAATATTTCCAATAAGTTTTGAATTGTATGAGTGAGTAGTAATCTTGCATTAACCTATTCTATATATTACATAGCCTTCAAATATATTTATATAACTGTAATTCACTGAGCAACTGCTTACAGAGGTGTGCAATTTCCCTTCCTCTCAGAATGACTCAAACCTATAATGTGTTTAGAGAGACATCATAGATAGGGATCTTAAATTTATTTCTGGAATTAATTTCTGTCTTTAAGAACATAGGAAATTACTTTTGTTTTTAAAAGATCTTCCATCCTTATTTTCTTCTCTAATTAGCAAGTTCATTGTATTTTGTTTTATTATTTGTTTTGTATGAAACCACTCTAATTTCTATAATTCATGAGAGCAGCTTACCTCAGTACCCTGTTTACCTCTTTCACTATCTGAATAGTCATATCTAGAACAATGCCTAAAATATCATAAGCTTTCATTAAATATTTGCCTAATGGACAAATAAATGAATATTTTTCATAAAACTTGATACTTTATAGATCACCATTTCGTGTATTATATGTTCTCATGAATATGTCTACCTCTCCTCATGTTCTTTCAGTATGACATCACCACAGATCAGGTGTGTGGGCGTAAGACACCCACTGGGTCAATCAGAATCCCTTCCTGTGAGTTTCTATATCAGTTAGTTTCTTGACCATTTGGGTACTAGAACATAGTCATGTTTTTTTCTTGTCATTTGGGTATCAGAGAGGGCTGTGCAGATGGCAGAATGGAGCCAACACACTGAAACAGACAGCAGAGAAAGAGAGAATGACCATTCACCCCAAATTACTGGTGAGGGAATTTCCAGGTTCTGGTCTTCTGATGACTGGTTGTATTACAGCCAGTAGTCCATAGGATACTCCTGGAACTTGAGAGTAACTTTGAAGTGATTTTCTCTTTTTTCCCTAAACTAGATACGTTTGTTTTCTTTTGTTAAAACCAAAATATCCCATCTAGTACATCTCTCAAGATCCCATCTAGTACCCTCATAATTAAATCTACTAGAACACAGAAAAAGTATGCTTTTGAAATGAAGATGTATTTCTATATTATAAAAATAAAAAACCAAAACAAGCAAAAAACCACCCTATAATGTTTTGGAGATACTTCCTTAATCTTTGTTAGATATATTTTATTGAAATGCTTTGAAATGCATTATTTTCAAGATGCTTTTCTTGTATCAACCTTGGTGCTTATCTATATAAGCACCTTTTCACCCAGCTTTGTTGTAACCTCCAAGTTTTTGCATATCTTCTTGGGGAAAAAAAATCTGGTTGACAATATTTAACATTAGACCCCTGAGACATCACATAGTTGGCTAGAAAAAGGCCCTAAAACTTATTTACTATGTACTTTATCACAGTCACAAGGTTAAGACATAATAGAAAACAGCAAGGCATAAAAATCACAGGTTTTGTGTTATTGTCTTAGACTTTGTGAACTCTCTCAAACAAGGTGAAATATAGCAAATAATGGGAATGGACTTTTAGACCTTTTACCCTCATTAGAATTCTTGAGAGGTTTCTCTCCTTTGTCATTCCATTGGTCTTCTTTGCTACTGCTGGCATTCAATTAACTCAACACTTCTAAAAAGTACATTTTTAGACCTACCAGTGTTTATATTTTACATTTATTTTCTCTATTTTATATATTCCCTTTAAGCAAATAAGTATTAGGTGCCAACAAAATGTAAAGCAGTGTAATACATAATGTAGCATATATATGAGGAGTATGGATACCTATCCTTAACCATTACTATAATAAGTAATAATTTGTAATCTGTGGCTTGAATTTAGTTGTGTGAAAATTGTTTTGGAAATAGTGCTTATTAGGATTATGAAGAGATAAATTTATTTTAACCATTGATCCATTGACCTTGGGTATTAAAAATATTAGTAATTCATTGAACCTCTCTATGCTATAGTGTAGAATAGAAGCCTTAAATCTTAATGGTTATAGATGTCTTCATTACTGAAAAATGAATACAAAATAAATTAATACATTAAGATATCTCTCCAAGTAGCAGCATTAATATTTTGTTATTGATAGCAAAAGGTGATGTCTCTGAAAAAGTCAGAAAGTTTAGATTTTTAAAGTAAAAATATATTTAAATGTATCTTCCCTCAGATGAATAACACATGTTATTATGGGAAAATAAATTTTATGAGAAAACTTTTTGAAAAAATAGCTGTTTTTATTGTATATTTGGCACAGAGCTGTAGGGAATTTTTTGGGTATATAAGAAATAATGCCATCTAAAACTTTATTTTTAAAAATAAAATTCCAGTATTATTTCTTGTTAGAAATCATATAAATAGTTCATTTTCTCTACCAAAGAAAATGTTTATTTTTAATTTCATATATTATCTTTGTCTTTTAGTTAATAATTAGTATCATACAATGTCATGGAGCTATCATCCTCCTTTATTAGGATATATATTGGATCCTTTATATATGAGGATGTTGCTTTACAACCACTGTCCATTGGACATGAAATTTGCATTGCTTTTCCAGTGCTAGTAATGGACCTACATTATTTCATTTTACCATCACACATAGTTCCTTTTCTGAGTAAGGACACATGTTTGCAGGAAGGCAGATAAAGCTGTAACTCAGAAACTACAAGATGCTGACTGGCTCACTGGAACCTAAGACCTTGGCTTCATTAGCATAGTTCTGTTACAATATAACCAGGGATGATGCTTGGCAGTAATGAGTTTCAAGTTGCAAAGAGTAACTCTGCTTTCACCTATTCCTTAGCTGTTTTCAGTAACCAGTCAGGCTTAATATAAAATTCTGAAATATTTACATTTCAGCCTACTTCTAGCTTCAGGGTCTACCTTTTATTGTCCTTAGTCAATTCAAAGCAGATGACCAGAATTAAATCCAGCAGTATAGGGCGTGGTTTTTATAATTGTATTTGTTTCCCATAGCCTTCTCATCCTCATTTAACTCTATCTGTGCCTCAGTTAAGCTGTCTGCTGCATAGCATGATTTATCAAAATGCTACATTGAAGAATTCATATTTAAAAATAAATAGGTAATTTACAAGGTACTTTGTTCCTTTGGGTTAGAAAATAATTTATTGAATAGATTTTTTTAAACAATGGTGACCATTGCCTCTGTTTGGTTTAGCTCATTAAATACTAGATAGAATGACTTGTGTGACAGAGATTGTGTTGGGAAGATTGATTGGAATCAGGATGAGAAAAGTAGTCCTATTTTAGAATCATAAAAAAATTGAAGAGGAAAACACCATTTAGATGAAACATCTATGACATAATAAAGTAGATCCATATTTATTATATTTTCACATTTACCTGAAAGATGATGTAAGTGCACTATTTTCTAATACAGTGTATCGATTTCAGCTGTGCACACATTTCATACTACATAGTAAGAGAGAACAAGCCTGAATTTAAATTTTCCTGAATAACTTCCTAACATAAATAAGTGATATATTTGTAACTCTTTTAAAGGGTAGACAAGTAAATAAGATTCCTATATCAAATATTTATATTCTTTTTTATGTATATATTATATGCTTTGGAATATAGATAGAAAATGTTCCAAAAACGTTGTTCAGAAACTTCTCTATTCACAATATGAACATGAAACCTGTATAAAAGGGAGGAAGGGAGCACCTTTTATGGAATATTGAAGCAGAATGAAGATGACAAAAAGAGCAATCTGGAATATGGAAATATTTGTTTTTGTTTTTGTTTTGTTTTTTTTTTCAAAAAAAAACTACAATAAACCATGGCTAATTAGTTCTTCCAAGTAAAGTATGATGTAGTTTTAGGCTCATAATTAAATCTACTGCAGCTTGGAGTTTTTTTGTTTTTTGTTTTTGTTTTTGTCTTGTTTTTTAATGATTAATCTTGTTTTTTGTCATTTGGTGACTTAGAACCCCCTGCGGAATCTGGACAATATGCTTACTTTTCTAATGTTCACCATTTTAAGGCACGCAATTCATTGAAAACGCTGTGGCTTTTGTTTTGTCATTTTTTTGTTTTGTTTTGGGTTCTTTCTGTATGACCTTAAAATACTTTTTCGATCTCTTGGTTAGAAAAACTTTCCATATCAGGTCTGCCATTCCAAATGGCAGCCAAACTGGATAGTTACCAGCCCTAATAATCACCTATCAGGCCATTGGTGTAGAGAGAAAAAAAAGGAGCCCAGTAAGTATTTATATTCTTTAACTATTTACTCATTGAAAATTGTAGTGTAAGTTTTTCTTTCCATGCCACTAATTGGGACAGGTGGCAAGAAAAGACTATGAAGTTCAATATCCAAAATACTTAGAATGAATCATCATTAGGTTCAAAGAAACTGCACCTTCAAGAAAACAAGCACTGGACTAAGACAGGCTGTTTCAACTCTTTACTTAATTTCTCTGAATTTCACGTGAAACTACATTTATGGTAAAATATAATATATGTGCTGTATTTTGATGAAGAAATCTTAGCTGATTGAGATGGGGAATACCAAAAGGAAAGTAGAATAATGTTTAAACATGTCTGTTGGGCCAAAGCAGACATTCTGGGTTAAATGGAATTTTCAAAGCTTTGATAGTTTCTGAAAGCTGCTTTAAGACTGTTAAATGTAACACATAAGCAACTTTGCGTGTATGTATTTACAGCTGGCTTTTAAATTGAAATTTGATTTTGTACTAAATCTAATCATAGACATTGTATTGCATTTTAAAAAGCTATGCAATTTATACTTGGCCTAGGGAAAAAACAAAATTTCCTCAAAGGTTAAATACCATTTAATCTGAAAATATACATGACTCAAAATCCTGATGCTCTTCAGCAATCTTACATGATAAAAGATGAAAATGTCTATATTTTTGCTTAGGCAGTTATATAAGCATATTTTTCAAACTTTCTTCTTAATCCTTTAAATGAAATATTAAATAAAAAATATTTGTCAGTCTTCTCTAAATATTAAAAACAAAATAAATTTAGTACTACCTATAAAAAGATGTACATTTAGTAGAAAATAAATATTTGAAGGAGTATTGGAATGAAGGATAGCAATAAGAAATATATTGGTATAATTTATAATTTTAATATATATATAAATATATGTATAATAAATATAAATTAATGACCATTTATACTTACATATGTAAGTATTAACTAGTAACCATTTTCTAGGAATAAGTCAAATTATTATAAAATATTAAACCTATATAATGTTCCTAAGAGACTATTACTGAAAACTGCTTAAAATAAGTTTTTAAGTCCCTAAATTGTAATGCATTTTCCAGAAAAAAAAAAATGCCCCTGTTGCAAATGTACTTAAATTAAAAATGAATTTATTAGGATGCTGAGCAGGTGCAACATGTTCCTTTATATCTCTGGGATTTGTGGTATTTAAATTTGGCTTAAATGGTGAGTATAATGAATTTATAGGCTTATCTTAACCTTAATTAATGAAATATGCAAGTAACAAACCCATTTCACTCTATGATTCTTAGGTACTCTTTGCTCAGGGGAATTAAGTGTATAAAGGTTCTTTTATTTGTAAGTAGCAAAGACCTTGATTCAAAGGGAGAGGTCTTTGAATAAAATATAAAAAATGTCATTAAACAAATATTTATGTGAGTTTCTAATAGTAACTAGAAGCATTTTGGCAATGAGCTACCTTCTGATTCTTAAATCCAAACAGTAGATTATAATCAAATAAAGCCTTTTAAAAATTCATAACTATATGGGGCGCCCAGGTGGCTCAGTTGGTTAAGCCACTGCCTTCGGCTTGGGTCATGATCCTGGAGTCCCGGGATCGAGTCCCGCATCGGGCTCCCTGCTCGGCGGGGAGTCTGCTTCTCCCTCTGACCCTACCCCCTCTCATGTGCTTTCTCTCTTTCTCAAATAAATAAATAAAATATTTTTAAAAAATAAAAAATAAATAAAAAATAAAAATTCATAACTATGAACATTTTAATTAGCTTTATTTTTCTCTGACTCTTAAAATAGAACACTGTTTTCTTTCAAAAAAGAAAAGATGAACAATATTGTATGAGACCAAATCAATTTTAAAGGTCTCTCTTCAGTCACATAGAGTGTAATTTAAAGTTCAAAAGTGTAAAAATAAAATGTGAAGACTGTTGCTTTTAGAGACACTGCAATTATTTTGCCTGATCCCTAATTTGAACCCATTTAACTGTAAAATATTATATTAAAATATATAATGAAAGTGATAAAAGTAAGATATTTGTTTTAGTAAATATAGGCCTCTTTGAAATCATTTTTATTCAATCTCTACATGGAAATCAGAATATGTAATTGAATGTTGAAATAAATCCTCTTAAACAATTTGGTGCCATATGGATTTCCAAAAAAAAAAGGTACCTATTAGGGTGCCTGGCACCTGGTAGATGCTTAGTAAGAGGTGGTGGGTTTTCTTTCTTTCTTCTCTCAACCTGTAGGTAGCCTCTATTGAGCTATGCTCTGAAGACTTGACAGTAAATTTTTACAAAGCTTTTTTAGAGGTTCAGTTCTGCATGGTAGTGATTTTATATTTTCAGAGAGGTGAAATTGCAAGTCAAACATTTGGTTGTTTTTAAGAAATAATTAATAGCTAAAAATGTACAAACTCTCTACATAGTGAATGTGAGTTGTTTCAACAGTCTAAAGACAGCATCTCATGGAATCATTGGGAAGAGTTCATGAAAGAAAAATGGGTTAAAAAGTATAAGCAAATTGGGCTATATGCTGGATTATATTACTTATTTTCTTAAAATTCCCATCCTCTGAGAACAATGGCCAAAATTCTTATTAAGTTCCTATATTATTTGGCCCTGCCTTGTCCTGCACTATTGCTGATATTAAAACTCATGGCTAGCTTTCAGTCTTAGCCAACTTCCTTTGTATATTAAGCTCTCTCTAGCTTGATTGCCCTTCCTTTCATTCTAAGACCTTCGCCCCTCCAACAAACAAAAATACATATCTGTATTCCTGTCTGGGTTAAGTTCTGTTTAATTTTCAAATCTCCTCTTAAAGGTCAGTTCTTGAGGGAAGCTTTACTAACTCCCATATGTTATTGAATTCTTTCCATATTACATTCATAGCACTCTATGATTCTTTGTAGCACTTACTTTATGGCAATTATTTAAGTATTTGTTTAATTTCTGCCTACTTTTCTAAATAGTAAATACCTTGAGGGTGAAGGCCATGTCTAGGTCACTGTAAAATTCTAGCACATAATAGAGTGTCTATCATATAGTGGCTGCTCAGCAAATATTTGTGGAATGAATAAATAAGTAAATTGAATAACAAGAAGAATGAATTCTTATACTCTTTATAGCTTTTTTAGTCAGGAGAAGAAGGTGATTGCACTGACATCTTTTTTTCTTTACATTATTTACTTTTCTAATTGAATCTCCTTTCCTTAGTGTCTAGTAGAAACAATAGTGTCTTTTATTTATGTTCCATGAAATGATTTGGTTTATAATAAATAATATGCTACCTACAGTGGAAACATGGGAAAGTTAACTTAGATACTTAACTCTCATACATTAAAAACCTAATGGATAGGTAAGTGGTTGTGGACTCAGTTGTGTGAAGATCAAAGCCATATAACCTTTACAACTTTAAGTGTTTTCTTCTCTGGCCTGCCTTGAATATCTGAGGTTCTCTCTGTTAACATTATCCCCTATATCCAGTTACTCTTTACAAACTTAGGTCTCTATGCTTTTGTATGCAATTTTCTTCCTCTCTGGAATGCCTTTCCACTCTTCTCATTTTGGAAAATCCTCAAACCTTAACAAGTTCAATCTGTATTGCCATCCCTGCCCCCACCACCAATCCAAGCAAAATTAGTGTTTTAGTACTTAGTGCATATCTGTATGATAGCATATGTGACTCTGTAGGAATGTGTTGGACTGTGGGATACACTTTGCATTTTCATCAATTTATGTAGATATTGTGTAGAGCAAATGAGAGTAAATGTTCAATCAACTTTTGTTCTTTGAGCAGATAAACTGGGTTAAGTGGTTTTTCTCTCAGTGAATTTTGTTATACTAAAACTATATTCTCTGTAATAAGAAACACAGTATGTATAGGCATTTTTAGAGTTACCTTTAGGTTGTTATGATACATATGATTTGTTGAAAGAGGTATAAGGCACTATGCTGATTTTATCATCCACTCCTTATTGCAACCTTATGTCTAAGTGTTATGATACTTGTTTATAAGTGATGACACTTAGGCTCCAAGAAATTGAATCACTTTCTCAGGACTGTACTGTTAATGGGCAAAGCAAACACTTTAACCCAGTTCTTTCACTTCATAGTTCAGACACTTTAATGTTGCTTTGCTACTGCCCACTATTTGTCAATGACCTGTTACTTAGAACATGTTTTGAGGGAAATTGATATAAGGCAACTACTGTATATATTTATATTTATTTTTATTTTATTTATTTATTTTTATTTATCAAAAAACAGGTGTCTATTGACTGCCAAGTCTGTAATTTGTTGTTATGCTTTACAAAGAATTATAGAGCTGTAAGTTAGCAGTTCCTATCTTAAACCTTGTAAATACAGAAAGAGTGGTATAGATCGTAAATACCACAGACATACCCAGAATAGATTCTAATCCCCTTGAGAGCAAGGACTATATTTTATCTATCTTCATATTTTCAACACCTTTCACCCTGCCTGGAGTGTGCACATGCGTGCACGCGCGCACACATACACACACACACAGAAAGTGTGAGATAAATGATGGATGATTGAATAACATGTATTTAGATGTGTGTGTGTTGGGGGTAGCATAAAAAGGGGTCATGGAATGGTTTCCTGTCCCACATATAAGGAGCTTGGAAGTCACCACTTTGTCTTAACAACAAGTAAAAGGCTAAACAGACTAAAAAATCAACAATTTTTCTTGGATCCATAAGAAAGGGGAGGACATAGGGCAAATTATCGCCTCCCAAATGGTAGAGACAGACAAGCAAAGACAGAGAACTAAGTTTTAACTAGAGCAGAGACTCACAGCTGAAACCACTTTGTGAACCACTGCTGGGGTAGGAAAAACTGAACTGTAATTGACAAGTTGCTGGAGAATTAGGGCAGACAACTATGAGAGTTAAAAACTTCAGGAGGGCCCAGTCACAGGGAGCTCCACAATATGGTGAGATTTACTTCCAGGAATTTGAGTAATTGCCCGCAGTAAATATCCTGAGAAAAATCCCCTCAGGCTTCTACAGAGGGAGGAGAAAAGAAACCATTTTGAAATACATTCTTTTCTTCTTAACAAGGCCTGCCCTCAGTAGAAATTGGTTAACCAGAGCCTAATCTACTAGAGTGATATCAGAGTTTAACTGACATGGGGAAGGGAAATACCCAACTCCAGCCTAATCTAGCCACCCTATTCCACCTAATAGGGGAGGAAAACAAAAACAAAACAAAACAAAAAACCCAGAGAAACACTCATGATATTCACAGTCCAGAGGCATAGGCTCACTAGAAGGCTGAGATTTAATTATAGGATTATAGAATGCTTCCCCTTCCCCTACACCTTACCACCCCAAACTAAAGGCTTATTTACAACAGTTCCTTTTCCCCATCTTGTCTGGCTACTTAAAAAAAAAAAAATTACAAGGCATACCCAAAGGCAAAAAACAGAGAACAAAAACAAAAACAAAAAACCCCACAAAAACCAAAAACCCACAATTTGAAGAGACAGAGAAAACATCACAACCAGACATGGCAGGGTTGTTGGAATTATCAGACTGGGAATTTAATGCTACCATGATTAATATGCGCAGAGCTTTAATTGATAAGGTAGACAGTATGCAAGAACAGATGGGCAATGTAAACAGAAAGATGGAAATTCTAAGAAAGAACCAAAAAGAAATGCTAGAGATAAAAACAAAACCAACAAAAACCCCACTGGAACAGAATTAAAGAATGCTTTTGATGTGCTTATTATTAGACTGGACATGACTGAGGAAAGAATTTCTGAAATAGAGGATATCTCAATAGGATCTTTGAAAACTGAAAAGCAAAGATAACCTAGACTGAAAACAAAGAAAAATAGAATAGAATAAATAACATCTGTGGGGCAGCTAGAAAAGGTGTCACATTCATATAATGGAAATACCAGAAGGAGAAGAAAGCAATAGAAAAAATATTTGATACAACAATGCTGAGAATTTCCCCAAATTAATGTCACATACCAAACCACAAATCTAGGAAGCTCAGATAACACCAAGTAGGAATAAATGCCAGGAAAAACTACACCTAGATATGTCATTTCCAAACCACAGAAAATTGAAGATAAAGAAAAAAATCTTGAAAGAAGTAGGAGAAGTGCCTTACCCACAAAGATAAAAATTACATCTGACTTCTCAGAAACCATGCAAGCAAAAAGAGCATGGAGTAAAATATTTAAGCATTGAGAGAAAAAAACAAAATGCCAACCTAGAATTCTGTACCCTGATAAATTATCCTTCAACAGTGAAAGAGAAATAAACACTTTCTCAGACAAACAAAATTTGAGGGAATTTGTTGCCAGTAGACCTACTTTGCAAGAATTGTTAAAAGAAATTCTTTAAAGAGACTAAATTAGGTCAGATCTACATATAGAAAGGAAGAATACTGAAGAAGGGATAAATGAAGGTAAAATAAAAACTTTTATTTTCTTATTCTTAATAGATTTAATAACAGTTCATTCAAAATAATAGCAAAAATATAATTATGTATGCTTAAGAATATTTATTATGCATATATATATATATATACATATATATGCTTATATATAAGTGAAATGAATGACAGCAATAATACAAGGAACAAGAGGAAGGAATTGGATTATTTTGTTATTATATGGTACACTAACCATGAAGTGACATGTTATTTGAAAGTGGACTTGGATTAATTGTAAATTTATATTGCAAACTTTAGGGCAACCCTAAAAAAGAAAAAAAGAAGTAAAACTGATATGCTAAGAAAGGAGAGAAAATAAAATCATATAAAATCTCAAAACCACAAAAGGCAGAAAAAGAGTAGAAGACAAAAGTAGGAACAAAGAACAAGGGCAACAATTCTTTAAGAGTAATAAATATGGTAGATATTAATCCAACTATATCAATAATCACTGTGAATGTAAATGATCTAAATATACCAATTAAAAGGCAGAGATTGTCAGAGTAAATAAAAAAGTATAACCCAGTTATACATTTTCTATAAGAAACCCACTTTAAATATAAAGACACATATAGATTAAAAGTAAATGTATGGAGAAAAAAAAAAACTATGCTAACACTAATCAAAAGAAAACAGGAATTGCAATATTGATCAAACAGAGCAGACTTTGAAGTAAGGAAATTTACCAGGGATAAAGAAGGGCATTGCATAATGTTAAAGGGTGAATTCTCCAAGAAGACATAATAATTTTCAACTTGTATATAACATCTAACAATAGAGCATCAAACTACATGGAGCAAAAATGGATAGAACTTCAAGGAGAAATAGATGAGTCTACTATCATAGTTGGAGACTTTAACACACATCTCGCAGAAATGAACAGATTCATCAATAGAAAATCAGTAAGGACATAATTGAACTCAACAACACTATCAATCAGCTCGCTATCATTGACATCTGTAGACCACTTCATATAATGGCAGCAGACTTCACATTTTTCTCAAGCTCACATGGGACACTTACCAAGATAGGTAACACATTCTGGACCATAAAACAGATGATAAAACAGACCTTAACAAAGTTAAAAGAACAGAAATCATGCAATATCTGTTCTCAGACCTCAGTGGAATTAAACTAGAAATCAATAACAGAAAGACAGCTGAAAAAATCCCAAAATATGTGGTGATTAAATAATACATTTCTAAATAACAAATGAATCAAAAAAGAAATCTCAAGAGAAATTAAAAAAATAGTTTGAACTAAATGAAAATGAAAACATAACTTAGCAGAATTTATAGATTGCAGCAAAAGAATGTTTGGTGGGTATTTTAAAGCATTGAATACATGTAAAAATAATCTGGGGTGCCTGGCTGGCTCAGTTCGTAGAGCACGTGACTCTTGATCTCAGGGCTCTAAGTTTGAGCTCCATGTTGGGTGTAGAGATTACTTAAAAATATAATCTTAAAAAGATAAAAATAAAATAAAATAAGATCAATAATCTAAGTTTCTATCTTAGGAAACTAGAAAAAAATAACAAATTAAATCCCAAGTGAGCAATAGAAAAGAAATAATGAGAATTAGAGCTAAAATCAATGAAATTGAAAACAGTAAATCAATAGAGAAAATAAACAAATATACAAACTGGTTCCTTGAAAAAGTCAATAAAATCAATAAGCCTTTATCCAGGCTAATTAAGACAAAGAAAGAGGACACAAATTAGTAATATCAGAAATGAAAAAGGAAACAGCACTACAGATACCATGGAAAATAAAAGGATAATAAAGGAGTACTGTGAATACTATGCCCACAAATTTGATGACCTAGATGAAAAGGAACATTTCCTTGAAAGACACAATCTACCATTTGTCACACAAGAAGAAACAGGTGATCTGAATAGGCTTATTTCTATTGAATAAGTTGAATCAATAATAATCTTTTAAAACAGAAAGTGTCAGGCCCAGATGAATTCACTGGTGAATTCTACCAAACATTTAAGAAAGAAATTATACCAATTCTATACAATCTCTTTTGGAGGATAGAAGCAGAGGGAATACTTCCTAATTCATTCTGAGGCCTGTATTACCCTAACACTAAAACCAGAGACAGATATTACAAGGAAAAAAAACTACAGACAAGTATCTCTCCTGAACATAGGTATAAAAATCCTTAACAATATATTTGCAAGTCAACTCCAAAGAAATATAAAAAGAGTTGTGTATTATGACCAAGTGGAATTTATCAATGCAAATCTGGTTCAATGTTTGAAAATCAATTAATGTAATCCATCATATCAATAGACTAAAACTAAAAAATCACATCATATCAATAGATGCAAAAAAAGCATTTGACAAAATCTAACACCTATTCATGATAAAAACTTACCCATTCATTATAAAAATTAGGAATAGAGAAGAACTTTCTCAAATTGATAAAGACTATCCACAAAAAATCTATGGCTGACATCATACTTAATGGAGAGAAACTTGAAGTTTTCCCATTGGGATCAGGTACAAGGCAAGCCACTTTGAAAGACAGTTTGGTGATTTTGTACAAAACTAAATACACTCTTATCATATGATTCAGCAATCGTGTTCCTTAGAATTTATCCAAAGGAGTTGAAAACTTATGTCCACACAAAAACTGGCACATGGATGTTTATGACAGTTTTATTCTTAATTACCAAAGCTTGAAAGCAACAAAGATACCTTTCAGTAGGTGAATGGATAAATAAACTGTGGTACATCCAGATAATAGAATATATTTCAGTGCTTAAAAGAAATGAGGTATCAAGCCGTGAAAGGAGGACATGGAGGAACCTTAAATGCATATTACTAAGTGAAAGAAGCCAAATTGAAAAGCTGCATAATGTATGATTCCAACTATATGACATTCTAGAAAAGGCAAAACTATGGAGACAGTAAAAGAGATTAGTTGTTTCTTGGTGGGTAGGATGGAGAAGCAGAGAGAGGTGAATAGGCAGATCACAGAGGATTTTTAGGGCCATGAAAATAGAATAATAAAAATATGTCATTATACTTTTGTCCAAACCCATAGGATGTACAGCACCAAGAGTGAACCCTAAGGTAAACTGTAGACTTTGGGAGATTTTGATGTATCAATGCAGATTCATCCTTGGTTAAAAAAAAAAAAAAAAAGGAAGGAGAAGAAGAAGAAGAAAGAAAGAAAGGGCACCTGGGTGGCTAAGTTGGTTGAGCATATGCCTTGGGCTCAGGTCATGATCCCAGGGTCCGGGGATCAAGCCCCATGTTGGGCTCCTTGCTCATGTTGAGCCTGCTTCTCCCTCTCCTCCCCACTCATGCTCTTTCTCACTATCTCTCTCTCTCTCTCTCTCTCTCTCTCAAATAAATAAATAAAATCTTTGAAAAAATATGTAGAAAAAAAGAAGTAACATTTTGGTGAGTGATGTTGATAATGGGGAAGGCTATTTATGTGTGGTAGCAAGGGGTCTATGAGAAATTTTTATCTTCCTCTCAATTTTGTTGTAAACCTAAACTCAAATAAATAAATAAAGTCTTTTTAAAAACTCCATAGAAAACATATAGCTTAAGTTGTGAAGAAAGAATGAGGGTTATTAAAGAATAGAGAAAATGGAGAAGGAGTTCTTGGTGTACTTTCACTTGGAAAATCTCCATTTTTCATTCACTACACAAATGTGGAGGCAAGAAAAGACAAAAAAAGGAAGGATTAATTTGGGGTATCGGGGTAGAGTTGAGATGCAAGAAAAACAGGGAAGTGGTAGGACATTCAGATAGAAAACAGAGGTCAGAGTCAAACTGTGGTGATCTTTTAAGATCTGACAGGTTATTCATGTGAAAATACTATTTGAGGAATTAAATCTTATGGGACTGTGGGCCTATTTTAATATCCAGGACAGTAGGTTGATGAGAGCCTGGAACTAGTTGGTTGCAGTGACAGATGAAGGCATGAGATGCATTCGATAATCGTTGTAAGCAAAGATTTAATAAGGCTTCATGACTAACTGTATGCAGAGGCTGTGGGTGAAGAAGTAGACAAAAAGATCTCACAACTGGGCACTTGGTTACATGCATTATCCTGGTTATTATCAGGACAGACCTAGAGGAGAGCCAGTTGTTTCCAAAGATATCTAGTGGCATTTCTTGAGTTTCAGTTTTTCAGAAAGACCCTCGTAATGGAAATGTGCTTTGTACCCTAACTAAGGACCACTGTCAGGGCATAGGAGAACGTTGGGTAGGAGGGTGGCCAGAGAAGGGAGTTAGTAAAGCATTTATCAGTATAACTTCTGTTTGCAAAAACTAGGTGACTGCTGCATTTTTTTTTTTCAAACTCTGATAGAGTTTGGGCAGACAAAGTTAAGTTCAGCAAAGATTGGTCGTGCTTAAACGTTTTGGGCCAATAACCTAGTTTTCTTTCTAAGAGATGTAGTCCCCTAAAAAGTGTGACTTTTTGTTTGCTGCACATAGTTCTAACTCATTTACAAAGATGGGGAGCTGCAATTTTATTGCAGGAACTAACTTGAAAGCAGTTCTGGTAACAGAATTCACAGATAACTCTGCTCTGGGAAAGTCCCATTTGGATTGTCCTCCTTGTCAGTTAAAGGATTTTTCAGATGTCATTGGAGTGTGACGTAGTTGGGCTTTTGTCTCCAGTTCTCATTTCATTTTGGTGAGGCAGTTCCACCAGCATCTGCTCTATTAATCCCCATGAAGGAGGTTGCCAGGAAGGTGTTATCACTCCTAGGACTGGCCATCTAACATCCTACCTAAGGAAGCAAAAGGTCCAAGTTAACTGACACGTGACACAAATAAAGAGGAATATGATAAAAGGAAAGAAGCTGATTCCTTTAGAAAGGGATAGCCCAGGTGAAAAAGTTTAGAAGAAAAGAGAAGCAAATAATGCATAAAAGTATGTGGACAGGATGGGTTTGGGTGAGCTGAGGGGAAGCCAAGAGTGCAGGAATATGCTAATAAATAAAGCATGCTAGAATGTACTCCACAGCGCTTTCCAGATTGCTTAGATTTTTAATCTTCCAGTGGGAGAGCTTCACCTTAAAAACCTGTGACTCCTCTATTCAAGATTTATAAGGCACCTTTTGCCTCGGTATCTTCTTGTTTATGCACAATTTGTCTTTTTAATTGAGCGAGTCTCACCATCCCTGTGAAGTATTGGGACAATTTCATTTTGCTGATGAGGGCATTGAGGTACAGAAAGGTTAACTGACTTGCTCAGGGTCATGCATCAGTGGCTGGCAGAACTTAAACCCAGAACATTCTGAAGAGACTTAAGAACTCATAGCAAAGTTTAACTTTACAGGTAATTAAGCCCAATTAATGCCTTCTACATCTTCATTATGGAATTCATACTATATCTGTAATTAACTAAAGGGGAAACCTCACAGCAAATTGTTGCAATATGTTTTCCCACAGAAATAGATCTAGCCTTTATTGCTTTTTAATTGTTTAATTATGTCTTGTGTAACAGACCTGCCCCTCATGCCCCATGCTCAAATACATGTGAACAAGTCACATATCCTGCTAGCATGAATGCTGCTCAAAAGATAGTCTAATTCATTGGTCAGTAAGCTGCTCAGCACAAATTCCATGGCTTTTTTCAGGCTACATTTGGACTATTATGTTCAGATAAAGACCTTACATTTAAAGATAGAATTGACTGATTTAGATTGTGTTTATAATAGGCAGTTGGGACAGTATGTTTCCAGAAAGCCCTGTCTCAAAAGTAACAGTTTGAAAGAAGTGGGTGTGTTGACCCTGGTGAGGGGAGTACTAAAGGGAAACATGGTAATTGTTTTCAGATATTTAAAGGGCTCTCATAGAAAAGGGAGTGGCCTAGTTTTGAGTTGTTCCAGAAGACAGAATTAGGCAGAAGTTAAAAGGAGGCCGATTTTGGCTTAAAATAAAAATTTTGCTAACAATTAGAGCATTCTAACAATATAATGGGGTGCCTTGTTAGATAGGGAAAATGGACAGGAACTCTTAATTGAACACCTTGTATTTTCCAGGCACTGGGCCATTGGCACCATAAAGCAGCAAAGAAAAGATGAATTAAAAAGTCTGGCACATTGTATGTTCCCACTTAATGTTAGTTCTCTTCCTTTCCCTGAGCGTTTCTTCTATATATTCACAATCCAGTGACATTTTTCAGAGAAGACAGAATTTGCCAAAGTCAAACAGCAAGAAGGGGGGCGTAGCTAGGACTTGAATTCAGGTGTATGTCCAAATCTTATATCCATTCTACTGTGCATTGCTTTCTATACCATCAAATTCTGCTTTCTTTCTACTGTGGGTGCTCAGTTGAGAGAGATCAAGAAAGGAGGGACAGAATTTTGTGCATTTGGTACGAAGTTGGTGGAAAACTTCTAGTCTTTTTGTTTTTAATTTTTTGACACTTCATTTTCTTGAAGAGTTACCCTATCTCCCTGGCATACACTCTGTGTTGTTCAGTTATAGGCTGACTTCTCAAAAGGCAGATAGTAACATTTCTGACCTTTTAATGATATATTTAACAAGGTGTTTAGAGGTAGCTAATGCACTTCTAGAATCACAAACTCTCCCCCTGATTTTCCTTTATAACTTTATTCATTTATGGCATTTCTTACGTAGGTTATATCCAACAGGGAGTTGGAGAGTATTGAGGTATAACATAGAAAACACTAGCATGTCCCCTGAACATACTTATCTTTCTTCAAAACTTCATTCCTTTGCTATTGAATACTTTTCACTCTTCAGTCTTTTATTCAAATGGTAGATATTTGGGTGGTTTGTCTTGGGAGGATTAAAAGTTATTAACCAACATCTTAGCTATTAGATTTCATCTTGCCTGGAGTTAGTTGACATTTCGTGATCTTTCTTGACTAACAGTTTTGCTTGTTGAATGATGTCACAGAATGAATCTAGATCTACCCCTGAGCTACTTTTTGGATATCCTCCATATAAATCTCATGTCACTCTTGCCTTTTTTGTGTCTTTATATTTATCTGCCTCAAACTTACTTACACAGTGCTAATTTCAAATAGGTAATGGAAAACCAAGGTTTTAAACTCTATGGTAGTGTGATACAGTGCAAATTATTTAACTCTGAGTTTCCTGCTTCTCCTTTGTAAAATGAAAATATCAGATTAGGACAGTATTTCATAACTGTAAGCAATATTAAAATATCTTCATAATTTTTGTCCTTCCCACAAGAAGCTGTATTCATATTTTCATTTAATTTTTTAATCATTTTTCTACATAATTAAATATATTTTAAAGTTAAATTCAAAATAATGACCAACAAAATGAAACCCCAATATCTCCAACATAAATGTAAAATAATAAAACATTAATGATAAGAAAAAGCATGTCTGCCAATGACTTGGAGCCTGAGGCTTTCTTTTTCTCTTCTTTAGGAAAAAAGAATGGCAAGAGTTTGAGTTGTTAAAGATACAGAGACACCACACTGAGACTTTCTCTTTGGTATAATCAGAGGGAAGAACTTTCACACAATGTGATTCAGTGCTATTTATTGTACTCTATATACCTGAAATTATCTTGTTTACCACCCTTTGTGAAACAGTGGACTCAACTATCTGCAATGACCTAGATATGGTGTCTAAGCTTAGAGACCATGATCTGGAAAACTAATTTATAATAAGGTTTCAACAGTTGGAGACTCAATGGATTTTTTTCAGATTAGAGTTTTCCCATGAATGTTAAGCTTTAGGGAATTCTACTGAAGGAGATATTTTGGGGCTAGTGGCATTTCCAGAAGTCATCTAATCTCATTTCTTAGGTAATTTCCTAATGGAGTCTTCCAGACTCCAATTACTTTGAAAAATAGTATCTTTTTTAAAAATTTTATTATGTTATGTTAATCACCATACATCATTAGTTTTTGATGTAGCGTTCCGTGATTCATTGTTTGTGTATAACACCCAGTGCTCCATTCAATACGTGCCCCCTTTAATACCCATCACCAGGCTAACCCATCCCCCCACCCCTCTTCCCTCTAGAACCCTCAGTTTGTTTCTCAGAGTCCATAGTCTCTCATTCTTCTCCCCCTCCGATTTCCCCCCTTTAATTTTTCCCTTCCTACTATCTTCTTTTTTTAACATATAATATATATTTTGTTTCAGAAGTACAGGTCTGTGATTCAACAATCTTACACAATTCACAGCGCTCACCATTGCACATACCCTCCCCAATGTCTATCACCCAGCCACCCCATCCTTCCCACCCCCCACCACTCCAGCAACCTTTAGTTTGTTTCCTGAGATTAAGAATTCCTCATATCAGTGAGATCATATGATACATGTCTTTTTTTTTTTTTTTTTTTTTTTTTAGACAGAGAGAATGAGAGACAGAGAGCATGAGAGGGAGGAGGGTCAGAGGGAGAAGCAGACTCCCTGCTGAGCAGGGAGCCTGATGCGGGACTCGATCCCGGGACTCCAGGATCATAACCTGAGCCGAAGGCAGTCGCTTAACCAACTGAGCCACCCAGGTGCCCCATGATACATGTCTTTATCTGATTGACTTATTTTGCTCAGTATAATACCCTCCAGTTCCATCCACGTCTTTTTAAAAGATAAAGGATTTTGGTGTCTGATAAACTCTACTTATACCTTGAACAAATTCCTTAACCTTTTCAACTTTAATTTCTTCTTTGTAATAACAGTGCCAAGATCCACAGGGGGTCCAAATGCAATGGTAAAATGTAGAGTATCTGCCATGGCATCAGACACATAACAGAAGTTCAAAAATATACTTCTTTACCCAACTTTGAAATCAAAATATTCTAGCAAAGTGCAAATCCACTTGATTTCTACTTTCTAAATATCTTGATAACCATGAAGAATGTCAAATTGCATTAGTGTGACTTTAGATATGTATGATAGTGTTGTGGTTAGGATCATGCACCCTAGAGTCAGTTGCATGGTTTTTGAATCCCATTTATGAGCTGAATGAACTTGGACAAAGTATTTAATCTTATCTGAAAAATGGGCTTATTAATAGCATCTTTTGGGTTGTAATAACTTTTGAATTACTTAATGTAAATAAAGTGCTAAGGACATTAACTGTCATATACTGGACACTCTGTAAATGCTTAATGATTCAGAGCTCTAATGTTTTAAAAAGTGAAATAATTTTCAGAGACAACTATTTCCAAGAAACACTTTATTGAATTATTATCTTTCTAGTGGACAAACAAAAGTTGCTGTAAAATTAAAATCTCAGAACATTGAAATGCAAAATATAATACAATACAAAATAATAACATCCTTAAACAAGCTCTTCACTGAAAACACTGCATATCAATCTTTGACATACAACATTGAATATAAAAAGATTTAATATTTATATGTTTTTAGTTGCTATTTTCTTTTTTTAAAGATTTATTTATGTATTAGAGAGAGAGAGAAAGAGAGAGAGTGAGCGGAGGGGAGGAGCAGAGGGAGAGGAAGTGGGAGAGAGAGAATCTCAAGGAGACTCCCCACTGAGCATGGAATCTGATGTGGGGCTCAATATCACAACCCCAAGATCATGAACTGAGCTGAAATCAAGAGTCAAATGCTTAACCAACTAAGCCACCCAGGTGCCCCTCACTTGCTATTTTCATTAAGATTGCAAAAACACTGATTCACCACTCTCTTAAGTTCTATGTATATACCTATATAAGACTAGTGACTCATTTAGACCCATTAATCTCTTGGGTTATATCAAATAGGTTACAGGTATCATCAGTATTTTGCTTAAATTTGGTTATATTTGTAACTAAAAACTGTTGTTCTCCAAATGAAATTTGCATTTAACATGCTTCATACATTCCTATTCCCTATGTTCCCCCAAGTGTGTGATGGGACTAGAAAAGTCATCTCATTAACATGTATAGCTCCAAGTAAGCATAAACTTAAAGATATATTTCTTTTTTTTTAAGATTTTATTTATTTATTTGACAGAGAGAGACAGCAAGAGAGGGAACACAAGCAGGCGGAGTGGGAGAGGGAGAAGCAGGCTTCCCGCTGAGCAGGGAGCCTGATGTGGGGCTCGATCCCAGGACCCTGGGATCATGACCTGAGCCGAGGGCAGATGCTTAACGACTGAGCCACCCAGGTGCCCCTAAAGATATATTTCTCTACTACTAATAAATCGGACTTTGTAAAGAATTCCAGAATATGACTGTTTATAGGTAACTCTCAGCCTAGTGACCTTGAAATATTTAATTTCTCTGACATTTTTAAAATAAAATAACCAAAAAGTATAGCCAATGTGCAGATTTATTGGTAGTTCGATCTTCAACACTTCTGTTTAATAAGCATATTTTCTTTTGATTTAGAGAAAAGGTAAAAGGACAGATAGATGAAAGAAAGAAATAAGAAAATAAAAGGAGTGAAAGAGGGAGAGAAGAGGGGGACAGAAAAGAGAAAGGGGAAGAAACATAGGGAGGGAAGTGAACAAGAAGGCAGGCTGCTAAGTAGAGGTCCCCATGTGATTTTTCATGCTGTCTTGAAAGGCAGGAAGGTAATAGGAAGCAATCATAATCCAGCAAGTTATGCCATGCTGCTCTATACCCAGAGTGACTCTGCTTTTATCTGTCTTAGTAACTTCTGGATAATGCTGGGGAGACTCTTCAGCAATACACTACAGCATCCACCAGAGTCAATGGAGATGGGTCTGCACAAGTCTAGTTGTCACCTTGGGCAGTTAGAACCTAGGGACCCTGTAAGCCGGTGCTGTTCCTCAGCAACGAGTGTTAGGGAATGTGTAAACTCTCTTTGGTTGAAAACTCCAGGGGCTATAGAACAAATTGTCTACATTGCAAATTATCTTGAATCTTTCCTTCCTGGAGAAGGGCCTGAGGAGGAGAGTATATTGGAAGAGACTGGACACCAGCATCTTTATTTTCCTGACCAAAGCAGGGTTAAATAAATTTTTAGGTTGCTGGTTAGATCCAAGCTCTGGGAAATCACTCTGAACCTTTAATTAAGATTAATACCTTGATAGTTTTATGCTACTAAAACCTAAAACTATGACCAGGTCTTACTTTAAATATGTTTCCTGGCATTAAGAATATCACTTATATCACATAAGGAAGAAAGTATATAAGTTTTCATCTCTAATTTAAACATGTTTAACAAATGAGAATTATTAACATTTTGGCAGAGGACATACTTCATCCAGTATATGATTCTGCCATTGTTTAGGGAGGGAATGTGGCTATATGGAAACCTTAGAAAGGGCCAGCTCTTCTGCAGAGGAATCTGCATTTTAAACTGCACAATACTGAGAGTCTCCATAATGTGAAAAGTAAATAAAGTTGAAGTAAGATTTGAAAAAAAGGAAAATGTCATTTGAAGTTTACATCAAACAAAAACAACACCAAACCATACAAAAGTCAAGAAAATTTTCTTTTTTAAACTGTTTTCAGTTTATTAAAAGAAATGTCATTTTTCCATTTTTAACCTTAATCTCAAATATAGATAAATCATCATGAATCTACAGTGCTAAACAGTTATTCTCTATACATGCTTCCCTGTACATGTTTTATATTTTTATAACAGATATGGCCAATTCCAAGTGAATTGTGAAAGATAGTCATTTAATTTAAATAATTGAACAGGTATAGAACAGAACTGAAAAATTTTATTGCTTATTTTCAAAGTTAGTAAAAATATATTACATGGACACATACTCCAAATTAGTTAACTTTGAACAGTATATTATTTTAGGTGCCTGACATTTTTATTAGGTGCTAAGGGTACCAAGATGAACAGGACCAGTTCTTTGAACTTGAGAGCTCTCAATTCAACAAGAGAAACAAATCATTATAATGGGATAGAATAGTAATCATATAGATTTGTGAACAAAATGCCTGGGAAGCATGAAATAGGACTAAGAAAGATCCACAAATCTGAACATGAGTATTAAGTGATGGTATTATATTTCTAGTTCAAAGGCAATACTTTGTAATTGTTTTGATTGACCAATCCCTATCCAACTCATAAGAACTACTCAGTGCTGGAATATGAATGATGACTTGCCTGTAAGTATAATTTTCCAGCTCTGTTTTGTGTTGCACAGAAAAAGCAACATGTATTTAACTACTGTACTCTTTCAAAATATAAGATTAATTCACAAATGACATTGAATCTACAGTAATTCATAATTTTTAACTTTTAGAAAGGTTCCTTTTTAAATCATGTATAATTATTGTTTTCAAAATGGAAATGTCTTTTTAACTTATGACGTAGAAGAGATGCATTGTTAAAAAAAATTAAACACCGAGTTTTGTAACATAAGAAAGGCCATCTCCCATCCCTCTAACAGCCATTCTGTTCCCTATGGAACACAAAAATACCTTTAAAAATTGTTGTATATCCACTTAGAATTATTTTTATTTCTTTTTATTACAAAGTGAGAAGTCTGTTGGTCAAAAGCCATAAGCTATAATTATATATTATATATATAGGCGCCCCTAAAGATATATTTCTATACTACTAATAAATTATATATATTATATAATTATATATATATATAATTATATATAATTATAAATTATGCACAGGAGTTTGAAGACTTAATAAACAAAAGAGTAAAAAATATCTCATCAATCGTCTTTCTATCAATCACCTATAAAGATAATTTTGATATATTGTATCAAAATTATATATATTAAAATTAATTATTAAAATAATTTAATTATTAATTAAAATTAATGTTTTTATTAGGAGGGGGAAGGAGAGAGGGGCAGAGAGAATCTTAAGCAGGCTCCATGCCTAATGCAGAGTCTGATGTGGGGCTCAGTCTCACAACCTTGAGATCATGACCTGGGCTGAAATCAAGAGTTGGATGCTTAACCACTTGAGCCACCCAGGTGCCCCTAATTTTACCTGTTTCTTTTTTTCTTTCTTTCTTTTTGTTTTATTATGTTCAATTAGCCAACATATATTACATCATTAGTTTTTGATGTAGTGTTCGGTGATTCAATAGTTGCGTATAACACCCAGTGCTCATCACATGTGCCCTCCTTAATATCCATCACCCGGTTACCCCCTCACCCCACCATTCTGTAACCCAGAGTCCAGAATCTGGTTTTTGGAGTCCAGAATCTCTCATGGTTTGTCTCCCTCTCTGATTTCTTCCCATTCAGTTTTCCCTCCCTTCCCCTGTGGTCCTTAAATGTAGGTATGGGAAAATTTTAAATTACATATGCAGCTTGCACTTTTCACTCACATTATATTCATTGGACAGTGCTGGTCTAGAAGGTCTTCTCATAATGAGTGCCCTTTCAGCTTACCTGAAAGTGAAGAATAGAGTAGTGAACATCCCAGACAGAAGTAACAGAATATGTAAAGCCTCAGGTAGGTAGAAGTCAGACATTTTCAGATAACTAAAAGGAATTGAATATTTAGTGTGGCTAAATCTTCTGGAAGAGAAAGAGGACTAGCAAGCTCTATTTATCATATATTGAAATAGATGAATGGATGGATGTGTGGATGAGTAGGTGCATGGTTGAGCTCACAAATGGATGGATAAGTTGATAGAGAGAGACGGATATAACATTGCTATGTGGAGATCAGAGTACAGATGGTCCCCAACTTCTGGTGATTCAATATACAATTTTTTGACTTTATGATAGTGTGAAAGCCATATATATTCTGTAGAAACCATACTTCAAATTTTGAATTTTGATTTTTACTCTGGCTGGCAGTATGTGGTGTAATACTCTCTCATGATGCTGGGCAATAGGAGTAATCCACATCTCCCAGTCAATCACGTGATCATGAGAGTGAACAACCAATAAACCTACAACCATTCTGTTTCTTACTTTCAGTACATTAATTCAATAACTTACATGAGATAGTCAGAACTTTATTATAAAATAGCCATTGTGTTAGCTGATATTGCCCAGCTGTGGGGTAATGTAAGTGTTCTGAGCACATTTAAGGTAGACCAGGCTAAGCTAAGATGTTCAGGAGGTTAGGTATATTAAAAGCATTTGACTTACGATATTTTCAGCTTGCAATGGGTTTATCAAGATGTAACCCCATTGTAAGTTGAGGAAGATCTGTATAGAAGTAGAGAGGAGCAAAAGTTGAAGTGGAAATACTGGTTAGTTTATTGCAGAAGTCTAAGTAAGAGATAAGAGTGGCTTGGATAATTAAAGTCGTGAGAAAGGAGTGAACATGTTTGAAACATGTTTGGGAGTTAGAATTAATAATATTTGCTGTTAGTGTGGCTATTGAAGATGAAGAATAAGATGGAAGGGCAATCTGGTAGAAGAGGTTCCACTGACACTGAATTGGAATTGATGGCAGAGATCTATAGTTCAACTTAGGAAATGTTTTATTTGATTCCAGTGAAACTTTTGAAGTGATATAAATATGTCAAGCTGCTTTTTGGCATTATTATCTATGATGTTTAAGTTATGTCCATATCATGGGCCGTATGCACAGAGTTATCAGAAAGTGTTTATTAGGGCACCTGGGTGGCTCAGTTGGTTGAGTGACTGCCTTCGGTTCAGGTTATGATCCTGGAGTCCCGGGATCAAGTCCTGCATCGGGCTCCCTGCTCAGTGGGGAGTCTGCTTCTCCCTCTCCCGCTCCCCCTCTTGTGCTCTCTCTCTCTCTCATTCTCTCTCTCAAATAAATAAATAAAATCTTGAAAAAAAAAAGAAAGTGTTTATTAATTATCTAAATAATCACATAGTACTTTAGGAGGAACATATATTAACATAACAGAAACAAGAGGAAAAATTCTTCTTTAAAAAAAACTGTTTTTGTTGGTGTTATAAACCCAATTATCCCTGGAGATGAAAATGACCCAAGAAATTGAAAAAAATACCAAAGTTGTGTTTAAGCTATGAACACCTTATAGTCAAAGAGATGAAAGAAATAAAATGGCTGTTTATCAAATTTATGGAAACCGAAATGACTTAATTTTAGAAGCAATTTAATTGGATTTTTAATCAGCACAAATAAGAAAATGAAAAATCAATAGATAAATGAGTTGTCAGAAAGTAAAACAGTTGTGAACATCAGTTATATATAAAATAAAATTATGAAAATGACCAGTGAAAAAGAGTGAAGATATATATTTTAGAGGAAGACAATGAATAAAATAAGTTGATCTAACCTGAAATTTTTCTACTTCCAAAATCTAGTTTCTTCAGGAAGGCAAAAAAATAAAGGCAAATTCAAAGTGCAGAATTCTATCATGTAATTAATTTGAAAAGGAAATTATCATAACTTGGAAAAACTATAGTGGAACTAAGACTGTGGCCACACAGAGAAAGTTATGACCCCAAAAAGGTAAATCTATCCTGCAAGCAAAAGGGTGTCAGTGGGGACTGTGGGGATTGTGGTGAGGATACAGGGTAGCAAGGTAACTGAATATGCTTCTAGAAGCTCTTTACAACCTTTCTGTGATTGTTGCAAACATATTTATGAAAGACTGTCCAGGAACAACTTTTTAAGGGAGTGAAGTAAGTGAGAAATATAGACAATAAAGCAGTGTTTGAGGATCTGTTAAAACAAATTTCTGACTTGGCTAACCTTCCTTCACCATATATTATTTTCAGTTTCAGGTGATAGGAGCATTTTCAACTTACTTTTTTTTTTTTTTCAATTTTAATTCTTATAGCTCTGGGATCATTAGGATATTGTTTCTCTAGATATACATTGGTTATTTTTGTGGTGTGCATGTTTCATCGTTAATTTCACATAGGCTAATACTTTGTCTCTCAAGAGGCTTGGAAATCTTTGACCCAAAAAGAAAAAAAAAAAGTAGAAAAGAAATACTTTAAAGAAAGTTTTGTCTTTTTTATGTTAAAAATAATTTGAATATATAAATATATGTTTTTATCTTTTTTTTTTTTTTTTTTAATTTTTTTATTCTTATGTTAATCCCCTTACATTACAACATTAGTTTTAGATGAAGTGTTCCATGATTCATTGTTTGTGCACAACACCCAGTGCTCCATGCAGAATGTGCCCTCCTAAATACCCACCACCAGGCTAACCCATCCTCCCACCCCCCTCCCCTCTAGAACCCTGTTTGTTTTTCAGAGTCCATCGTCTCTCATGGTTCGTCTACCCCTCCGATTTCCCCCGCTTCATTCTTCCCCTCCTGCTACCTTCTTCTTCTTCTTCTTCTTTTTTTTTTTTCTTAACATATATTGCATTATTTGTTTCAGAGGTACAGATCTGAGATTCAACAGTCTTGCACAATTCACAGCGCTTACCAGAGCACATACACTCCCCAGTGTCTATCACCCAGTCACCCCATCCCTCCCACCCCACCCCCCACTCCAACAACACTCAGTTTGTTTCCTGCGATTAAGAATTCCTCATATCAGTGAGATCATATGATACATGTCTTTCTCTGTTTGACTTATTTCACTCAACATAATACCCTCCAGTTCCATCCACGTTGTTGCAAATGGCAATATCTCATTCCTTTTGATGGCTGCATAATATTCCATTGTATATATATACCACATCTTCTTTATCCATTCATCTGTCGATGGACATCTTGGCTCTTTCCACAGTTTGGCTATTGTGGACATTGCTGCTATAAACATCGGGGTGCACGTACCCCTTCGGATCCCTACTTTTGTATCTTTGGGGTAAATACCCAGTAGTGCAATTGCTGGATCATATGGTAGCTCTATTTTCAACTTTTTGAGGAACCTCCATACAGTTTTCCAGAGTGGCTGCACCAGTTTGCATTCCCACCAACAGTGTAGGAGGGTTCCCCTTTCTCCGCATCCCCGCCAACATCTGTCGTTTCCTGACTTGTTAATTTTAGCCATTCTGACTGGTGTGAGGTGATACCTCATTGAGGTTTTGATTTGGATTTCCCTGATGCCGAGCGATATTGAGCACTTTTTCATGTGTCTGTTGGCCATTTGGATGTCTTCTTTGGAAAAATGTCTGTTCATGTCTTCTGCCCATTTCTTAATTGGATTCTTTGTTCTTTGGGTGTTGAGTTTGATGAGTTCTTTATAGATTTTGGATACTAGCCCTTTATCTGATATGTCATTTGCAAATATCTTCTCCCATTCTGTCGGTTGTCTTTTGGTTTTCTTAACTGTTTCCTTTGCTTTGCAAAAGCTTTTTATCTTGATGAAGTCCCAATAGTTCATTTTTGCCCTTGCTTCCCTTGCCTTTGGCGATGTTTCTAGGAAGAAGTTGCTTCGGCTGAGGTCAAAGAGGTTGTTGCCTGTGTTCTCCTTTAGGATTTTGAGGGACTCCTGTCTCACATTGAGGTCTTTCAGCCATTTGGAGTCTATTTTTGTGTGTGGTGTAAGGAAGTGGTCCAGTTTCATTCTTCTGCATGTGTCTATCCAATTTTCCCAACACCATTTGTTGAAGAGACTGTCTTTGTTCCATTGGACATTCTTTCCTGCTTTGTCGAAGATTAGTTGACCATAGAGTTGAGGGTCCATTTCTGGGCTCTCTATTCTGTTCCATTGATCTATGTGTCTGTTTTTGTGCCAGTACCATGCTGTCTTGATGATGACAGCTTTGTAATAGAGCTTGAAGTCCGGAATTGTGATGCCACCGGCTTTGCTTTTCTTTTTCAATATTCCTCTGGCTATGCGGGGTCTTTTCTGGTTCCATACAAATTTTAGGATTATTTGTTCCATTTCTTTGAAAAAAGTGGATGGTATTTTGATGGGGATTGCATTGAATGTGTAGATTGCTCTAGGTAGCATTGACATCTTCACAATATTTGTTCTTCCAATCCATGAGCATGGAACGTTTTTCCATTTCTTTGTGTCTTCCTCAATTTCTTTCATGAGTATTTTATAGTTTTCTGAGTAAAGATCCTTTGTCTCTTTGGTTAGATTTATTCCTAGGTATCTTATGGTTTTGGGTGCAATTGTAAATGGGATCGACTCCTTAATTTCTCTTTCTTCTGTCTTGTTGTTGGTGTATAGGAATGCCACTGACTTCTGTGCATTGATTTTATATCCTGCCACGTTACTGAATTCCTGTATGAGTTCTAGCAGTTTTGGGGTGGAGTCTTTTGGGTTTTCCACATAAAGTATCATATCATCTGCAAAGAGTGAGAGTTTGACTTCTTCTTTGCCAATTTGGATGCCTTTGATTTCTTTTTGTTGTCTGATTGCTGTGGCTAGGACTTCCAATACTATGTTGAATAGCAGTGGTGATAGTGGACATCCCTGCCGCGTTCCTGACCTTAGGGGGAAAGCTCTCAGTTTTTCCCCATTGAGAATAATATTTGCTGTAGGTTTTTCATAGATGGCTTTTATGATATTGAGGTATGTACCCTCTATCCCTATACTCTGAAGAGTTTTGATCAAGAAAGGATGCTGTACTTTGTCAAAAGCTTTTTCTGCATCTATTGAGAGGATCATATGATTCTTGTTCTTTCCTTTGTTAATGTACTGTATCACATTGATTGATTTGCGGATGTTGAACCAACCTTGCAGCCCAGGGATAAATCCCACTTGGTCATGGTGAATAATCCTTTTAATGTACTGTTGGATCCTATTGGCTAGTATTTTGGTGAGAATTTTTGCATCCATGTTCATCAGGGATATTGGTCTGTAATTCTCCTTTTTGATGGGGTCTTTGTCTGGTTTGGGGATCAAGGTAATGCTGGCCTCATAAAATGAGTTTGGAAGTTTTCCTTCCGTTTCGATTTTTTGGAACAGTTTCAGAAGAATAGGTATTAATTCTTCTTGAAATGTTTGGTAGAATTCCCCTGGGAAGCCATCTGGCCCTGGGCTTTTGTTTTTTGGGAGATTTTTGATGACTGCTTCAATTTCCTTAGTGGTTATAGGTCTGTTCAGGTTTTCTATTTCATCCTGGTTCAGTTTTGGTAGTTGATACATCTCTAGGATTGCATCCATCTCTTCCAGGTTATCTAATTTGCTGGCATAGAGTTGCTCATAATATGTTCTTATAATTGTTTGTATTTCTTTGGTGTTGGTTGTGATCTCTCCTCTTTCATTCATGATTTTGTTGATTTGGGTCATTTCTCTTCTCTTTTTGATAAGTCTGGCCAGGGGTTTATCAATCTTGTTAATTCTTTCAAAGAACCAGCTCCTAGTTTCATTGATCTGTTCTACTGTTCTTTTAGTTTCTATTTCATTGATTTCTGCTCTGATCTTTATGATTTCTCTTCTCCTGCTGGGTTTAGGCTTTATTTGCTGTTCTTTCTCCAGCTCCTTTAGGTGTAGGGTTAGGTTGTGTACTTGAGACCTTTCTTGTTTCTTGAGAAAGGCTTGTATTGCTATATACTTTCCTCTTAGGACTGCCTTTGCTGCATCCCAAAGATTTTGAACAGTTGTGTTTTCATTTTCATTGGTTTCCATGTATTTTTTTAATTCTTCTTTAATTTCCTGGTTGACCCATTCATTCTTCAGTAGGATGCTCTTTAGCCTCCATGTATTTGAGTTCTTTCCGACTTTCCTCTTGGGATTGAGTTCTAGTTTCAAAGCATTGTGGTCTGAAAATAGGCAGGGAATGATCCCAATCTTTTGGTACCGGTTGAGACCTGATTTATGACCTAGGATGTGATCGATTCTGGAGAATGTTCCATGGGCACTAGAGAAGAATGTGTATTCCGTTGCTTTGGGGTGGAATGTTCTGAATATGTCTGTGAAGTCCATTTGGTCCAGTGTGTCATTTAAAGTCTTTATTTCCTTGTTGATCTTTTGCTTAGATGATCTGTCCATTTCAGTGAGGGGGATGTTAAAGTCCCCCACTATTATTGTATTGTTGTTGATGTGTTTCTTTGCTTTTGTTATTAATTGCCTTATATAATTGGCTGCTCCCATGTTAGGGGCATAGATATTTACAATTGTTAGATCTTCTTGTTGGATAGATCCTTTAAGTATGATATAGTGTCCTTCCTCATCTCTTATTACAGTCTTTGGTTTAAAATCTAATTTGTCTGATATAAGGATTGCCACCCCAGCTTTCTTTTGGTGTCCATTAGCATGGTAAATGGTTTTCCACCCCCTCACTTTCAATCTGGGGGTGTCTTTGGGTCTAAAATGAGTCTCTTGCAGACAGCATATCGATGGATCTTGTTTTTTAATCCAGTCTGTTAGCCTGTGTCTTTTGATTGGGGCATTTAGCCCATTTACATTCAAGGTAACTATTGAAAGATAGGAATTTAGTGCCATTGTATTGCCTGTAAGGTGACTGTTACCGTATATTGTCTGTGTTCCTTTCTGGTCTATGTTGCTTTTAGGGTCTCTCTTTGCTTAGAGGACCCCTTTCAAGATTTCCTGTAGGGCTGGTTTTGTGTTTGCAAATTCCTTTAGTTTTTGTTTGTCCTGGAAGCTTTTTATTTCTCCTTCAATTTTCAATGACAGCCTAGCTGGATAGAGTATTCTTGGCTGCATATTTTTCTCATTTAGTGCTCTGAATATATCCTGCCAGTCCTTTCTGGCCTGCCAGGTCTCTGTGGATAGGTCTGTTGCCAATCTAATGTTTCTACCATTGTAGGTTACATATCTCTTCTCCCGAGCTGCTTTCAGGATTTTCTCTTTGTCTCTGAGACTCGTAAGTTTTACTATTAGATGTCGGGGAGTTGACCTATTTTTATTGATTTTGAGAGGGGTTCTCTGTGCTTCCTGGATTTTCATGCCTGTTTCTTTCCCCAAATTAGGGAAGTTCTCTGCTATAATTTGCTCCATTATACCTTCTGCCCCTCTCTCTCTTTCTTCTTCTTCTGGGATCCCAATTATTCTAATGTTGTTTCGTCTTATGGTATCGCTTATCTCTCGAATTCTGCCCTCATGATCCAGTAGTTGTTTATCTCTCTTTTTCTCAGCTTCTTTATTTTCCAGCATTTCATCTTCTATATTACTGATTCTCTCTTCTGCCTCATTTATTCTAGCAGTTAGCGCCCCCAATTTTGATTGCACCTCATTAATAGCCTTTTTGATTTCTACTTGGTTGGATTTTAGCTCTTTTACTTCTCCAGAAAGAGTTTCTCTAATAACTTCCATATTTTTTTCAAGCCCAGCTAGTATCTTTAAAGTGATGATTCTGAACTCTAGATCTGACATCGTACTAATGTCCGTATTGAGTAGGTCCCTGGCAGTCGGTACTGCCTCTTGTTCTTTTTGTTGAGGTGATTTTTTCCGTCTCGTCATTTTGTGCAGAGGAGAATAGATTAATGAGAGAACAAAATGCTAGCAGAGTAACCACGTCCCCAGAAAATATACTCTAAACAAATCAGAAAAGACCTGAAGCAGTGGGATAAGAAGGGGAAAGAGAGAAAAAAGAAAAAGAAAAAAAAAAAGAAAAAGATAAAGATAAAAACAAAAACAAACAAAACAAAACAACAACAACAAAAGAAAAACCAGAATGTGATCAAATATGATCTATATGGTATATAGATCAGTGCCACACACTAGATTTGGGGTGTGTTTTGGTCTTTTAGAAGAAAGTGTCTCCCAAAATTTTAAAGAAAGAAAAAGATATATGTACAAAAATAAGGGTTGATATGATGAAGGGATAGAAAATGACTGTAAAAATGGAAATTATAAAAAATTTTATAAAAGGAATTGATAAGAAGTTGTTTGAAAAAGAAAGAAGAAGATTTAAAAAAAGAAAAAAGAAAAAGAAAAAAAAAGGGAGAGGATGTGATCAGGCAGGGGAATAGAAAACACCATATACTAGAGATTTAGGGTATATTTTAATCTGTTAGAAGAAACTATCTCAAAATTTTAAAGAGAGAACAACTTATATATATAAGCCAAAAATATGGGTAACTACTATGAAGGGATAGAATATGACTCTAAAAATGAAAAATAAAAATGTTTTTTTTTTAAAAAAAGGGATTGATAAGATGTTGTTTGAAAAAGGGAAAAAGAAAAATTCAAAAAGAAATAAAAAGACAAAAAGACAGTTAAAAAAAAATTAACTTTAAAAGACTAAGGAATCATGGTAAAAAAGCCGTGAATTCTATGTGCAGTATTCCCCTAGCGCTGGAGTTCTGCCGTTCTCATTGATCGGTAAACTTGGTCTTGGCTGGCTGTTCTCGCTGATCTTCTGGGGAGGGGCCTGTTGCCGTGGTTTCCAAATGTCTCTGCCGGAGGCGGAAGTGCCCCGCCCTTGCCCCCTCCCGGCTAAGTAATCTGCTCGGGTTTGCTCTCCGGGGCTTTTGTTCCCTGCGAGCTTTCCGTACAGCTTTGGAGGCGGAGAGTGAAAATGGCGGCCTCCCAATCTCCGCCCCGGAGGAGCCGAGAACTCGGGCCTGCTCCTCAGTGAGCCCCCAGAGAAAAGCCGTCAGTCACTCCCGTCTCCCCGGTCTCCGGCTGCACTCCGTGCTCAACCGGCCTGTGACTGCGCGTTTCTATCTCTGGCACCGGACCCGGTCTGGAGTCTCCAAACCCAGCAGATCCCTGCGGTGCACTCCCGCGCGGCTCCTCCCGGGGGAGGAAGGTGAGTCTCCCCGGATCTGCCGCTTGTTGGGTCCCTGCTGGAGGAGCAGTGGCCCGGCTGTGCCGCAGATCACGGTTTATGGCCACCCCGAGCTGAGAGCCCGCGCCTGGGCTCCGCCTCTGCAGCCGGCTTCCCTGCTCCGATACCTGGGAGCTCTGCCGCCCTCAGGCACCCCCGGTCTTTCTGTGACCCCGAGGGTCCTGAGACCACACTGTCCCGGAGGGTTCCACCCCCTGCTTAGCCACCAGAGTGACGTCCCTCGGCGGAGCAGACTTTTAAAAGTTCCGATTTTGTGCTCCGTGGTTCTATCACTTGCCAGAAGCGGCCGACGGAGGCCCCTCCCCCGCCGTCTATCCTCCCGAATATCGCCTCGGATTCACTTCTCCGCACGTCCTACCTTCCAGAAAGTGGTCGCTTTTCTGTTCAGAAAGTTGTTGCTCTTCTTTTCTTTGATCTCCTGTTGGGTTTGTAGGTGTTCAGAATGGTTTGATCCCTATCCAGCTGAATTCCTGAGAGGAGACGAAATCCAGGTCTCCTACTCCTCCGCCATCTTGCTCCGCCCCCCTAAATATATGTTTTTATCTTGATCCAAACACAAAACGCATTTCAGAGTAGCCATGTGTAATTTTATTCTTAAAGTTATTCATTCAATAATTGTATTTTGAAGGCCTACTATGTGCTACATGTGGGAATGTTCTTTTTAATTCGTTTTTGTATGTTGCACATCTGTCTATTAATATTATTAATGCAAGCTTATAAGTTAGCTCTTCATATTTAAGTTTCATATGTGGAAAAATGCTGATTTCCTAACAGGCTCAGCAATCAAGGACTAGTCCCTTGGCTCTATCCAAATCTAGATAAGCAAATAGTCATTAAAAATTGACTAACCCACACATCTCATACACAACAACACTAAATGTCAGCAGATTTTGAAATAAGATGATTAGCAATGCAAATTTATCTACTTACCTGTGGCTTACAATAAGCAGAATAAACGAATACCTAAATCTCTGGAGAATAGCAGCCCTCCAGAACTCTGCTTTAATGACTCTAAAGGACTCAAGACCTAGTTATCGAAATGCTTAAAAGGTTCTTTGCATTTCATCAGGACTTCTCTTTTCCGTAAAACCTTCCCCACCCCCACTCAACAGAATGATTACTTCTTCCTTGTACTCCCTCTGCCCCCAGTATCCACTCCTTCATTTAATTTATTATACCATATTACAATTACATATTTACATGGCTGCTCCCTTTAGGTTAAGGATTGTGAAATGAGATTTATTTGTTTTTGTGTCGTGCATCTTAGCCTTGTGCCTGGCACATAGTGGGCATTTGTGGTTTGTGAAATTTATTTACTGTAATTGTGTAAAAAGGGCACTCCTATAAATACTTATATGTGCACACTTTTAGGAAGGTAAACTATCAGTGAGAATGATGTAATTAAGGTTGAACCACGCCATAATTTGTAAGACCAATGGAAAATAATCATTTTTTTTATTTTTTATTTTTTTAATAATATTTGTTTTTTTATCAGGTACAGTAATAAGGGAGAGAAATTTGGCTTTAAAAATTGTAGCAGCATCTTGGGCTCAGTACTAGGGATGGAAATCTGCTAAGATTTCTTTCCCCCCACCCCCTCTCCATTACCTTGCTTTCCACTTTTAGATGTGGCTTTCTTTTGCAATAGATGTTGATGTCTATAATTGAGGCCAGGATAGGGTCCATTGATGTAACAAACCATTAGCTGAAAACAGCCATCCTGTCAATTAGATCTATTGCAGGCTGTTGATTTACCCTGGGGTTAAAACAAAACAAAACAGCATTCTTTTTTTTTTTTTTTTAAGATTTTATTTATTTATTGAGAGAGAATGAGACAGAGAGCATGAGAGAGGGGAGGGTCAGAGGGAGAAGCAGACTCCCTGCTGAGCAGGGAGCCCGATGCGGGACTCGATCCTGGGACTCCAGGATCATGACCTGAGCCCAAGGCAGCCGCTTAACCAACTGAGCCACCCAGGCGCCCCAAAACAGCATTCTAATACTCAGTAATGACCATAAGACCATTGATATAAAATCCCAAGCCAGCAGTTCACTTTAATATAGAAATAATCATTCAATTTCAATGAAACAGCTGTCTTAAAGCTACAGTCTGTCTATCATTCATTTTCTCACCTGCATGCATAGATTGGATAGAGGTGGTTGTGTGATGATCAATGTTATCTTTAAAATAGAATCAGCAGGCTTTAGATGTCTCACTAACTGTAGCTAGCCTTCTAGTCCCCACTATCCCCAATACTGATAACTTTATGGCAGGAGAGAGAAAAGGAGGAATTTAAAGAATGTAATTAAATAAATCATCCAGAAAAAAAAAAAAAAAGTTCCCTAAATAAAGCTCTATAGCACTGACTTCTGAGGTAGACAAGTATAATTTATAAACTGGCACTGTCCAAGAGCCAAGTTAAAGCTGTGAGATAAGATAGAACTTGTAAGAAAGCAAGGACTTTGTGGGGTTTTTTTTTTAATTTTATTTTATTATGTTATGTTAATCACCATACATTACATCATTAGTTTTTCTGTAGTATTCCATGGTTCACTGTTTACATATAACACCCAGTGCTCCACGCAGTACATGCCCTCCTTAATACCCATCACCAGGTGAACCCCCCCATCCCCCTCCCCTCTAGAACCCTCAGTTTGTTTCTCAGGGTCCATAGTCTCTCATGGTTCATCTCCTCCTCCGATTCCCCACCTTCATTTTTCCCTTCCTACTATCATCTTCTTCTTCTTCTTCTTTTTTTTTTTTAAACATATAATGTATTATTTGTTTCAGAGGTACAAGTCTGTGATTCATCCGTCTTACACAATTCACAGCACTCCCCATAGCACATACTCTCCCCAATGTCTATCACCCAGCCACCCCATTCCTCCCACCCCCCACCACTCCAGCAACCCTCAGTTTGTTTCCTGAGATTAAGAATTCCTCATATCAGTGAGATCATATGATACATGTCTTTCTCTGACTGACTTACTTCACTTAGCATAACACCCTGTAGTTCCATCCACGTCATTGCAAATGGCAAGATGTTGGTTTTTTGATGGCTGCATAATATTCCATTGTATCTATATACCACATCTTCTTTATCCATTCATCTGTTGATGGATATCCTGGTTCTTTCAATAGTTTGGCTATTGTGGACATTGCTGCTATAAACACTGGGGTGCCATACCCCTTCGGATCACATTTGTATCTTTGGGGTAAATACCCAGTAGTGCAATTGCTGGGTTGTACAGTAGCTCTATTTTCAACTTTTTGAGGAACCTCCATACTGTTTTCCAGAGTGGCTGCACCAGATTGCATTCCCACCAACAGTGTAGGAAGGTTCCCCTTTCTCCACATCCTCTCCAACATCTGTCATTTCCTGACTTGTTAATTTTAGCCATTCTGACTGGTGTGAGGTGGTATCTCATTGAGGTTTTGATTTGGATTTCCCTGATGCCGAGTGATGTTGAGCACTTTTTCATATGTCTGTTGGCCATTTGGATGTCTTCTTTGGGAAAATGTCTGTTCATGTCTTCTGTCCATTTCTTGATTGGATTATTTGTTCTTTGAGTGTTGAGTCTGGTAAGTTCTTTATAGATTTTGGATACTAGCCCTTTATCTGATATGTCATTTGCAAAAATCTTCTCCCATTCTGTCGGTTGTCTTTTGGTTTTGTTGACTGTTTCCTTTGCTTTGCAAAAGCTTTTTATCTTGATGAAGTCCCAATAGTTCATTTTTGCCCTTGCTTCCCTTGCCTTTGGCGATGTGTCTAGGAAGAAGTTGCTGTGGCTGAGGTCGAAGAGGTTGCTGCCTGTGTTCTCCTCTAGGATTTTGAGGGACTCCTGTCTCACATTTAGGTCTTTCATCCATTTTGAGTCTATTCTTGTGTGTGGTGTAAGGAAATGGTCCAGTTTCGTTCTTCTGCATGCGGCTGTCCAATTTTACCAGCACCATTTGTTGAAGAGACTGTCTTTTTTCCATTAGACATTCTTTCCTGCTTTGTCAAAGATTAGTTGACCATAGAGTTGAGGGTCCATTTCTGGGCTCTCTATTCTGTTCCATTGATCTAAGTATCTGTTTTTGTGCCAGTACCATACTGTCTTGATGATTACAGCTTTGTAATAGAGCTTGAAGTCCAGAATTGTGATGCCGCCAGCTTTGCTTTTCTTTTTCAAATTCCTCTGGCTATGTGGGGTCTTTTCTGGTTCCATACAAATTTTAGGATTATTTTTTCCATTTCTTTGAAAAAAGTGGTTGGTATTTTGATAGGGATTGCATTAAATGTGTAGATGCTCTAGGTACCATTGACATCTTCACAATATTTGTTCTTCCAATCCATGAGGATGGAACGTTTTTCAGTTTCTTTGTGTCTTCCTCAATTTCTTTCATGAGTATTTCATAGTTTTCTGAGTACAGATTCTTTGCCTCTTTGGTTAGATTTATTCCTAAGTATCTTATGGTTTTGGGTGCAATTGTAAATGGGATCAACTCCTTAATTTCTCTTTCTTCTGTCTTGTTGTTGGTGTATATAAATGTAACTGATTTCTGTGCATTGATTTTATATCCTGCCACTTTACTGAATTCCTGTATGAGTTCTAGCAGTTTGGGGGTGGAGTCTTTGGGGTTTTCCACATAAAGTATCATATCATCTGCAAAGAGTGAGAGTTTGACTTCTTCTTTGCTGATTCGGATGCCTTTTATTTCTTTTTGTTGTCTGATTGCTGTGGCTAGGACTTTTAGTACTATGTTGAATAGCAGTGGTGATAGTGGACATCGCTGCCATGTTCCTGACCTTAGGGGGGAGGCTCTCAGTTTTTCCCCATTGAGAATGATATTCGCTGTGGGTTTTTCATAGATGGCTTTTATGATACTGAGGCATATACCCTCTATCCCCCACACTGTGAAGAGTTTTAATCAAGAAAAGATGCTGTACTTTATCAAATGCTTTTTCTGCATCATTGAGAAGATCATATGGTTCTTGTTCTTTCTTTTATTAATGTATTATATTACACTGACTGATTTGTGGATGTTAAACCAACCTTGCAGCCCAGGAATAACCAGGAAATTAAAGAAGAATTAAAAAAAATTCATGGAAACAAATGAAAATGAAAACACAACTGTTCAAAATCTTTGGGATGCAGCATAGGCAGTCCTAAGAGGAAAGTATATAGCAATACAAGCCTTTCTCAAGAAACAAGAAAGGTCTCAAATATACAACCTAACCGTACACCTAAAGGAGCTGGAGAAAGAACAGCAAATAAAGCCTAAACCCAGCAGGAGAAGAGAAGTAATAAAGATCAGAGCAGAAATCAATGAAATAGAAACCAAAAGAACAGTAGGACAGATCAACAAAACTAGGAGCTGGTTCTTTGAAAGAATTAATAAGATTGATAAACCCCTGGCCAGACTTATCAAAAAAAAAAAAAAAAAAAAAGAGAGAAATGACTCAAATAAATAAAATCATGAATGAAAGAGGAGAGATCACAACCAACACCAACGAAATACAAACAGTTATAAGAACATATTATGAGCAACTCTATGCCAGCAAATTAGATAATCTGGAAGAAATGGATGCATTCCTAGAGATATATCAACTACCAAAACTGAACCAGAAGAAATAGAAAACTTGAACAGACCCATAACCACTAAGGAAATTGAAGCAGTAATCAAAAATCTCCCAACAAAAAAAGCCCAGGGCCTGATGGCTTTCCAGGGGAATTCTACCAAACATTTAAAGAAGAATCAATACCTATTCTTCTGAAACTGTTCCAAAAAATGGAAATGGAAGGAAAACTTGCAAACTCGTTTTATGAGGCCAGCATTACCTTAATCCCAAAATCAGACAAAGACCCCATCAAAAAGGAGAATTACAGACCAATATCCTGATGAATATGGATGCAAAAATTCTCACCAGAATACTAGCCAGTAGGATCCAACAGTACATTAAAAGGATTATTCACCATGACCAAGTGGGATTTATTCCAGGACTATGTGTTTTTATACCTCAAGATAAATCATTTCATATCTATGCCTGTTACATGTGAATTGGAGATGTGTCATTAATTGTGCCTTGCTACCAAGGTCATCAGAGTAAAACAGGGACCACCTGGACTTCTGATAGTTCAAAAAACACATTCATCACAGTGCACTGGAGCTATTGTCAATAGAGAAGGATGGCTGTTGGCTTACTACTTAAAAGGTCTTGACAGATACTTGTTTATTCTTACAAAATTTCCTATAACTAGATAGTATGTGACTTACTATTTCATACCATAACCTACAAATTATATCTTTATATTTCAAGAGGAATTTCTTGACACAGAACTTATTTCATCAGTAGCTTCTCAATATGCAGAGACAAATGTTTATAAGTACGTGCAGGCAGTTATCTGAGAAGTACGGTGAATCAGTGTTAGAAGGTGGTTCTTTGCCCATCACAGCTTGCCTGTTATTCCATGGATCTGGGTAAACCTGAGTCATTAAGGGTACATTTGAACCATTTATAGGATACCAATTGTATAAGAGTTTTACTTAAATTCAATGATAAATTTTCTTATATAAATATTAATACCCAGCATATTTTATTGCGTATCTTTTAAATATATCTGTAAATCACATTAAAAAAACAACATTTTATAGTGTCCCTAAGAGACTGGAAGAGAAAAGGAAAATCCTTCAAGGGGCTGACAAGGTCTTTAAAAAGCAACACTCCATTTCCAATTGCCTGTTAAACAATCAATTCTCATCAAAGTAGAGGTTTCTTTTCATCAAAGGCTGTCAACGATTGAACTGTGTACTTTTTTAAATTAATTAATTAATTAATTTTTTAAAAAGGTTTTATTTATTTATTTGAGAGAGAGAATGACAGACAGAGAGCACGAGAGGGGACAGGGTCAGAGGGAGAAGCAGACCCCCCACTGAGCAGGGAGCCCGATGTGGGACTCGATCCCGGGACTCCAGGATCATGACCTGAGCCAAAGGCAGTCGCTTAACCAACTGAGCCACCCAGGCGCCCCGAACTGTGTACTTTTAATTCCAGCACACTGATAAACCCTAGAAAAGCATTCAGTTTAGCATTGACATTTCTTAAAGAAACTAGAGAACATAAAGCAGAAATTTTTCTCATATCTGACCTCACTGCCTTCCTTCTACAAATTGTCTGTATCCAAAATATTTCTTCTTAGAGCTAGAAGAAAAATCTCCCTTTAGATCCAAGGTCAGTGACTAACCACACAGTCACCTCTTCATAGAGATATTCCATGCCTTCTTAAATTAAGTGGCATACTTTTCCTATTTCTTTTCTGGAGCATCATGTGTGTACAATTATAGCAATAATCAATTATGATTGTTGATTCTTCTCTTGTCTCTATACTATACCCCAACCTCAGCCTCCAAACTGTGGTTTTCTCTTGAGAACATTTGTCTTTTATCTCTATATCCCCAGAACTTAGCTCAGTGCCTTACTGTGTTGAGTGGGCACTAAATAAACATTTGTTAAATTACTTCATTAGCCTGTGTCTAAGTGGGATGCAACTGTCTAAACCTCAACCGTAATAACTTCTTTGATACCAGTTTATAAGTATGTACACATTTATTTTCTTTCCTTAAACATTAATTTAGTAGGAAAGCAAGTGGATATTAGGCATAATAATAATGGAGAAATGGAAATAGGATCAATATAGAAGAAAAGTAGGCAAGATGGAAGTTGCTTTTGAATAGTAAAATAGTCAAGATTCCAGCAAATGTCCATTTTCTGACTCTCCAATTAATCTAAGAATCTTTATCCCACATTTTCTTATCTTTCTCTGGCCTATGGGTTGCTCTTGGTTTACAAGGACTAAGCAGATAATTCAAACCAGAGATTTATTTTGCACTATGCTAAAATTATGAGCTGGCAACTAGCAACAATGAAATGTTTAATGTGAAAAGGTCAGTGTATTTTAGAGCATGAATGAAATGTGTACTATGTTTCAGTGGCTTACTCATTGAAACAAGCTTTAGGAAATCTGAAACTTCAAGTAATCCACCAATTTTATTTTACTTTGAAGAACATAATGATCCTTTAGGCTTTGTTTTCATTACTGAGATGAGCACAACGGATGTGTCCAAATAAATAACATATGAAATATGTTATTTGACATTTTCACCAAATTTTTAGAAGATATCCTGTAGTTACTATGGTGTTTCTTTTGTTTTTTCTCTCTCTCGCTCTCTCTCTCTGTTTTTTTTTTCTTTCCTATTTCAGCTTTAAACTTGTAACTTGGCTTGTATAAAGGCTACACTGTTACCAGTCTACTAACGTTTTAAAATCTAGGATTTTCTTATCACTGGTGTCTAGGATTTTGCCTCCTCTATACTAATTTGTTAACTGACCTCCTAAACCCTTTCTCTTCCATTCGTGCCCAGACCTGAACTTCTCTCTCTGAAGCACAGTTCTCATTTTCTTTTCCTAAATTATTATTTTTTTAAACCACAACATCATTTACAGTCAGAGTCATCTTTTTTTTTCTTTTTCTGTGAGTATTTCCAATTTTGTCAAAATATTAGGACATGTAGAGAATAACTCTGGTTTCTTGTGAAATTCTGCGCATTGAACATCAAGCTTCCTTCTCTGCATTCTGACACCTCGATTCAAATTAAAACTGCATTAGTAATTGAGTCACAAGACTTTTCTTTGATTTGTATCACAAAACAATTAATATTCTGTTGCTTTTTATATCTTCCTAGCACTTAATTCCAAAACATTTATGTAACATGGATGTTTTCTCTAGGGTTTTATGCAAACTTTGGGAATTTTATTAGAATCTGGGAACTTTCTGAAATGTACCCATCAAAAGTTATCACCTCCGTTATGAATTCTTTAGAAATGGATCCCAGGAGAAAGCTTGGCATACACCAAATCAGCCAGGAACAAGTTTAATAAAATAAATTTAATAAGTAGGGGAATAACACAAGAGTTGTTTTGATAACTACATGCCTCTGGTGTATAGAGTAACAAAAAGCCAAATGCCAATTGCTTTCAGTACCTTAAAAAATATCTTAAATTAGAACTCAGGAAATGCCTCACAACTGTTTTTTCTCAGGCAAATTCTTATACTGCAGCATTCAAGGCGACATAGGCAGTGAGGTGTGGGGAGTGCTCTGGGGCAAAGGCAGTCTTCCCTTCCCAGTAACAGTACTTCTGGTGTTTTTGTAGAAAAGAAACAACATACTCTCAGAATCTTAGGAATTGTGCTGGCGAATTTCCATATATAGCTTTAAGCCTTTTTTTCTTATCTGTTTTAATGAAGGAAAAATACACATAATGCATTTATATCATAAACATTTAAATTTAATGATTAGTCTTTGTGACATATATATACCTATAATCTCACTAACATAGTTTTATTTATGAAATATGGTATCTAGTTTTTCAACTGCTAATTTGTAACTGGATCAAGTTATTTCACAGTGTGTAACAGTGTAACAGTTTCCTTCTTTGGAAATATATATACTTTTTTTTTCTGATGTATCAGAGAACTGAAGTGTGCATTTTTTTGTCAGTATCATTAATAGAAACTCATTTCTAACATAAAAACAATCAAATGTCATAATAATAGGAGCAAATATGTGTGCATGTTTATAATGGTATACTGACCACTGATTATATGACGTAGTTCTAAGAACTTTCTATATGTTAACTCACATTATCATAACACTGTAAGGTAGAATTATCAATGTTCCCATTTTACACAAGAGAAGACTGAAAGGTTATGTAAGTTGACTGAGATTTCAGTTTATTAATGACAGGGCTAAGATTCAAACTCAGGCAGACTGGCTTCATTGTCTTTACTCTTAATTTCTTTGCTGTTATTCTCTGCAATATAAATTTTTTGAGATATGCTCTCTCAACCACTGAGTTATAGATGCCAGATGGGAACAAAAATCTGGTTAGAATATTCTAAGTTTCATTTCTTGTTTCTTTTCTCTACAAGCTTGAAGAACAATTATTCTCTCTTTTTTTTTTTCATGTCTAAAAGGACAGTAATAAAATCCACCTCATAGACCTTTCATGAAGTTTCACTGACCTACTGTATTTAACCACTTAGCACAAGTGAAATCAGCAGTGTTATATTTTTATTTTATTATTACATGGGACCTTCTTTGGACATAGTTTCCCATTGGGTTGTACCATCATATATCCTCTCAGTGAGTCTGTTCTAAAGTTATGGTGCCCACTTTCTGGAACAGAGTAAGTATGGAAGGATTTTCCATATGGACAAAGAGAGAGGGAAGACTACTTACCTTCAAAGTCAGCAGTTGAACAAACTGAGCACAACATACATACTAAGTAAGATGGAATTTGTCTTAATAGAGTTGATCTTTGTTTCTCTAATGACTAATTTTATTGTACACCAATATCCTAAAATCTTTTCCACTAATTAATTCTACTTCATTCAATGTATATAACGTGTTCAATCATTCAATCAACATATATAATCTGTTATGTTAGTGTTAGAGGGATACAATAGTTAGGCAGACCAGATTGGTGTTTTTCAAATATCTATATATTTAAATATATGTTGAAATTCTCTTCCTGGAAACAACAGTTCCCTCAGCCTCATGTATCTTTACTTTCTGATCTATTAAGAAACATGCAGGTCAGAAAAATTGGAGTGGCTCTTACTTTTTCAGTTTGTTGTATCACCTGCTTTTGTTAATATGAACTTGATTGTAATACAATGAAGATATAAACACCAATATAATTCCAATCTCCAGGGAGTAGAAACTGTTTTTTTTAAATCTCTAAATTTTAATTTCTGAATACTGAGAAAGAGTAATATTAAATCAGTGCAGTTGGGGCGCCTGGGTGGATCAGTCGTTAAGCGTCTGCCTTCAGCTCAGGTCATGATCCCAGGGTCCTGGGATCGAGCCCCGCATCGGGCTCCCTGCTCAGTGGGAAGCCTGCTTCTCCTTCTCCCACTCCCCCAGCTTGTGTTCCCTCTCTCGCTGTGTCTCTCTCTCTGTCAAATAAATAAGTAAAATCTTAAAAAAAATTAAAAATAAGTAAAATTTAAAAAAATAAATCAGTGCAATTGCTAATGTAAAAACAAGACTTTAATTTTATATGAAAAGTCTCTCTATCCTTGTTCTACAACTCTGATAACTATGTATAATTCTCTAATGGCTATTAAATGGAACCATTTAATATGTTTGTCACAAAATACTTGAAAATTATATATATGCAATGATCATAATCAGTTTTAGGAAAGAAATTTTTTTCCCACTGGGTATTACTAGTAACTTTCCACTTGTGACCTGGAGTTGCAGTCATTTTCCCAAAGTCACAAAGATTCCTTAAATGAAGTGGAATTAGGAAAAATATCATGTGCGGGACCTTCATATGGTTAGAAAGAGAGAAAACACTGAGAGGAATGAGCTTTTGCTTGCCAACCAATGTACTTTTTTTTTTTTTTATTAATTTAAAGAATGAGACCACTGTTCTAAGTACTGAATTAATCATAAGTTTTGCTTCCTTCATTAACTTTTAAAGTATACGTTAAAGAGGGTTTTCTTGTTATAAAATAAAAAAACCCCTTATTTAGAAAATATGAGTGAGCAAGACAACAAACATCGTTTTTTAAAAAATTACATAATCTCCCAATCTAAAATTAGCCACTGTTAACATTGTTTTCTTTTTTTTTTTTCCATTCTTTTTTTTCCTAGGCATATATAAATAGGTGGGATAATATTTTTGGAATTTAACCAACTTTTGGTCTAGTATTTTCTTAAGTCCTTTGTCCATTACCTCTTCCAGCTTCTAATGGTTCTGAACCTAGGATTCAGGATTGTTTCTTTTCTTCTTCTTCTTTTTTTTTTTAACTTTTAATAGTTTCCTTATGTACGTATGTATGTATGTGTGTATTTTTATTATTATGTTCAGATTGTTTCTCACTCTACAAAGGGCATATAAAAATCTATGGGAGCATTTGGTGATTTGGGGGATAGGGAGAGGTTCTTATAATACTGTGAGTATATACACCCCACCTCAATTCCTGACAGTTTCTTCAAGTTTCATGAAGTGAGGTAAATCTCTAAGGAAAAGCCAGTGAAGTCGTGTGGGTAATTCCCTAATTATCTGAAATTTTAGTTTTCTTGACTAGTGGGAAAAGGGCTTTTAAAATAGAACTTAAGTTTAGGTCAAGATAAGTTTATTTCAAAAAATGAAGTTGTAGGGCTCCTGGGTGGCTCAGTTGGTTAAGCATCTGACTCTTAATTTTGGCTCAGATCATGATCTCAGGGTTGTGGGGCCAACCCCTACATTGGGCTCTATGCTCAGTGGGGAGTCTGCTTGAGATTCTCTCCCTCTTCCTCTCCCTCTGCCCCTCCCCTTGCTCATGCTTTCTCTCTCTCTCTCATTTTCTCTCTCTAAAATAAATAAATCTTTAAAAAAATGAATTTGTATGTTTTCTATACTCAGATTTTGGGAAGAATTTGTATCTGCCTTAATCTCTCTTTCTATACCTTCTTTACCTTTTTCCTGCTCTTCCACTTCCTTCTCCCTCTCTCTCTCTCACTACAAAAGAAATACAATTATTCTTCATATTCCATTTTTCTTAGTTTTAGACATTTTCAGTAAGGATGTCAGTTTTTTGGGGAAATGTTAGTTATAAACTCATACTGGGAACCAAGTGGCTGCTTTTATTTTTATTTTTTATTTTTTTAAATTAATTAATTTATTTGTCAGAGAGAGAGAGCACAAGCAGAGAGAACAGCAGGCAGAAGGAGAAGCAGACTCCCCACCGAGCAAGGAGCCTGGTGCGGGGCTCAATCCCAGGACCCTGGGATCATGACCTGAGCTGAAGGCAGTTGCTTAACCAACTGAGCCACCCAGATGTCCCCAACTAGCTGCTCTTAAAGATAAATTAAATAGTCACATCAAAAGGGTGACTGATCAAGACAACATAAAAGATAGATGTAGAATTGATTGGGGTGTATGTTATCAGAGAAGAGAAGCATTACATCTGCTACCACATTAGTTTAATTTTAAAAACTGAAGGAAATCATCAAAGATTATAGAGAAAGGACAGAGGAAACAAACAAGACCCCTAGAGTCAGTGTTACCTAATAGTAAACCACTGTTTTAATTATCAATCTCTTGAGATGCTGGTGAAGATATTGTTAGCTTCATGGGACAATTTTTACAGAATATCTGCAGTGCACAAACACCAGAAGATTTAAATCAGAATTTTGGGGGGTATGGCCTGTGTATCAGTGTTTTGTTTTGTTTTTAGGCTCTGAATATGATTACAATGTGCGTCTAAGATTGAGAACTGTGGCACAAACATGTGTGGATGAACAGCTGGTTCCAGTACTTCAAGGACAGACCAAGAAAGTCAGTTTTCAGGAGTCCAGGGCACTGGGACCACCTTCCAAGATGAGCTGCTTCTACAGGCTAGACCAGCTTGAGCTCACTGCCACCAAACCTTCAGGGTATTTAGCACCGCAGCACTAGGAAGACATAGTGCTTTGGAAGTTTCCAAACTATATAAGGGGGGATTGTTAAAATTGTTACAAGTCAAAGAGATTTCAAGAAATATGCATTGAATAGCTGATGTAGTAACAGCAATTACAAATAATGGACTTAATATTTTAATAATATTGCTTTTAAATGACATCACATTTTAAGTTTATTGTGGGGTGTTATGTTTACTATTCTCTAGAGAAGATTTCATGGAGTTTAATTTCAGAAGAATAAATTAGGATGCCACAACTGCTGAATTGAGTACTGACTAGCCGTGTGTTCTGACAGCATCATTCATCAGATGCCGGTTTCTGAAAGACTGGCAGGGGCAAATAGAGCTAACACATCTGACTAGGAAAGGCATCTGGCCAGGAAGTGATTGCACTGTATTGTGATGTTCACAGACATTTAATAGTTAAAGCTTTTATAGAATTTTATAAGCAGACCTTATACTAGATTTCTCTAACCAACTTGTTTTTCTCAAAGAAAAAGATTTCCCAATAATTAAAATACTCAGTAGGCACAAGCTGTATAAGATTCATCTCTTATGTAATTTGGGTGAAACAAATAAGTAAAGAAAATATTCCCAGAGTTAAAAATGTGCAATTAAACCAGGAAGACCAACTCTAATACTAACCACCATTCTAAAAGTTGCTGAAATGTTTGTTGGAACTTTTCTTCCCTAAAATGTAAAGTGAAATCTCCAAGCATCCATTTTATTAGTATCATTTTATTTATAGCTTTAAATTCATCAATTTTCTTTACAAAGCCACTCAGAAAAAGTAGAATTATTTTTAAAAATGTAAAATGTGAAATCAGGTTGATATTTGCAGTCTTTTTTTCAGCTTTATTGAGGTATAATTGACAAGATATTTGTATACAGTCTTATATTAGCTTGTAATTTATTTTTCTATTTATTTTTCTTTGCTGATAATTAGCAAAAATAATATTCACACATATTAATAGCAGAAGTGGTAACCAGTCTTACTATTATTTTATAATTCTATCTTCAACTGAACAGATTCAGGACTTAAAAGAACGGTTGAGTTTTGTTTTTTCCTTTTGCTTTATTTTCCTGAACTGAATCACTAGTAGTACATAACAACTGCTCTGATTGCTCATTGTTATTATAAAAGACAAAAATTATTATAAAAGTCAGACCAAAAAAAGATGATTTTTGTCTGACTTGTTGTTTACTTAAAAAAAATAATATACTATTATTAGAGCATATGAAATATGTTTATTAATACAGTGTTGTTTAGAATATGCACCAATCCTATGCAGTCTCTTGCATATAAATAAGTGGTGGCAGTGAACAGTTTTACTAAAGGAAATACTCACTTTTGATGTTTTCTAAAAACTATAATGAAAACTTGCAAGAGCTTTCTAATGAATCACACATTTACATTTAATATTGAGTACTAGGTTTATCAGGGAATGATTTATTCTATGGTTTCTATAAGTAGGAGTTAACCTGATAATCATAAATATAGTTGGCATCCTGTTAGTAACATAATATTTGGTATACAACTCACCATTTTCTATTTTAGATCCAGGTGTGTATGATATATTAGAAAATGAATATGGTTTATTCATTGGTTAATTCAACAGATATTTGTCAAGTACTTCCTGTTTACAAGATATGCTACTGGACTGAGATTACAGCAGTGACCCAACTTGGCCAGATACCTGCTCACAGAAGCTCAAATCCTAGGATAAGGGGAGGAGGACCAGAAAATACAGAAACAAAACCAAATATACAAACAGGAATAAGTTTTAGAGCCACAATTGTTATGCAAAGAGTTAAAATGGAAGTAATAGATATTTAATGGGTCTAGATAATTAGATTGAGGGGCCAAGAAAGGGCTCTCAAGAAGGTGAAATTTAAGATGCAATCTGAATGACAAGAGGCGGGTTGTTTGAAGATCTGGAAAACATTCCATACAGAGGGATGTTAATTAACATAACAGCTCATATGAAAGCCGGGAACCTGGATAAACTTGGCTTGGACCTGGAGAAGTAGATGAAAACAGTTGACTTGAGTGTGAAATTTGTAACATGAATAACAGAAAACCTTAGGATATTATAGTAGGAAAGGGAAATAATTAAATTTATGTTCTAAAATGATAATTCTGGCTGCTATGAATGGACTGAGGAGGAGCAGGGGTCAAACAGGAACACCATTGCAATAGCTGAAAAGAGAGATATGGTGACTCAGATGCTTGAAATTAAAATTATAAAAGAAATCTGGTCAAACGTGTAGAACAACAGGAGCACATTTGTAGAATGCTCTATGAAATTCCCCCCTAGTACTTTGTCAACACCAACCATAGTTGTCATTTTCTCTCTTACATATCTAAGGCTTGGGTCAAGTGAATAACTCAATAAATGTATAAATAGAAACATAAAAAAATGGGAATTTTAGGCAAGGTTTTTTTTTTTTTTTAATATTAGTCATTTCAGTCTACTTAAAGTAAAATGAGGGTCTTACATTATTAGATGACCTCCAAGGTCATCTGCTCTCTATGCAGATAAATGCAATAAAAGTTTAAAGACAAGAAAGAAAAGTCAGTGCAGTATAGAAGAATCACAAAAGACTTTCTGAAAAAAATGAGACTTAATTTGGACTTTGAAGTGTTTGTAAGAATTCAACAAGTTTTTGGTTATGAAATAAAGTACAGAAATAAACCTTTATTCCCCACTTCCTGTTACCCCTTTATGGCCAACCCCATCAAGAAAAAGAGAAAAATTCTATCATCTTGAACTTCTCATTGTATTTATTAATTCATTTATTATATTTTTTGTTAAAGTCATTTAGATCTGAATTATTTGTTTTGTCTAGAGAAAGGATGCACTCATTAATTTTAGGAGAATGAATGCTTCATTTGAAAACAACATAACATGATTGCTACAGAAGAGAGAATATTTTAAAACCAAATTCAAATTCTGTCATGGCTGAGAGCTAAAGGAATTGATTTTAAAGTGTGGGACAGTTTGCTCAGAAATTCATAGAAGGGGATTATTCAGCTGTTCTTAAGAATTCTGTTCATTGGATATCAGACACACGAACTGACCGTAGTTCCCCAAAACTCTTTAGGAGCCCACAAAACACATTCTTTCTGAAAGATAATCTACAAATGTTTTAAAAGTTGAATAATTTTATTTTTGCATCATTAATTGCATCCTACTCCAAACTTAGAATTTGAGGAATTCTAAGAATTTTTTTTTCCTCTATCACACTGTTTTCTAGGACCTAGATATTTTCACTAGGTCTGCAACCAGCACACTATGTTCTCATCATTAGTCCTTAATTGGTATGCACTAATAATGATTAAATTCCTTGCATTGCTTTATTCAAAGTATACCTTTCAGTGAAGCTTGTTATTTTTAGAGATTAAATATTTTTCCTATACTTTGTATGTTCAACTTAATAGCAATGACGTATCTGGTAATTTTCCAGTAATAAGTTTAAATTGGAAATGTAGTTTTAGTCTTTCTTTTTACATGACAGGTATCACACAAAATAGACATATTGAATGATTTCCAAAATATGTGATACAAATTCACTAAACTTAACTGGAAAATATTTTATAATTATTCTTAACAATTCTCAAGTACTTTTTTGTTTTAAAAGTAATATTTAAATATTCTTACACAGGTAAGCTTACCTGAAAAGAGATACCATAGGAAAGATGGGGTTCTAAATTTTTTTTTAAAAAAGATTTTATTTATTTATTTGACAGAGAGAGAGACACAGCAAGAGAAGGAACACAAGCAGGGGGAGTGGGAGAGGGAGAAGCAGGCTTCCCGCGGAGCAGGGAGCCCCATGCGGGGCTCGATCCCAGGACCTGAAATCATGACCTGAGCCGAAGGCAGACGCCTAATGACTGAGCCACCCGGGTGCCCCGAAAGATGGGGTTCTAAAAAAGGGGGGACAGTAGTGGATTATTTCCTTCAGGGGCTTTTTTGACAATTGTAATTATTTCCTGGAAGATGTTCTAAGACTATGAGAAAAGAAAAGTCAACATGTTTTCAAACAAATATTCTTACTTAAAAGGAAATGACCATGATGACCTATTTTGACATCAATATGCTAATAATTCATATATTTAAAGACATTTTTTTGCTAGGTATTTAGGGAATTCCTATTAACTACATACCTTTTCATATGTTAGATGCCAAAGTTCCTGACCATAACCACCATGTTGGTTGCTTCCTTGAAACAATAGTGTTTCTCGAGGTAGAACTGCACCAGCTGGAGAGAGCCCGTAATTGGACACACTGACACTCTTAGCCATTCCATAGGGACCTGCCAGCCAGGGTTTGAGTCTCATTTTTGCCATTCACTAGTTCTATACCATTTACAAGTTTGCTACACATCTGAATCTTAGCTCTCTCATAAGGTGATCATGTGTGATTATCAGATTTGTTATGATGGTTGTACCTAGGATGGGGTAGATGAATTTATCTACCTTATAAGAACCCTTCTTCTATAAAGTGCTTCCAGTACTGATGTTTAATTTTTAAAATCCATGTCTTTCTTTGATAAACATAATCATTCCAGCCTCCTTTAATACGATTTAGAATTTCATTTATGCCCTACTATAAAATAAGATGATACCTGCAATAGAAAGCTTCTATTTATTAAAGTGTTCAAAGACTACATAGTTCAATAACACTTTGATGCCATTACTTGATTTGTCCTTTATATATTAAAGCTTCAGGGTTTAGTCTCCTTGATGACCTTTTCCCACTAAATTCTAATTAGATGAAGAAATCTCCACTTGTTCCTGGCTCAGAGAAGAGAGCAGATAAATAACACCAAGAACAAATGAAGAATACTAGTAAGAGCAATAATACCAAGTAATGATTTTTGAGCTCTTAGTGTCAGGCACTGTGCCTTGTGCTTTTACACACATTACTTCAATTGACTCCCATAGCAGCTCTATAAAGTAAATATTATTATTCCTATTTAACAGAAGAAACTGAAATTTAAAGAAGTTAAATAAATTGTCCAAGGTCACAAATAAATGGCAAAGCTAGGGTTCTCACCCTCTTCTGCCTTGAAAATGTACCTATGACATCCTCCTTGTCATTAAAAAAAATGTAGAATGTTATTAGAATTTAGCTCTTAGAAATATTTAGAGCAGCAAACATGTTTTGTAGATGAGAAATTTTAATGCCAGTGTCTAGATAGATCTAAGTCTAGGAATCTCTTCTCCTGGCCTCCTGTTTAGAACTCTCTTCACTAAAGTGAAATTTTTCACCTCTCAAGCTGTTCGGGCTGTGTAGAGTGCTGAGCTGCCAGAAATGTCACGGAGAAACCCAGCAGGGTAAGGATTGTTAATAGATTTTATTAATTCACCAAACATTTGTTAAACACGTACTACGTGCCAGGAACCATGATGATGTGGTATGGAAACAAAGACCGATGACAAAATTATAGCTATAGAAGGTAGTTTAGAAATTGGTGGCATTAGTAATATTATTATAAATTGTATTCATTGGCTTGCATAAATTTTTACATGTAGTCTATTCATGACAGTAAAATTATTTGTATTTCTGTTTTTATTTGCTTTGTGGAAATGTTTTTTATTTAGTCTCTAAGCAATATAAGCAAAAAAAAAAAAAGTGTTCTATACTCATTATTTAATGAAGTGTATTGCATCAGTGGCTTTTAGAAGAGATTTTGTGTATGTGTTAAAGCCTTAAGAGATCAGTATCTTGTTTACAGTCACATATCCCATATAGAAGGCTATGGTAGTAAACATTGACAGATGAGTTTTTTAAGGCACCATTGCTCCATATGACTGATGCACATTCACTGGTAGATACATGGCTTTCTTGGAGGATACAAGTTGACGTGATTAGGTGAAACAAATTTTGGGGTAAGAGTAATGTCCCCGGGAGGCTGTATTTGAGACTATTGGAAGCCTGCCAGTATTCTCATCTAGAATGTGAACTGTTTGTTTGGCTCTTGGAGCTCAGGAGTTTTATCTTTGGAAAAAGTATTCTTCATCCATGTACTTTGCATCAGGTTTAAAGAATCTTCTCATATGATTTAAGAAATGAAACAGATGAACATGGGTCAGGAGAAGAGAGAGGGACAAACCATAAAACACACTCTTAACCAAACTGAGGGTTGCTGGAGGTGGGCAGCAGGTGGGCAGGGGATTGGTTAGATTCGTGATGGGTTAAATGGGTTAAATGAGTGATATATTAAGGAGGGCACTTGTGATGAGCACTGATGAAAGTGATGAATCACTAAATTCTACTCCTGAAACTAATATTACATTATATATTAACTAATTGGAATTTAAATAAAAACTTGAAACTAAAAATTTTTTTTTAAATGAAAGAAAGAAATAAAATAAAATTACTATTAAAAAATCTTCTCATATGATTTCCAGATATTATCTGGCCATGATCTCTCTTCTCAATATTTCTAGGTTTGGAGTAGCAGAGCAAGTTGTTGCTTTAATATGTTAGCCTTGTCCCCTCTCCCTTTCTCTACCTGCCTGAAACAAAGGGCAACATGCTTTATTAGAAATTCTGTAGAATTAACACTTGATTATTGACTCTAATTTATCTCATTTCAGTTCCACATCTGCAACTTAAAAGTTGTATGATTTTGGGCAAGTAATTTAGTTATTCTGGAGCTTTGTTACCTTCTCTATAAAATTAAGTGGTTAGACCTAAAGTATCTTAAGCAAAAAGGGGATTTATGACAATAATATAAAATTATTTCATAAAACCCAAGGACAAATTTTTTTTCTCTTTGGGGAGGGCAGTAGGGCCTCAGGAAAAAATGGAAATCCTAAATCTAAAGACCATCTGAATTCTGTATCCATCTCTCATCTCTATTTCTTCCTAAGAATTGGTTTCATTTCCTTTCTCCGTACACTGAGGTCATATGCTTCTCTTACACACATAGTTGAAAACATGGCTGCAATTACTCCTGTGCTTATAGCTCTCAATTAAGATACCCAAAGTAAGAATGACTTTTCGTTTGTTCATTTCCTTTTCACAATTAATTTCAGCGACGAGTCTGATTGACTCCTGGCCATGTTAACAGAGGCCAGATGAGAGCGACTTCCAACATAATCATGTCAATGAATTAGTATATGGGGAAGAGAGGACTGGAGAAATTCTCAGAAGTGGAGTTCTAGACAGACACATCTATTTTATTTTTAATATTTTTTCATAAAAAATAGTGTTATATCCCTTATCTCTGGAAACAGGTGATTCTGATATAAATATATTGAAAGCAATACAATAATGCTAATAACAGCTATGTTTATGGGCATCATATTGTATCTCAGATCTTGTTCTAACCTCTTTACATATATAGGCTCCTTTAATTATCACAAGTTTATGAACAAGGTACAACTATTATTTTTCACATATAAATGCTTTACACATATTAGATAATTAGATAAATATTAGATATCTAGTATATATCAGATATAAATAATATATATAATTATCTAATATAAATGTAGATAATTGGATAAAATGGTATTGATTTGATATTTATCAAATTTATAAAATGATTTTTTAGAATATAAAATTATTTGTGTTACTATTGGTGTAACATATATGTGTCCATGGATATACATGTACATCATACATTAATACATATAATAATACATATATATTATAATTATCTATTTGCCTATGTGTAGAGAGAGAAAAGAGAAAAACTGGAATAAAAATAGCACAAAAATGTTAATAGTGGTTATTGTTCTCTTTTTACCATGTCTATTCTTTATTTGCCAGTTTTGTGCAATGAGTGTGTATGCTTTTATAACTAACCTAAAATCCTTTGTATTTCATAATGAGCAATGGCATCATTTTGTTTAGTGTCTTTAGGGCAATCTTAGAAACTATAAAATAACAAGTTGTCAAAGTAAAAGATGTTAAAAATTCTTACACATAAACATATGGCCCCTGTGTTATGAAAGATTGGAAATAAGAGCCCTCTGTTTGTCCCACTGAGCTAAGTGGCACCTCCTTTATGCTACCATAGCCCCAAATACATTATCTGTCTCACTATACTTATCACATCATATTATAATCTCCCCTGCATTTTTTTTCTTCAGTAGGTCAGATTATTCGGAAGGGCAGAAACCATGCTTTGGTTACCCTTGTATTCCCAGTATCTGGTACAGTGCCTGGAACATAATAGGTACTCAATAATCATTTTCAATTCAGAAATGTTCAAGAAATAGAGAGAAGGTCCCTCTTTGTCTTCTGAGGTCCCTAGTGGTGGAAACTCCTTGGAATTGATTCACCCTCACCCAGAATAGACTCTGTTCCTCAACATTCTTTCCATTCTTTTAACAATATGACTTACATCCTCCTGGAGCTGAAAAACCACTGTTCTCAGAGATACCCCATTCTACCATTGCTCACCTAGACTTATTGGAAATGTTATATTTCCAGGTAATTGAAACGTTTCCTGTTTAAGAAATGTTTTAACTTAATAGAACAGAATAGTGGGGAAAGCATTGGGTTTTGGAAGAGGGAGAGAGGATGCATCTTTTTTTATGAAGGAGGAACTTGCTAAAATAATGGTGAGGGCATGGTACTGTTTTTAAAGAACATTAATATAATAGATTTCCTGAGAAGAGGGAATTTCAGCTCTTAAAGTTCCCAGTTTTATTTTTAATATACTTATATTACTTTATAGTTTTTCCTGTGAAGATGACCTACAACTGTCAAAAATAAATATGTAAAGAACGTGACCTAAGCCCAGCTGTCTATTTCCTCACTCACTTCAGTCAGATGTCAAGCTCCAGATACCAGTGCCAAACTGAAAGGGTCAGGGATGTGCAGAAAGAGGTTGAGTATATGCCTAATTGTCATCTATTATCAGAAAGCTTTTATTCATCACCCATTTGTATTCAGTGATGAAAGAATGAGCAATATAAATATAGCCTTGTATTTCTGAGACTTCATGAAACAAAGATAACACATATAGGAATACTTAGGCTAATAATATATAATCTTTCATTAATGTAACAGTCTGAACTAGAGTAATTTCAAATATATTATTTGTTAATTTTTAAACTGTTGGGGAAGATAAAAAAGAATACATAGGCAGGATGTATTCCCTACCCAAATTTTAGTTTGGATGTCCAGACTGATGATGTCAAATATGCTCCAAGAGGGGATGTTCATTAAAGAAAATAAAACAAACAGGTAGTAAAAGTAGGTATTAAGTGGGGAAAGACAAAGACGGGTGTAAAGGAAGATAAATATGTATTCTCTATCCACTGTCTATCCTTTCCTGTGCCTTATAATCTACTGACCTGCACAGCCCTGCCACAGTTTTAATTGGACCTATTGAGATTCAGATTTTAAATAGATTAGTCATATGCTTTGTAGGTAGGGAAGCAGTAGTCCCTCTTCAGACTTTATGATCTCAAATATCATGCTCCTTTGGGGCGCCTGTGTGGCTCAGTCAGTTAAGAGTCTGCTTTTGGCTCACGTCATGATCTCAGGGTCCTGGGATCGAGCCCAGCATCTGGCTCCCTGCTCAGCAGGGAGTCTGCTTCTCCCTCTCCCTCTGTGCTCTCTCTCTCTTTTAGATAAATAAATAAAAATCTTTTTAAAAAATATCATGCTCTTTCTACCATCTTTCTTTCCAATTAGGGATGACAGTTAAAAAAAAAAAAGAAAAGTTTAGGTTTACAATATGGAAAATATAGACATTTTTGTATATATTTCAAGGGCAATGTGAGTTTTTCATTATTTATTATGTTAACATTCAATGGGTGCCCATTTTCTCATTTAACACATTTGTGAATTAAATTTATTATCTCTCTTTTTCAGATGAGGACCTTTGACCATACCCATATACATTATATAGGTAGCATTGCCAGTATTCAAACCTAGGTCTATCTAATTTCAAAGTCACTATGATTTTCACTAATAACTTCTAACTTTGAATATTTTTTTACCCATGGGTAATCAAGTTGGTTCTTAAGTCCTTCAGAAATAGTTCTGCAGTAAAAGTCTAAATCAAATTTGTTAACAATTCTTTAGGCAGTGTTTTCTCTAAGTTATAATTTTCTTTATTGGAGAATTAAAATAGGAGGGAAATTGTCCTTATCCCGTGAAAAGCACTTTTCTCCTTTTGCAGATTTTCAGCCTATAACTAGGTGTTGCCCATTATAGCTTGCTCATGGCTATCAGACGCATTCCATGGGTTAGCTCATTTAATTCATTCTCATAAATGGATAACGTTATTGCCTTTATCGTTTTTGTTTCATTGCTCTGAATTCCCTCTACTTTGTTGAGTTGTCCAATAGAAGGGGATAAAGTGGAGTAAAGTAATAATCTTCTCATGGAAGTCATTTGTCTTTCTATTTATCTTTCCTTATATGTGTGTACAATCGACTCTCAATTATTTGCACAGATGAAGAGGGAGCACTGTGCCATGGATAATCCAAAAGTCATTTACAGAAGATTTACCTTCATGATTATCTTTTGTGTGGGTGATATTCCCTCCATATACTTCAACTGCACAAAGAGAAGACCTATAAATGTGCTCAATGTCAAAGAATAGCCAAATTATACTGCTTTTTTTTTTTTTTTTGCTGCAAATAATGTATATGGAGAAAAATAGAGAATCGAATGTGTAAAGTCACTCTATAAAGATTTATATTATCCTATTTGGAGTATCCTATTGAAAATCAGAATTGGGTTAAACTATAATCCCAAGACTCCTTTCTATTACTCTGTCAATATGGAGATATGCATCAGAATCTGTGCATACTTATTTAAAGGAGTTTCCATAGTGCATTACTTATGGGATTGTGCTAACCTGTTTTGTCAACCTGTTTTGCCAGGCTTGTCTGGCTTTGTTTACTTATAATAAATCCAAGCTGTCTTTTAACCTACACTTGCCTTTTTAATGTGGGCAGTCTTTTGTGTAGTCCCTTTTTATGTTTGAGCTTATATCTTCTTGACTATTTTACTGTTCCTGTGCTTATGGTGCTTTCCAATTTACTGTCATTTTCAAATTTCATTTGTGTGTTGTTTATTCCATTTTGCATGTTAGTAATGAAGATACTAAAGCCCAAGACCTAAATCAACCTCAGTGGCAGTTCACTCCTCCCCCTAGCTCTGTCTGTTGCCATTTATCATTACCCCTTGTTTACAGCTCTCTAAATGGTTTTCAAACCATCTGAGAATAATCATCTCCAAGCCAATTTGAATTAATTTTGTAAGTCAGAGCTTATGAAACATTGAATTAAATACTCTACGAAAACCCAAATATATTACTTATACTGCACTCCCTTTATTCATTAATTTTGTACTTCTATCAGAAAAAGCAATCAGGTTTGTCTGTCATGATTTGTTCTTTATATAACCATACTGTTCATTTATTACTCATGGGCCTTCCCTTATCTTTTTCCATGTACAGATACTTTATCTTAATGGCTTCTATTAGTAAGAAACAAATGATACTAGGTTACTTCTTGTATGATCAATCATAGAGGTATTTAACTCATTCATTTTTTCATCAGTAGATGTTGAGGACCTACTTTATGAGTTCCTAATGCAACTCTTCATGTGACGAATGAGCATGCTTTAAATTGACTGACACATATTTAGTTGGTAAAGACCAGAGAAAGGGATTTCTGTCTCCTTTTTCCTACTGTATGACACTAATTCCAATATGTTTATAACTGCATGTACATGTATATTATTTTTTTCACTTTTTTCTTATATTACTACTTTTTCCTGAACACTGCTTCATAAATATTTCTCTAACACTTTAAGGACACCATAATTTTTCATAATCTTCCTAAAATCACTGTCAAGAGAGTTGTCCCTTTCAGGTTTTTAAGACTGAATGTTGTCTGAATCCAACTTGTAAAAAATAGTTATTCTTATAGAAAGTCAGAAATGCTTTGAAAAACTGTAGCTATTTTCTTTTATAATGATAGTTTTTAATTTAAAAAAACCCTCTGTACTAATACCACATATGCCATTTTACTATGCCAAAATATGCAAATGCTCTCATAAAATATTATTTTAAAGTCATCTTTATTTCTCAATTTCTTTGCTTAGAATCTGCATTTATTACTTTAATTTTAATATCATTTGAACAATATTGCCACATTTAACAAGCACATAAAAATCTCCTTGAATTTTCTCGTTTCTTAAAATTAAACTTGCAAGATATTTTAAGAGAAGTATTTTATATGAATATAAATATTAAACAGTTTGTAATTAAGTTAATTAATTGCTACATATATAATTTAAGTCTATAGCCAAAAGTTGTAAACATATGCTTTTCTGCATAAATGTGAATGTGGTCTCCTTACACGATTAAATTCTACCATTCAAGAGATCATTGGACTTACAGTAGCTCATCCAGCAGAATGTCACTTACTAAATATTATTTCATAAATATGAAAAATTACCTTGCTTTTTATCTTCTAGGTATTCATTCTTTAATATTATAATTGTTCTTTGGAACCTTTGTAAGGCAGTTATAAAGCCAATTTTTGGCCATAGTTTAAGTCTTAAAAGTAAAAAACAAAATATCTTTTTAGGTTTAATGAAGGCTGAAATTTGCAAAGTGGACTGCTTCATAATTGTCTGATGGTTGTTGCCTGTAAGAATTAATGTCAGCTAGGAAAACTCGGAACTTGCAGCCCCCTAAGTACATACATATATTCTTAATTTTTCACTAGAAATATAATGTTGTATTCAGCTTCAAGCATACAAGGAATGCAAATGTTTATAGATTCAGCTTCAGTCAATGGCCATTTGAAAAGAATTGTCCAAAATACTACATCCTGTTGTGCTAGGATGTTAGAAGCAGGAAAATGAGGATATGTGTGTGGCTTCTGGATGTGCTTCTTCAAAAGGACTTGCATCATTTTAATCAATGAATTTGTTGAAGCTCAAGCGGAGAAGGAGCTCTCATTGTTGTGTTCAACATTAACACCAGTCAGATGGCAAAGGAGCATTGTGATGTTGCTGGATGTAATATGATTTATACCTTTGATATAGTGTGATGGCATTACATGATTAATCCTGTACTGCCATGAAGGAAAAGCTTTTTTAAAAAAAAATATATATTGTTTTCTCTTTCCTTGCTTGTTTGTTTTCTAATGCCCCAAAGGATAAAGCCTCTTTTTTGTATGACATACAAAAATTTCAGAAGATTCTAGAACATTCTAGAAAAACATTACATCCCAAGATGTTCAATTGCATTTCATCCCCATAAGCTGCATGTTGAGTGCAGGAGGCAACAAACTCCTGCCTTCCTCACCATCTCCCTTTTTATTTGCTTCAGCAATCAATTAATAGAAAATGTCTATGCTTAATCAACATAACCTTCTGCAGTTCTTTGAAACCCTTTTTGTTGTGTGAGCCATGAATGTCATAAACATTTTATAACTTTGTGTGAGGGCATCTGTCTTATTGACAGAAAAAAAAGAGTTAAACTAGACGGCCAGTTGATACATTTGCTCTAAACTGGAAAAGACAGACTATAAAGAATGCTTCAAAGAGTATTTTTAGAAACACCTTTAAATGACCTAGGGAATGATGATGAAACATCTAGAAATAATATTCAATTTAAGGGGGTGCTTCAAAGCATGTTGGAAATGTTTTCCATACAGTATATTTCACCATTTTGTCATTTCAGAGGTAATAGGAAGGGAACCAGTGGAGAGGCTATGAATAGTTTCAAAAATTAAAAAGAAATGTTCAAAAGCAATTCCTAAAAATGTACAATGTAAACCTTTAGAAAACTTTTGAATATTAGGAATTACTTTTTACTATTTACCATCTATCATAAAATGAGATAAAACCCTATTGAGGGCTCATTTGCTAAATTTTGACCCATGGAGGGTTCCTAGTATATCTTCACTTGAATGGACTCTGAGGCTATAGAGGCTTTCAAAAGGCAAAACATGAAAATTTACATAAAAAATATAATCTTCAAAAGAAATACATTCATAATGTATGGCAAACCTTAGACTGAATGACCATTACTTGAAAAACAATTTTTTTAAAGACTTTATTTATTTGACAGAGAGCGCGAGAGAGCACAAGCAGAGGGAACAGTAGAGGGAGAGGGAGAAGCAGGCTCCCCGCCAAGCAGGGAGCCCGATGCGGGGCTCGATCCCAGGACCCTGAGATCATGAACTGAGCCAAAGGCAGACGCTTAACCATCTGAGCCACCCAGGCACCCCAAAAAACAATTTTTAAAAAAGATTTTATTTATTTGAGAGAGAGGGAGCACTCCAGTGAGGAGAGTGGCAGAGGGAGAGGGAGAAGCAGGCTTCCCACTGAGCAGGGAGCCCAGCAAGGGCTTGATCCCAGGACCCTGAGATCATGACCGGAGCCAAAGGCAGATGCTTAACCAAGTGAGCCACCCAGGTGCCCCCCAAAATAATTTTATTGTAGAACTTAACCTTAAAAAATATATTAAGCCACCCCCTCAAATGTATTATACTTTCTTGCCTATTTTCTTTAAATTAAGGGATACCAGATCTGTGTTAAATTCCCATTATGTGAGGAGCTGGTACTCTCTGATTGATGAGCTGAATAGAAAGTGATTATAGTTTTACAAGTCTACAGGATCTAGAACAATAGTCAATGAAAAATCCATTGTATAATCCTCAGATGCTTATCTGTTGGGCTGGAACTGGCTACATATATATGAATGAACCCTGTTGTGAAAGGGTAGCAAAAATGTTATGTTCATGTGTATATACATTTTACTCTGATTTCTAATTTTGTAACAGTTTGTATACTTTGTAAAAAGGTACTTAGCAAGTGCAAAGATGTATTCCCTAACCTGAAGTTTCTATGATGATGTATATTTACTTTATGATTTATAATAGTGACATATAAGTTTGTTCATAATATCCTTACAATTAACTTTCTGTAATGGAGGTTTTAGAAGACTATGGCAGTTGTTATACAGAGAAATAAAAATAAAAGGTTGATCATTGAGCAAATTTTGTACAGCACAGACCTTAATTATTAAAGGCATGAAACCTCAAGTTGCTTTCTTAGCAACACAACTGACAGTTTTGGTAGGATGCATCTTTGCTCTTTTGTCTCAGCTAGTTAATTTCTTTAGATTTGTTAATTGTATTAGTTAGGCCATAGGCTTTTAGAAATATACACAGAGAGAACTATTAAGAATGCAAATAATAGTGGCTATTGCTGGCAGGCATAAAGGAAATAAAAATAGATATAATCTGGGGGGTTGGAATTTGGCAATATCTCTTAGTAATGAGATCTTCAAATTCTTGACCTAATATTTCAACATCCCCTCATGCCCCAAACACACACACACACATACACACACACAAATGTTTATTATAGCATTATATTTAATAGTAGAAAAGGAAAGACAACAATGGTTGACCAATAAAAGATGGTTAAATAAATTATGCTCTATGTATATGGGGGAAAAATGAAATAGTGAAAGGAATGGAGTGATCTATAAATATGTACACAGATAACTCTATGTTAAATGAAAAAAAAAGTTATAAAACAATATGTATATTATGATTCCATTTGTATAAAATTGACAGTAATAATACTAGTATTTTAAAATAGTTTTAGTATATTCATATTTGTAAATCTAACAAGTGTTTATAAACAAGTCAAAATACAGTTGGAGTACTAGGCACTTAACAACTGCAAATCTTTAGAGATGATAGAGCTCTTAGTGAGCTTTATGTTTCATGTTCTGCATTTCAGTATAATTGAAATGTGTACAATGAACTAATATTATTGTTCAAAGAAAAAAAAAGACCACCAAATAAATTATATATAGATTATATATAGGCATGTGTGTGTTTTAACATGCTTTCTGGCCTTTCTTCTTCGCAAAGACATTTTAGTTCAATAGATTTTTCACTTTGATGATTAATCTCTGTAAAATATTCATTTATTTTTTCAATTATAGAGAATGATTTACACTGTTTCATTTAAGGTACTTATAGCTGTCTCCATTTTGAAAGATGGTACACAACACACAACACACACACACATACACACACACACATGCGCGCGTGCACACACCTGGTCAGGACTAGATATAGTTTATGGCAGTAGAACCAAGGCCACTGGAGGATTTATTTCCTCCTTATTGAAGTGTCAGGAAATCTACCTCTTTCTAACTAAATTATAGGTGTCCTTAGAATGAATAAATTTATATCTACCATTAAAAAGGACAAGAGTAGGTACCTAGGAACTTAACGGTTTGGATTGGAACCCATGTGGATTTCAAACTACATTTGGTAGCCTACAAGCTGTGGGAGTTTCTACAAAGTATTTAACCTCTCCAGCCTTTGAGTTCCTCATCTGAAAAAAATGACAGTGAGAATTTGTACTTACCTCATTGAGATGGTATAAATGTTAAGATATTAATGCATGAAAAATACTCAGAATTCTGGCTAGCATATAGGAAACATTCATTAAATTTAATTATTACAGCTGCATAAAATTATATGTGTAACATATATGTTGATATATGACATACATATATAATATATAACATAATATGTATAAAATATTCTGTAGAATAGAATAGTACCTAGTATATAGAAACACTCAATAAATATTAATGATTTATTGTTACAATACTGTTACTGCTATTACTTATTAAGAGATGTGGGAAAATATTATATAAGACCTAGGATAAAGAACACTACCACCAAAATGCCCAGTAATCAGAATAAAAGTCAAAAAGAGAGGAAAAACTCTCTTTGTATGGAGTCATGAAGTTCCCTGAAGCATCAGGGAGAGTGAAGCATTCAAAGAAAAGAAAGAGTTCAGTGAGAGAGGTACAGGGAGATAGCCAGGAAAAATATACGGACAAGAGTGATTTCAAAACTGGTGATGGGAAACAGCTGAAGTACAAACCCAGGAATTTATGGCTTGTGAAATACTATTAGTGTTCTCATGTTCAGAGAGATCTCTAGCAATATCATGTTATTACACATTTGCTTATAGTACTGCAGTAATAGTGAAGAAATAGTGGAATTGTCAGTAGGTTTAAACACTACCTTTAAAATCAATGATAGCTTAATCGTATTGAAATGTGTATTGCATTATTCTCAAGTGAGTAACATACAAGATTAAAGAGAACTAAATTCAGGGCTGATTTTGTCAATCATATGTCACCAAGCCCCTGTTCATGTAAAATTTCTGAAACTAAAAGAGAAAGTACAGCATCACAACAAAAAGTGAGGTTAGAGAGTTGCTGAGACCAACAGAAATGAAATTCACTTCATCAGAATGAGGTGTCCTAGGTCTGTATCCAAGATGAAAATTGTAGTATATTTGCAATACATTTTCAAGTAATTAACTTAAATAACTGATAATGCTATTTGCCTATAATATGACTCTAATTATCGAGAGAATCTTTAACTTCTCTTGGAATTATAGCACTTTCTTTCTTGGTAGACCATTTCTTACATTATCCTTAGTCAAGAGTGCAATGATTGAGTTATTACCATTTTAATTTTATTATTTGGTAATTGCTGAGTGCCAACCAGGCTCATTCCAAGTCAAAAAGCAGAGAATGCTTAGCACTTTAATATTTTCAGATATAAGAAAGCAACGTCATTATTGAAAGATGAGGATTTGTTGGGAAAGACAAGTCTGAAGTGTTACCTTTCCTTTTTTAAATAGCTATGAAATATAAGAAACATACAGAAACACATACCAAGTAAAAATGTACAACTTATGAATTATAATAAAGTGGACACTCTCTTAGCCCCCCACACATGTAGAAATTTAACACCACTTTCTATATGTCTCCTGCATGCCATTCCCAATTACTGTCCTATTTCCTTTCCAAAATAATCACTACCTTGACTTCTAACATTGTAGTTTAATTTTGTCTGTTGTTGAAATTTATATAAATGCAATAATATTGTATGTATTCTTTATGTCAGCCTTATTTGCTCAATTTTTGTGGTTTCTATTCATGTGTTTTATGTAACCTTAACTCATTATTTTTCAGTGCTGTATTGTATTCAGTTTTACTTATTTCTACTGTTGATGAACATTTGCATTGTTTCCAAATGTTGTCTGTTATGACTAACAGTGCTATAACCATTTTTGTGTATGTCTTGTTAGGTATGTATCTAAGAGTTGAATTACTGGGTCCTAGGATATACATAAGTTAAACTTTGGTAGACAATGACAATTTTCCCCGATTTGGTTGTAATGATACATCTTTATAAGCATAAGCATATCTTTGCTAACTTGTTGTAGATCATTTGAATTTTAGACAATAGTAGGTATGTATCTCACTGTGATTTTATTTTGCATTTCTCTGATTTTTAATTAGGTTGCACACATTTCCATATATTTAATGACCATTTGGATATCCTATTTTGGACATGTTCATTTAGGTCTCTTGTCCACTTTTAATTGGATTGATCCTCTTTTCCTTATTAAACCATAAAACTAATTTAAATACTTTGCCTACAAGCCCTTTTAGGTTACATGTGTTACAACTATATGTTCCCTTTCTGTGGCTTGCCTTTTAACACTCTTAAACTGTCTTTTGATGAATGAACGTTTTGAAAGTGTGCATGTTAATCTTATTTCTTAGAAGCAAACTATTTTCCACAAGCCATTCTTCAATGAGCAATTTGTGTTCTGTGACTTTGTATGTAGAGATCCCTTTTACCAAAAACAATCTCATTCTTAACCTCACTCCTCCCTCATACTTCACCAATCTGTGAACTATCATAATTCTCTCAAGGTGTTTAGTTTCTTCTTCCATTTGACTTCATTTAAAAATATATATATTTCAAAAAAGATATATATACATATATATATACACACACATATACATATATATATATTTCAACTAGATCATTTATTGTACTGTATTTTAATTATTTGTTTACCTTTCCGTGCCCCTTACTAAATCACAAAGTATATTGTGGCCAAGAAATTCAATTTCTTTTGTAATGTCTAACCTAGTTAGTTACTGCTTAAAATAGGCACTTAATAATACTGTTGGATCAAATTGAATTGATTCGACCTCCTTTATCATATGGTAAAATCAAATCGGGCAAAGCATCTGTCTTATTCATTTTTGTCTCTCTTATGATCTAACTCTTTCCTTTTTACATGGAAGATACTTGTCAACTAAATAATTAATGAATTATCTAAAAAGTTGAAGTAATTAAAGTCTGAAATACAGAATATTTTAAAATAATGTTTTGTTATTTCAAATATAAACTATGATTTAATTAGGTTAATAGGAACTAATTAGATGTAACCCTTCAAAGATATTCTTAAATGCTTTAATTAAATTAGATAATAGATTCACCGTTAATGAACCAGTTGATGTGCATATAAAAATTTTCATTCTTTTGGTATTTATTTTCTTAGATGTTTAGTTATTCTATTTAAATTTTGATTTTGCTTAAATATATTGATAGAATAAATTAAAACTCTCTGGTTTAAATTATGAGCAAATGAAGACATATTCCTAGCCACTAGATTCTAACTATATAGTATTATCATAAATATAACAGTAGAGGAAATCAAGAATGTCTGGAACATTAGTTTTTAACCATAACAGATTTATTTGTGTTCTTTTCTATTTTGAAGTAAAGAGAACATTTCATATATAATCTTGGCATTAAAATTCAAAAGAATATGAAATCACATTGAAAATGTCTTCTTAGTATGCCCCATGACTGCTATATAAATATTTCGTCCTTCAATTCAATTAACTCTGATGAATAGTATATAAACAAAAGGTGATATATTTCTCTACATCAAGAAATTTATAGACTATATAATTGTTTAAAGAGTAGGGAACTCAATTTCTTGTCTTTTTTTATTCATACTTAAAATTATGTAAGATTAATTGCTTTGATTTTTTTTTCTGACCTATTGGCTCTGAGAAATACCACCCAAAATAAAATATGCCCCCCACAGAGATAGGTCTAGTGTATGGTTCCTTTTAGGTGACCCAATCATTCCAAGAAATACTTAAGGCTATTTAATAAGAATGCTTAATATAAAATTAATTCAATTGTTGTATACTTTTATTCTGTTTTTCATCCAAGTTATTCTGTACCATTAGAATACATATATTAAGTATTATATTCTAATGTCTCAAGACAGTTAATGCATGAAGACCTCAGTAGCCTACACCAACTAAAGAATTTTTACAAAATAAATATAGCTTGTCTTGTGAATGAAAATTGGATTAACTAAAGCCATTAATTAGTACTTCTTAAAAAATGCTATAGAAGAATTTTCTAAGGCATAACGCTTTATTATTCTATGTGCTTTCACTTTCAGAAAAAATCTTGTTTTATGCTCATTTGTAAAGAGATAAATAGATGTATAATGGTGGAAAGAGCCTTTTAATGAAAACTAAGGCTTGGGTTTGAATGAAATATTATTTCTACAATTTAGCTATTAACTTGGTTGAGTTAATATCATCCTAAGATGTCCTCAAATGCCTCTAGAAATTGGCAGTACTCTGTGACCAATAAATTTTAAACAAGGTTTAGAGGATTATTTGGTGAAAGGAGAGGAGTCTAAAGCACTAGATGGATGGTTGGGCTAGTACCAAAATTCTTGAACCCGGCAGCTCTCTGGAATCGCCTATAAGCTGCTTAAAAATACAAATTCCTCCACAGAACCACTAAATCAGTGTCTAATTGTGAGAGAATATGAACTTCAAAAACATTAACACCAAACGGATCCTAAAACATCTCTCGTAAATCTAATGCCCTTGGATTCTATGGATATTAATCATCTTGTAAAATAGAGGTAATTGTTACCTCCCTAGGCTGTAGGGAATTTTCATTAAAATGGTATTTGACAAAGTATCTAGTTACTTGTTAAGTACTATGTAGACATAGGTATACATCTTCTTAGCACTAATTCAACTTCTAAATATATACTGTTTGGTTAATTATGTGATTAAGCCCTATTTCCCCTAATAAACTCAGGCTCCACAAAAATAGAAGCTTTCCTTTTCTCACCTTTGGATCTCAGGTGCCTAGCTCAGGCTTGACACTTAGTAAACACTTAAACATCTCTTCACTTGAGTGGCTGAATAGGTGAATGAGTCAGAACAGCAAAAGCGAGGAATGGGAGCTATAACTAAGTAGTATTGTGAGTTTATGAAAAGCTCTGCATTTTGTTATAATGAGATTTGACTAGCAGATCAAAAACAATTCTGCAATATTCTAATAATGGGAATGGATTCTTACTGCCAAGCTTTCTTGCTTGCTCTGGCAAGCATGCATCCTTCTCCAGGGAACTCAGTCTGAAACTGTCCACTATGTCCCTTCTACACTCAGAGGTCTACTCTATATCATAACAGATGGAGCTGTCAGAAGGAGAATACACTATGGATTCAGAAAGATTAAGTTTTGAGATTTTGTGAATTTAGACATTTGGATGTGGAGAATTATCATCATTCTACTATACTTCCTATCACTTGTCTTGCCACCATGATCTAGAATAGGGTGACTTGGACTGTTTCAGTGAAATAACACAGTATTCACCTAAGACAAGCACTGTAAAGTAAGGATAATAATATCCTCTTAAAAAGAATCCTTACTTCTAATCCCAGGTGAGGACAGTGTTATCTATCAAGTTCAGCAGAATTAGATTGGAGCTCCAACTTCTACACTCATTCACTCATTGTCCTTTGGCTTGAATGCAAACATTTGGAAGTTACTACCTAGAAAAATACTATGAACAGAGCAAACTTTGGGGTCAGAACTAATTTGTATCTAAGCCTTCCTATTCTGCTAGTTGTGTGACATGGGCAGGACATTTAATTCCCTCACTTCTCAGTTTCTCCTTCTGTGAAATGCGAATATCATTACCAACTTCTTAATGTTGTTGGGACAATTAAATATAACAGTTGACAAAGAGCAATTGTCAAGGATGGCACATAGCTAGCTTTCAATAACTGTCTATTGTCTTCATAAATATACTCCAAGCAAGTGAAATGACTTACCCACCTTAGAAAATGTGCCTTTTCAACTATGAATCATTTGGGAAAAGAATATTTAGCCAATGTCACAATTACTTCAAATGTCATGTGTTGCATTTCATGCTGCTTATAACAACAGCAAATTGCTTTCGTGACAAAAAAACAAAAAAAGACAAATGACATACTTTGTGAGTCTATTGTTAAGGTATTCTTTCTCATGAATAAATATTTTGATGAACATTATCTAAAACAAAATACTTTAATGCAGCAGTTTATAGCTTTTAATGATTTCAACAGTGATGGAAGATTATTGTCTTTTGTATTCAAACATTGCATTCCTGAAGCTTCTATTACCTGATTATGTAAATGTTCCTGAGAACCTGAGACTGCATTACCTTGTAAATGTATTATCTCTTTGATTAGTGTCTATGTGGCCACTTCTTTTAGGGACTTCTCTGTTTATTGCTTTTTGAATTTAGTGTCCCAGAAATCAATGAATATTGATTTAAACTGTGTTTCAGACTTTTTTTTAAGTTCTTCTGTTTGCTTTAATTAAAGTTGTTTCACATCCATCCAAAGGTTAGTGGTAGCTTAGAAATACAGGTATGGATCAATTCATAAAGATCTTTATTCAATAAATATTTTTTTTTATCAAGTGCCTTTTATGTGCCAAGAAATGGGCAACATTATAAAGTCATAGTCATTCCCAAAGAAACTGTATCTAGTGGGTCTTGGGCAGCATCTCATCAATGGTATTCAGAGAAGTTAAGGTTAATGGCATGCCCACGGTGCACAGTTTATTAATTTACTCCTATGTTTTCTTCTAAGTGTTTTACAGTTTGAGGTCTTACATATATGTCTTTGTTCCATTTTGAGGTTTGTTTGTTTGTTTTTGTATATTGTTAGGTAGGGTCTAGCTTCATTCTTTTGCATGTAGATACTCATATCCCCCCTTACACCATTTGTTAGAAAGACTGTTCTTTCCCCATTGAACTGTCTTAGCACCCTCATCAAAAACCGGTTAACCATAATTGCATGGGTTTATTTCTGGACTCTAAATTTATTCCTTGATCTGAATGTCTATTATATTATGTCAGTACCACACTGTCTTAATTGCTATAGCTTTTTGGCAAGTTGTGAATCTTATGTATGAGTCTTCCAGCTTATTCTTTTTAAAGATTGTTCTGACTATTCTGGGTCCCTTGCATTTCTAGATGAATCTTAATGTCAGCTTGTCAATTTCTACAATAAAGAAACCTGGGATTTTGATAGAGATTATATTGAGTTTGTAGATCAATTTGAGAAGTATTGCCTTCTTAACAGTAAGTCTTCCAGTTCAAGAACATGAGTTTTTTTTCCATTTATTTAGATGTTCTTCAATTTTTTTCAGTAATATATTATACTTTAATTTTCAGTGTAGAAATCTTGAACTTCCTTTTAAAAATGTATTCCTAAGCAAATCTTTTTGATCTTAGTGTAAATGAAATTATTTTCTTAATTTCATTTTTGGATTTTGTATTGTTTGTGAAACAAATATAATTGTTTTGGTATATTGCCTTATATCTTTCAATCTTGCTAACTTATTTAGTTCCAATAGTTGTATTTGTGCATGTGTGCATATTATATAGGATTATTTACATGTAAGATCATATCATCTGCAAATGGAGATAATTTTCTTCTTCATTTCAAGTATGAATGCTTTAAAAAGAAAAAACTAATTATACTGACTATAACCTTTTGTACAATATTTAACTGAAGGGGCAGAGTGGACATATTTGACTTATTCCTGGTTGTAGAGGGAAATCATTCAGTTTTTCATCATTAAGTATATTTGCTGTGGGTTTTTTCAGAGATTTTCCTTTTCAGCTTGAGTTAGCCCCATTGTAATCCTAAATAATTTTGCATTTCTATCATAACATAGTGTTGGATTTTGTCAGATGCTTTTTCTGCATCAACCAAGTTGATTATATATTATTCGTCCTTTATTCTATGAATATGATTTATTACATTAGTTGATACCAACCTTGTATTTCTGGGACCAATCACACTTGGTCATGGTGAATAATCCTATTGGGTATGGCTTGTTAATATTTTGTTAAGGACTTTTGCATCTTTATTCATAAGGGATATTGCACTGTGTATTTTTTTTCTTGTGATATCTCATTTGGTTAATATTGGCCTCAAAGAATAGCTGGGAAGTGTTCCTTCCTTATTTATCTTTTGGGAGGTTTTGTGAAGAATTGGTACTAGTTCTTTGGTGGATATTTGGTAGAATTTTCCAGTGAAGCCAACTGGATTTTTCTTTGTGGGAAATTTTTAAATTACTTAATCATTTGTAATAGGTCTATTCAGAATTTTTATTTTTTTCATGTGTCAGTTTTAGTAATCTGAGTCTTTCTAGGACTTTGTCATTTTTATCTAAGTCATCTGTGAGCATAAAGTTAGTTCTTTATAGAATTCCCTTAGCTAATTTTTATTCCTTAATAATGATATCCATTCTTTCATTCTGGATTTTAGTAATTTGAGTCTCTTTTTTTTTGTCTTGGCCTGTCTAGATAAAGGTTAATCAATTCTGTTGATCTTATCAAAGAATCAACTTTTGATTTTGTTGATTTCTCTACTGTTTTTTTTTTTTCTTTATATCATTTATTTCCACTCTAGTCTTTCCTTCCTTCTGCTTGCTGTGGGTTTAGTGTGGTTTTCTTTTTCTCGTTGCTTAAGGTGGAAGGTTGGGGTATTGATTTAAAATCTTTCTTTTTAAAAAAAAAAGATTTTATTTATTTGACAGAGAGAGACACAGCGAGAGAGGGAACACAAGCAGCAGGGGAGCTGGAGAGGGAGAGGGAGAAGCAGCCTCCCTGCTGAGCAAGGAGCCTGATGCGGGGCTCCATCCCAGGACCCTGGGGTCATGACCTGAGCCAAAAGCAGATGCTTAACGACTGAGCCACCCAGGCACCCCTCACTTCTTTCATTCTTCTTTCATTCTTACTACAGGTGCTCATGACTATAAATTCTCTGAGCTCTGCTTCAGTTGAATCTCTTAAGTTTTGATACTTTGTGGGTTTTTTTATTCATATTAAGATATTTTCAAATTTCCTTTGTGATTTCTTCTTTCTGAGTCACTGGCTGAATATATTATTAATTTATACATATTTGTGAGTTTCACAAATTTCCTTCTATCATTGATTTCTAAGTTCATTCCATTCTGGTCAGAAAACCCACTTTGCATGATTTTAACCCCAATAAATTTAATGTGGTCTATCCTAGAGAATGTTTCATTTGCACTTGAGAGGATGGTGTATTCTGCTGTTGTGTGCATTGTTTTATAGATGTCTAAATTTCATTGTTTAAAATGTTGTTCGCATTCTTTATTATTGATCTTCTGTCTAGCTGTTTTATCTATCATTGTAAGTGGAGAATTAACATTTCTAACTACTATTGTTGAATTATGTTTTTCTGTTACCCTGAAAGGGCTCTTCTTGGCTGTATCTTCTCCTCCTTCAGTCTTCTAAACTTCTGGATGTTCTTCTGTATTGCTTGTATCAGAGCTACCAACCTCCCTTAGGCATGGCGTTCTCCACTCTCCTTCCAAAGGCAGACTTGCAGAGCTCTTTTTCCTAAAGGCTTGCCTTTCCTCTTTGCAGAATCCCTGTGCCACTGCACAGGAGCTGGGGATGGGGAGCTGCTTTTCCAGGAATGACACTCTATGCTGAGTGGGCAGTGAAAGGAGACTGCCAGATCCTGGTCTCAACTTGCCCTCCCTGGCATGAAGCCTCTCTCCTAGGGGTGAGGGTGGTCTAGGTCCCAGTATTCATGCACTGTCATTGAGGGGCTGGGTGTGGGAAAGAGACGTGGTCCTCTTGGCTGTAACTGTCTGAAACAGAGCCTCTGCAACTTGGGATGGGGTGGGGTGAGAAGATGATAACGTTAGCGGTCTGTCCTTCCTATGGTAAAATTGTGGCCCCAGACTGGCACCCGAGAGAATAGGGAGCTGAACATGCTTTTGGCAAAGCTTCCATAACACAGAGCTGGGGTGCAGATAATGAAGGTTGACATGGCTCAAAGTCCACAGATACTTTCTGGTCTTATAGAGATATGGTAGTTTTTCTTAAAGAAATGTCTCTCCATTTGCTCTGTGCCCATAGGATTTTTTTTTTTTTTATCCAGGTATTTTTAAATGGTTGTGTTTTAATGATTTTCACCAGTTATATTGTTGTTTTGCTGGGGGAGAAGGTCTGCAGAGCCCCTTACTCCATCATTTTAAAATCTTAAACCCTTAAAGAGGATTGTGGAATATTTTTTTTAACATTTTATTTTTCACTCAAAAATTGGTTTTTGTTTGCCAATGCATGCAATAGTAAATGAACAACTTTTGTTTTAACATTTAACTGCAACATCATTCATTCATTTTAGTGAAGAATTACATACTTAACGGTAGCTCCTGTTGGACGGATGTTACATATTCTATAGTGGGTTGCAGCATCTCAGAACCTTGTCTTATTGTTGATATTACAAGATTATAGAAAACTTTTAGAAAATGATATAATTAATGAAATTTTAACTCATTCTATTGCAATTATCATTTTCTCCCACTTCTAATTATTCACTATAGTGTAGTGGTAAAACTTTTTGATTGGAATTAGGAAACCTGGAATTAATCCCAGCTCTGCATCTCATGAGCTTTTGACCTTGGAAAAGTCATTTTACCTTGGTATCTTTACTTTCTCTATCTGTAAAATTCAGTAGCTCAACTATATGATCCTAAATCTCCATTCAGTTCTGCACTGATTCTAGGATTCAAGTGGTCATCTTTGACAGTTCTATTTTTTCACTGCCTACATTCTTAATTCCATACAATTTAACTTCATTCCTATTTACCCTATTGCTGCCAATCTCTCCAGTGTTGAGTTCACAATACAAAAGGATTGCATGGTTTCTTGGCATTTCTGTAGCTTTTGATAATATTGATCTACCCTAATTCTTGAAACTGAGTCATGGAGAGTTTCAATGACTTTTCAGTAGTCACAGAAAAAATCAGAAATGAAATTATGACATTAGTTTCTGAATACCAGAGAAGTGGTTTTATTATTATTATTGAAACAAAATGCCTACAGCAAGATGACACATTGCTATATTTCACCTGGATACCTTCTTAGAAATGAAGCTGAATATACCAGAAGCCAGTAATGCTAAGAACAGGTCAGATATGCTTCTCAAAAATTTTTTGATGCATTTGTGTATTCACATACTCAGATTTTTGCTCAATAATTACTGTAATGACAGGGAGGGTATTGTGATCAAAATCAGAAAATATTAAAGGGGCATTGTTTCTTCATTGGAGTAACTTCCTTCCTGGATAACTCTCAGGGGCACTAGCTTCTTCCTAGTGCATACATTAAGACTACACATTAAGGGCATATCAAATTGCTGAGGTTATGGTATTTTTAGCTGGAAATCTGAGATCCATATATTCATGTTTAATCTTCTAGAGAATAACATGTGGGTATTCTTCCCCCTTTATTTACCAATTGTTCTTCCTATTAAGCAAGACCATTTTTGTTTTTCCTAGGTAAGGCTGTGAGGCTAAGGTTTGTTAAGTGGCTGTGGAAAGCCACCAAGTTATTCTACTTCTTCAAAAATCCTCTTCATCTATAATATTCTTTTTGGAGGATTTTAGGGCCTAAGTCAGAACCAACCAAAAGGCTTCAAATTTACTCTTGTTGCTCTACATCCAAAGTAAGAGCCTTTTAAGACCTAATCAAATGAGTAATAGTGGCTACTTTCATCTCGAATATTCTCTTCTGGCTTTTGTTAAGGTAGAGAGAAGTCTGTTCAGCAGTCACTTTGTAACTAATCATTAGAGTTCTTTTTCTGGCATGATGTTAAACTCAAATTGAGGGAAAATTGCCTAACATTCCTTGGAGACCAATTGCTTCCAACCAGACTGCTTATTAAATAATTCTAGTTCAGACCTACGATTGTTATATGTACCTTCATCCTCAATTCACTGAGAACAAGCACATTTTTATTTCACCAACATTAAATTCTGTAAATTAATCCTGGTTCTATGGGGTTGGACAATTGTTCTTAGAAAGTGACTGCACTCTGCTCCCTGACTTTCACTGATGAGCAGTGAATACCTTCACTTATTTTGACCTTGACATCCCAGAGGGATCCTAATGATATATAATCTTTTAAGTCATTATAGACATCTTCACACAGTTTCCACTTCCTCTCCCTTCCTCACATCTTGCCAAATATTTCCAGTTGCCTTTTTTAAGCACAAATTTGACACTGAATCAGAGAATTATATAGAAACTAAAACAGTAATCTGTCTTTGAAAAGCAATCTGGATGTTAATCTAGATGTTTATAAATCTGCTTGATTAATGCATGGGAATATGTCATATGAAATATGCTATATAATTATAAATAATATTGATTTTAGTAAATTATGAGGAAATAAAATTACTTTCATTTCTATTAGGCTTATCAAGGGAAACATTGCTCTTTTTATAAGCATTTTTATATGGTTTACTCTAATATATTCAAAGATTTATACACATAAACTGAAATTCCTTAGCTTACAAAGGAAAATGTTAGTAATGAGGTTAACCCCTCACTGCTCAGACACTAGGTATTTAAAATATTCATTTATCAAATTTACATAATTTTCTATTCATAATAGATAGTCACTAGTGCATAGTACTTTCCAGAGAGGGTATGTCTTGACATAGCTCTTTGAATATACTAAGCAAATAAATACTTGTCTCTAAAGTTCTGGTGAGGAACCACTTTCTAGGGCTTTGTCTAGAAGGGGGGATTAGTAAGGTCATGGAGATGATTGAGTTCACTGTCTTCTATCATGTCAGTGAAAGAACATAGAACAAATAGGAAAAAAAAATGATAATACTATGTAGGCAACACCTATAGTTTAAAAAAAAGAATTAGACACATCAGGCAATCACAATGTTTATATAACTTCTTTGGATCTAGATTCAATCAAACTGCTAACAACAATCACAAAAACAGCAAAAATCAGAGAAATTTCAATATTAACAAGATATTTGGTACTAAGGAATTATAGTTTCTTTTCGTTTTGTTTTCTCCTCCTCCTCCTCCTCCTTTTTGTTCTTCTGTGATCTCAATGTCTTTGCTTGTGCTATTCCTTCTTTTCTCTTCCCTTTCTCTACCAAATCACTTTGCACTCAAACTCTATGTGCCAAGCATATTAAGTGTATTTCAAATAGCATATTCTCTGCAAAGTGTTCTTTTGTTCTCCAGTTTGTGGAAGTAAACACTGCATCCTTACTCATTTATCTGTCTGCACCTCTCTCTATCTTATACTGAACTTACATGTGCACATGTCACACACACCTGTAGTTTTAGACTATACTACTCCTTTATGTGCTATATGTTACATACAAGAAGCTCGCTGGCATCGGATGTGGGTATTATTCCTTTTTGAAATTCAGAGAACCTAGTCTCGTGTGTTGTCTGACTGAACGTTTTAATGCTGGTTATGTGGAGATTTTTTGCTTGTTTTGGTAGGAAGGGTTATGGTATATCCCATCTGGGAAATCTCAATTTAGTTAGGGAGTTGGAAAATCATATATGTCAGTATAGTAAATGCTATTCTGACTTTAACTTGTCATTAGCAGCCCAGTAAACCCATCATCACCATAGTTTCCTTCTTTGGATCATTATGGTGAATAGATGCTTAGGAGAATAATTATCATGTACTTACCTTTCTTCCCATGAAGCCTCTTAAAAGTTTCATATATCATTGCTTTGTATTTATTTTGCAAATGTATAACCCTTTTCCCCTTTAAATTTTTGCACATGTTTAATATATACAGTTAGCTACGTTTTAACATATGTATGCTCCTGTGAAACCATCACCACAATGAAGATAATAAACATATGGGGGCGCCTGCATGGCTCAGTCGGTTAAGCATACTACTCAGTGTCAGCTCAGGTCATGATCTCAGGGTCCTGGGATCGAGACCTCCCTCAGGCGTCAGTGGGGAGTCTGCTTGAGGGTTCTCTTCCTCTGCTTTTGCCTCTTCCTCTACTCTCTGTCTCTTTTTCTCAAATAAATAAATAAATAAATATTTTAAAAAATATGTCCATCACTTATCAAGTAACTAACTAAATAACTAAATAAATAAATTCTACATAAAGTGCAAAGAGGAAAAAAGGAAGGAAGACTCATTCTACCAACATAGAATCCAAAAAGCCTAGTAGAATATTTCAGCAGAATCTTGAAGGAGAGATTTTTTTTTTTTTTTTTAATTTCTAAATTCTTTCATCTTCTCCATCCTTTAAGCAGCTGCTAAGGTTCCTTTCTGAAACACCAACCTCATGATGTTAGTCCTTTATTGTAAAAGTTTTCTCCATTTCCCATCAATGTAGGACAGGATTAAAATTATTTAGCATGGCACACATATTTAGTACATGACACGTTTTTAAACTTCATTTAACACCATTAATACTCTATAAACTTCAGTTATACGTAATGGCTTACAATGTGCTAGACTACCTTTCTGTATTGTGTCTGAGGCCACTGTATATGATACTTTTGGTTTTTATTTGTTTTTTAGTCTGGAATCCCCCTGTTACTTGGAGGAATTATTATTCATCCTTCAAGTTCAGCCTGAAGTGCCCCCTCCTCAGCAAAGATTTCTTCGTCTTCCTTGTTGCAAGGAGGTTTTCTTGTTTGTTTTTTGCTCTTACTGCATCTTGTACATATCTCTGTGAATAGTTAGTGATCCAACTTCACCAAGTCTTGGTTATCTTGTCTGTAAAATTCAGACAGTAAACCAGAACAATCTCTAAAGTCACCTCTGACTTTAATGTTCCTTAACAGCCGCAGCTCCTGAGGAAGGCCATTCAAGTGCTGTTCGGAGCAGTGGTACTGAGAGATGAAATCCTCTGCCAGATCATAACTGAGCTACCACTGCCAGTACTTTCTGAATTAATCCCCAGCTCCTATGATTATGCAGCCATCATGTGTCTAATTTTTTTTCCTTTTGGTTTCTGCATTTAGCCTATTTATGGCTTTAAAAAATTTTAGTTGGTTGATTTTAATAGCGTTTTGTTTTAATTTGTTTGTTTTGCCACTATGAATTTTTAATTATTATGCTCTCAATTCTATACTTTTTCCCTCTGTGGTTATGGGTTTAATATCATGCTTTAAATGGTGATAAAATCTCTGGACTGTAAAAATATGCATTTACTTTTCTTCCTTGTATTGAAATGTTTTCTCTTTTTATAGACTACATTTTAACATCTGAAATGTATTTATGTTTAACTAGTGAAGTACGAATCTTGACTTTTCCTCAAATGGCTAGCCAGTTGTCCCAGAATTATTTATTGAATATCCCATTCATTCCTCAAATATTTCATATAACATAACACACACACACACACACATATACACACAAACACACTTTTACATTTATGGGTTTATTTATTCCCGTGTTACTAATAATTTCTTTAAATTTATTGTGTTGTTCTAAATTATTTGTTTTGGTTCTGGTGAAACACATCATTCTTACATTAATTTTTTTACTCTTTTTAAAGTTAAGTGGGAATAAATTATTATGTTTGGTAGCAAGCTTCCTGGTTTGGATGGAAAAAAAATAAACAGAATTCCATATTTGCTTAAAATATACTGTGCCAGGGCATATTATTAATTTAATCCTGCTATTAAGTAGATCTCCTGTGTATGCATGTGATCACTTCCATTCTGTTAGGCAATGTGCTAAACAATTTATATACTTTCTCTCCTTTAATTCTCACAATAATTCTGTGAGATAAGTGCTATAACCCTGTTTTACATATGACAACATTGACACTTATAATAGGTACCTAACTTGCCTGTGGAGCTGGTAAATGGTGGCGATCATAACATACACATTCCAGTCTGTTCCAAAGCTAACATTCCCTTAAGGCATTTTCATTATATCTTTTTTATCAACCTGATCTAGAACTCCTACAGTTATACTGGATAGTTGACTCCATCTGAAATACTGAATTTTCTGTCTTAAAAAAAATTGAGAAGACCAGGAGAAGGAAGGGGAAAGGTAGAGGGAGACTCCTGTCAGCAGAGTTAAGATTCCATTTAAACTAGCATCTTTAATCTCACTTTAAATTCATTGACATGTAAATATAGATGCATAGAAATGCAGTCATTTCTACATCCTATTCAATTAACATACACAGGTGTTTGAAAAAAGGCAGATTATGTCTTTTATATTATTCATATAAGAAAAATAAAAATTTATAATGTAAAAACACACTTAGAACGGATTCTGATTGCTCCTCATGAGTACATCTAAAACAAAGAATATGAATTCATAACTTTGACAGATAGGATTCTTTTTAACGGCATAAAGGAAAATATCTAATATGGTATCCAGGGCCCATTTTGCAGGTCCACCTTATGGTTTCCACCCATACCAACTGCCACTCCTCACAAAATTGTTTCCACAATGACTAATTTTAGGGATGTTGTGATGGATATTAAAATGGGTGTTAGGGGCACCTGGGTGGCTCAGTCGATTAAGCATCTGCTTTCGGCTTAAGTCATGATCCCATGGTCCTGGAACCGAGTCCAGCATCAGGCTCCCTGCTCTCTCTCTCTCTCTCTCTCTCTCTCTTCCTCTCCCTCTGCCCCTCCCCACTGCTCATTCTCTCTCTCTCAAATAAATAAATAAAATCTTTTTTAAAAAATGGGTGTTAAGTATAAAGAATGTTGAAAAGCACAAAACATGGCCTAAGGAAAACACTTGTGTTGTTTCTCATTGTTTATTTAACATTTATTTGGTGACATTGTCTTCTGGCCCTGGATGGGAACTTGGGCAGGGTGCCCATGACTTTTCTGCTCACTCAGATCCTGTGCCATTCCACAGTCACCATTAAGTGACTCTCTCAATTGAGAGGATCTATTCCAAGATATTCATTAGTACTTTAATCTTCATTCAGAGATAAAACTTCCTCTCCATCTCTGCCAGTTAAGGACACCATTCGGCATCCACTGTCTTCCAGAAAGGGAATACAGTAACTTCTTTTCTCACTCACTCTGCCTCAACAGCTTGCTTGCTACAGCTTTACCCATCTAGAACTGTCATTTGAGATGGAAGAAGGAAAAATGGAAGCACTCAAGTTTCTTCTTTGGAGATGGCCTGAGGCCTGCCAGCAGAAGCCCTCTATCCTGAATTCTTCAATATTCATATCACTAGATTCCTTTCCAGTGGAAATTCCTTTGATGCTTGTGATGCTTTCCAATCCCTGGGCTATTCAGTCCTTCCAGTCTGTTTTGATGATGGCCCACTCCACCCAATCTCCTGCTTATGAGAATCCTTCTTCCTCTCAAGTTTTCCTCTGAAATAGAACTTGAAATGACTCTGGACCTCTTCTTTCTATCCCATATGGCCCATATCTAATCCAGGGAAGCCGTTCCCATAGAAGCAGAGAGTAGAATGGTGGTTGCCAGGAGCTGGTGGGAGGGGGGGAAATGAGGAGCTGTTGGTCATGGTATACAAGTTTAAGTTATTCATCTAATGGACAACAGGAGATCTTACATGCAACTTGATTGTAATTAACAGGACTACAGTACTGCACTGTATCCTTAAAATGTGCTGAAAGAGTATGCGTGTATTCTCACCACACACACACACACACACACACACACACACACACACACAAAGTAACTGTGATGATGGATATATTAATTAGCTTGATTTGGTGATTATCTTACAATGCATATGTATATCAAATCATCAAGTTGTATGCTTTAAAAATATGTAATTTCTAATTGTCACTTGTGCTTTAATAACGATTTCTGTTTTCTTACAAGTGCATGTGAATCTACATTATCCCCAAATAAGAAGTTTAAAAAAATAAATATTTTTGAATGAATGAAAAAAATAATAATTGTTCCATCCTTTGCTCAGACCCAGTGTGAGGAAGGCAGGCTATTTCCACCACAAAAGCAGTTATGCTGTTCTTATGCACAAGTTGAGGGAGTGGCAGAGGGAGAGAATCTTCAAGCAGACTCCCTATTGAGTGTGAGCCCAACATGCGGCTCAGTCCCATGACCCATGAGATCATGACCTGAGCCAAAAACCGAGAGTTGGACGTTTAACCAACTGAGCCACCCAGGCACCCCAAGAGTGTATCTTTTAAGATATTATAAGGATGAATATTACCAGACTTGGGTGACTGGATGTTTAAATTGAGCCATTGGGAATTAATCATAATTTAGTCTTATTTGGAAAACTATGTAGATGATTTTGCCCCTTACTAACATTAGACAGTTTGGGGGAGGAACAGGTTTGGAGAAGAAAATGATATGTACAGTTTTAGAACAGCTAAGTTGGAGGGAATATTTAAACATTCACCACAATCCTATGAGGTATCTCTATTTTACATATAAGAAGATAGTGGCCACAGATTTTGTAAATGCTAAGGTTAGAATCTGAAGGTAAGTCTGACTCCCTGGCCCAAATAATTATATCTATGTATTGTTTTGTAGCACTCAAACATTATGGTATTTGAGTAATTGTTAAACAAAAAAACAAGGATATTATTATAATAATAACCACAATAGGGTGCCTGGGTGGCTCAGTCGTTAAGCGTCTGCCTTCGGCTCAGGTCATGGTCCCGGGGTCCTGGAATCGAGCCCCGCATCGGGCTCCCTGCTCAGCGGGAAGCCTGCTTCTCCCTCTCCCACTCCCCCTGCTTGTGTTCCCTCTCTTGCTGTGTCTCTCTCTGTCAAATAAATAAATAAAATCTTTAAAAAAATAACCACAATAGGTAATAATATTTAAAATGCCTTAAAATTTAGACTACTATAAAAGTTAACCTTGCAAATAAATAGGAAATAATGAGTAAAAGAAATAAAATGTCATTGGAGAAGGACTAAGGAAGAAGTAAAGGGAAGGTGACCATGTTCTAGTTTAAGATGAGGTTGTTTTATATTTAAATTTTCTTTAGGTTCAGTGTAATATACTAAATCCTCCTGTGTCCATGATTATTGAAAGAAGGTGTTTTTGTTGTCAATGGAGGAATTCGGTAGCTTCCTCATTTGAACTGCTATAAGAAATTATATCATGCAAACAGTGAAAGTAACATCAGTTTTAAGTACACTATGAAAATATTCTTTAAATGTATATTTAAAAGCCTTAAAAAATAAAAACATTAGTGAATACTATGTGATTCACGCTTTTTAAATAAAACCTCTGGGTTGGTAACAATTTGCCCTCATGCCTCACTTTTCATCCTTAGATCTAAAGCGATTTTATACATTTAATACCTAGAGCACTTCAACAAATTCCTTAAGGAGTCATTTAAAGAAGTTACTTTAAACTACTTAAAGAAATTAAATGATTTGTATGTCAATGTGAATTCAGAAGCAGAACAAAGAAATAAAATGCTAGGCTCTGACGCAACCCAAATATTACCTTTCAAAGCTTAGACGATCTCCCTTTTAATTTCTGAATAGGAGGTGTAGGCATTCTTTCTAAAAATGTCTGTAGATTTGGGGGACTGTTGGCAAAGAGCAAACACTTGGACTCCTTGTGACAGTGCCTTTGTTCTCTGGAAGACGGATTGCTATTCCAGTTACAGTGTTGGTTTGCTACAAAAGGGCTGCTATTTTTTTGCCCTTCCGGGTTGTCTGTTATGGAAGCTTGCAGATGTACGTTCTCTTGTAAATAAATCAGAAATCCCCGTTCTTTGGTGGTTGGTTAGGAGTGATAGTAGTGGTTATTTTTGCCTGTTTTATTTAAGGACCTAATATTGAAAGCAACAGAAAAAAAATATGGGGTTCTTAGTTATCAGAGCAAAAGAAAAAATGAAAGGCCAAAAGTGAATGAGGAATCACCCTCATCACAATCGTAGTCCATTTGTTTTCCATAGGGGTTCAGATACGTAAGACAGTAATGTTTAATTTTACAGTGAAACTTGGTGGTTTACTCTAGAAGTGATATCAACAGAGCAGCATTAATGCCCTTTCCTTTATTTATTTTCTTTCCAAGTTTTTATTTAAATTCCAGACAGATGACATACAGTGGAATATTACTTTCAGGTATAGAATTTAGTGTTTCATCAATGACACCTTAAATATTCCACCTTAGTTTTACTTTTAAAATGCTATTCTACCCAGTGCTGTACCAAAAAGATCATTTAAGTCCTAAGGAGGAAAAGCAGAGTCAAATCAGGAGGACTGTTGCGTGTGGAGAGGAGTGTTAACAAAGCATTCCATCATTTTTATCACTGTGTGTGTCCGCAGACATGAGGCGAAATGAAAATTGTCTTATTCATAAAGAAATTTAAAATAATAAAGTGGTTGTATTAGAAATGTACATTTAGATGTGTGCATTTAGAAAGTGGGTTTGTATACAAAAATCTCTTTAAATGCCCTAAATCTAAACTTTGTGCCAGGTGTTTTTCAAATACAAGAACTTGACTTGGTCAAAGAGTTATTCAGGTTATGGTATCCTGCTTTGGTTCAGAAAGTACCTTAGAGTACACAGTACAAAAAAGAGGGATAGGGGAAGACAGCTTAAAAACATGAGAAATAAATTTTAAAGATTTGAATACTTGAAACTTGATATTTGCAGTAATCTGTTATCAAAATTCTTCCTATTTTTCTTAAAAGGTGACCCTGGTTTATGTTTCTCCTCTAGTCCCTTCTGGTATTGTATTGTTCACTGTTCTTATCTGTAAGTTTTCTCAAACTTTAACTCAATTGCCACTACTGGAATAAAAAAATCAAAACATACTGTTTGTTAATGGGTCCTTAAATGGATGTGAAGTGTAGATTTGGAAAGTAGTGAATAACATGTCCCATGGTTCTAATTTGCAACTTGACGTGCAGTAATTCTGTATGAAGCCCACATATATTTCTCTGACTCACTAGAATCACTGGAGGGCAAAGACCATTTGAGGACGAAGACGCTACCTCCGTAGAGCAATTTTGCCTAGTAAGAGCTTTCAATGAAGAGAACTTTTTGAAATAAGTTAAAAATCAACCATAGTGGTATTTTTATAATATTATCTCCTCACTTAAACGCATATCATTTTTTTCTGGCAATTTCAAATACCGAGAAGTATACAGAAAAAAATTCTAAAAAATCACTATTCTCACTAACTATATAGACACAATACAAACAAGCATGATTCTCTACTCCCCGATTCATAACATACTAGAACACACAAATATACAATTGGGCACCAGTATCAGACATGCAAAAAAAATAGCAACAATAACAAGAAGTAATAAGGGCAACAAAATTATTAAAAAATTGATTTGAAAAACAATCAAAAGTACCTCTATATAGGTCCAATTATCTTTATGTCAGTAAAAAGTTGAACAAACATTAATAGCCCTTAAATATATTACATATTGTGTATTTGATGTTCCCAAAAGTGACTTACAGATGCCATAATGATGTAGTTTGTAGTCTGTGTTTAAGAAATAATGGAAATGCCCCAAATTTAAAACTAGATTTATTAGATTTTTTTATTGCTACATAACAAATTACCACAAATTTAACCACTTAAAACAAATGTATTATCTTACAGTTTCTTTGGTCAAGAATCTGGGTACGGGTTAGCTCGGGTCTTCTGCTTAAGACTTGGAGGTGTCTGCCTGGATTACATTCTCATATCAGGCTCTGGGTTCTCTTCCAAGGTCATTGGTTGTTGGCAGAATTCTATTCCTTGTGGTTGTAGAGCTGACATCTTCATTCTCTTGCATGTTATTGGCCGAGGACTGCTCTCAACCCTTAAGAGTCCATCTTTAGATTCTTGCCACAGTGTCACTCAGTGGGCTTACAGCATGATCTTTTGCTTCTTTAAGGAAAGGAGGGAATCTCTGACTTTAAATCTCTCTATCCTCTTTTAAAGGCTCATTTGATTAGATTGGGCTTATGCAACACAATCTCCATTTTGATTTACTCAAAGTCAACTGATAGGGGCCTTTACTTACATCTGCAAAATCCCTTCCCTCATATAAAGTGACATAATCATGAAGTGATATCGCGTCATGTCAAATCCTTTATACTCAAGGAAAGGGGATTATGCAGAGTGTATACATGAGGGGGTGGGAACCTTGGGGCCGTCTAAGAATTTTGCTTACTACACTAGGTTTTAGATCTTAAAGGGTAAGTTACACATAGTAGCATTCCTCACAATAGCCAAAAAGTGGCAGCAACATAGGTGTCCATTGACCCATGAATAGAGAAAATGTGGTATATACTACACAGAAATATTGGGACACCTGGGTGGCTCAGTTGGTTAAGCAACTGCCTTCGGCTCAGGTCATGATCCTGGAGTCCCAGGATCGAGTCCCACATCGGGCTCCCCGCTCGGCAGGGAGTCTGCTTCTCCCTCTGACCCTCCCCCCTTTTATTCTCTCTTTTTCTCATTCTCTCTCTCAAATAAATAAATAAAAATATTTAAAAAAAAAAAAAGGAAGAGAATTCTGACCCATGCTACAACATAGAGGAATCTTGAGGACATTGCACTAAGTGAAATAAGCCAGTCACAAAAACACAAATACCATGACATCCAACTATATGATACGCAAAGAGTAGCAAATCCATAAAGACAGAAAGTACAATGGTTGTTGCCTGGGACTGAGGATAGGGAGGAATGGGGAGTTGTCATTTAATGGGTATAGAGCTTCAGTTTTGTAAAATAAAAACAATTCCGGAGATTGGTTGTACGACAATATGAATACACTTAACACTACTGAACTGTGTGTTTAAAAATGGTTAAGATGGTAAATTTTATGTCATCTGTGTTTTATCACAGTTAACAATAAAAGAAGAAAATGAACTTTCAGCATCAAAAAAAAAAAAATCAGAGATGTAACAGTTCTTCTTTGTGCTCCAAATTATCTGCTAAAAAATCCACCAAAAAAAAGCAATAAAAAAGTGTATTGTGAGCTATAGTTGTCAAGGAAGACTTTGTGGAGACTGTATTTCATAACTTAGTTTTTAAAAAATAAATAGTGTTTGGATACTTAGAAAAACAGAATAAACAGGACAAACTTGCCAAGAAATGGAGTTGTGTAGGAGAGGGAATTCCTTGCCAGAAGAGTTATATAGAAAGTGTGTGTTTTCAGAGAGTTAAGGTGAGCATGTAAAATGTTTTTAAATGCTAAATTAAAGGGAATGGGTTTTAGTCTATAGTTTGTGAGGAAGTATTGAAATAGTAGAATGTATTCTATGATACCGCTGCCCAGTAGTCCTTGCCATATGCCTTGGGTTATATATTCCTGGAGGAACTGGAATATGACAGCAGAATGTTTGGTTAATAGATTTATAATTACTTGTTTTTCTGATAAACTGTTTTCCTATCACATATAGCATGCAAAGCAATTATTTTTATTCAAGGAATCTGTTGCACTAAAGAATCAATTACTGATATTGGATAATCTGTCTGATTGAAGCTAAGGCTAAGAACGTGTCTTAATTTATCTTTGTATCTTTCTCTAAGTCTTATCCCAGTGCGTTGCACATAGTGATTGTTCAATGAAAGTGTTATGCTGCAGAATGTCAGTGTTCTCTCCTGAAAATTATTGTCTGTAGAACTTTGCATCTGTAACCCAGATAGACAGCAAAATATAGTGCTAAATTCTTGCTAGACAGTGTAATCTCTCACAATTCTTTCCAAGTAATTCTAGCTCAGACTGACATTCAATACAGAACACTTTTAATCAAACTGATGATTAAAAACAATGAAAAAACTCTTTATTAAAAGAGTATACAGATTATTTTTAGAAACAAATGAACAAACAAACAAACAAATGAAATCTCCAAGATTTCAGGGAAAAATCCTAGACATTTAAAGATACTTCAACTTCTTGGGCACCTGAGTGGCTCAGCAGGCTAAGCATCCCATTCTTGATTTAGGTTCAGGTCATGTGGCTCTGAGCTGGGAGTGAAGCCTGCTTAAGAATTTCTCTCTCCCTCTTCCTTTGCCCCTTCCCTCTAAACAAACGAACAAACAAACAAACAAATAAATAAGATACTTCAACTTCTTTGCATCATTTTCACTCATCCATTGAGTCAACTCTATTTTGAGTTGCTCAAGAGGAGTTAAGCCTTTTCTTTTTAATTATAGTCCCAGAATTTTCCATTTGTGGGCACAATCCTGGTAATATTTTACTGGCTGAGCAGCCAGCTTCAACTTTATTGAAACTTTAAAATGCCTGGTTATGCTTCCCAGTCTCTCCTTTGATACAGTAAAAAAAAATGCTGAGTTATTTAAGAAATGGGTATTCATACCTTGAACAGGTGAAGGCCATCACATAATCTACATTCTACCTCTAAACTCAATGGCAAATTAAACTTAAATGCAGATCTGGTAGCTCTCTCATTTGCTTCCAGAGAGAGATGTAGATTATAAGAGACTTGAAGTCTGTGGAGTATGGAGGTGGGGGTTACTTTATTAATAAGAGTATACATTTATAATAGAAAATTAGGTTCAGAACCTTGCATGGGACCTGTGCAAGCGAGGGGCCCTGAAGCTTATGCTTCATTTGTCTTTATGAAAAACCCATCTTTTCTTGCTTCTGTGGCCAGATAGTGACCCTGGAAGTTTGATTGTGATGGAAGTGGAGGGTCTTCTCATCAATAGATACCTTGTTCTTGCCTTAATCAGTTTTTTTTTTTCCCACTCCCTCAGTTGTGGAATTCAATTTAATACAAAATTAAAATAATTTACTTTCTCCTACACTCCTACTATAACTTTCTGGCAAGTGTGCCGATAGCCAGGTTGATTTACATCTGTGTTTTAAATAGGTCTATTTCCAGGAAATCATTTTAAATTTAACGTGAACTTTACATATTTGACATGTATATATATATACTCTATCTACATATATGCACAAAATGAGGGAATATGGTTGGTGATCAAATACTTAAATATCATTCTTATTTTTTATTCCATCTTTAAAAATCAAGGTATAGACAGGTGCCTATAAATTCTAAGTACACTGCTTTCCTTATTTTATAAAGAATATAATACATAAACATTAAATTGTGAAATCTACAGAATATTGAGTATGAGTAGAATTTATAAATCCTATTTAATAAGTTCATATTTGAAATCAGTTTATCCAAAGATTCATAGTCTGACCCCTCTATTCTACCAATTGTCCTATAATTTCAAATGATTTAATCTGTTCATCTATGAGAACTTCTCTTGTTATGATATCACCTGCTTCCCATCATCCTCAACCCTAACCCACATTTTGGAAGCATATGTGATAAATGCTCATTTCTTGTATTAAAAATGACATGATTATAAGGATTCACATGTTTGATTTACTTAGTTTTTAAATTAATAGCAAAAGCTAGTAGATTTAGGTCAGAAAAAACTAGAAATAATGCCATTTATTTGTAAATACATTGTAGCTAGAATAGATTATGCAGTATCTTGATTTGACAACAAAGGCAATTTAGAGTCAAAGGATCTTATGTGATTTAATGAAGTTTTTCAAATATAGATTTTCTATAGATAAAAACTGTTCAGTAAATTCTGAGAATGTTCAACCCAAACAACTGTGTAGTAATATATCTTGTGGTTTTTATCTTTTTTTAAATTTTGTTTTATTTTTATTTAGAGATAATTGACATATAACATTATATTAGTTTCATGTATAAAACATACTTTGATATTTATGTATTGTGAAACGATCACCACAGTAAGTCTAATTTACATCCATCACTATACACAGTTACAATTTTCTTTTTCTTGTGATGAGAACTTTTAAGATTTACTCTGTTAGCAACTCTCAAATATATAATACAGTATCATTAACTCTGGTCATCATTCTGTATGTTACCTGGCTTATTTATTTTATAACTGGGAGTTTGGACTTTTTAACCCACTTCACAACCATTTTATCCACCTTCCATCCCCCACCTCCCACCTCTGGCAACCACCAGTCTGTTCTCTGTATACATGAGCCTTTTTGTTGCTGTTGTTGCTGTTTTAGATTCCACATGTAAGTCAGATCATATGACATTTGTATTTCTCTATTTGTTTCACTTAACATAATGCTCTTAAGGCCCATCCAAGTTGTTGCAAATGGCAGGATTTCTTTCTGTTTTATTATTGAAAAATATTCCATATTCTTTATCCATTCATCCGTTGATGGACACTTGGAGGAATTTCCATAATGTTTTCCATGGTAGTTATACCAATGTACATTCTCACCAACAGTGCACAAGTGTTCCCTTTCCCCCACATCTTCACTAACACTGGTTATTTCTTGTCTTTTTGATAATAGCTATTCCAACAGGTGTGAGGTGATATCTTAATGTGGTTTTGATTTGCATTTCCCTAATGATTAATGATGTTGAATACCTTTCCATGTGCCTTATGGCTATCTCTATATCTTCTTTGGAAAAATGTCAGTTCAGATCCTCTGCTTATGTTTTAATAGAATCTTTTTTTTTATATTGAGTTTTACGAGTTCTTTATATATTTTGGATAGTAACTCTTTATCAGATATATGATTTGCAAAACCACTCCCATTCAGTACATTGCCTTTTCATTGTGTTAATGGTGTCCTTTGCTGTTCAGAAGCTTTTTAGTTTGATGTGGTCCCACTTGTTTATTTTTTGCTTTTGTTGCCTTTGCTTTGGTGTCAAATCCAAATCATCATCATGAAGCTTACTGCTTATGTTTTCTATGTAACTACTTTCTTCTTTTTGGTATTTTTTTTCACATTTAATTTTCATTTTTTTTAACTTAAGTAATATAACACATTTGAAAAAAAAGTTTGTTTTTTAAACGTATGCCCAATAGCTGCTGCCTTAATAAGAACAGGAATATGTGTTGAAACGTGCTCAAGATTTTTTTTTTTTAATCATATATTTGGAGTCAAATGTGGAGAGAGGTTTGATAATGGGGGGGAATCCTTAGAAAAACGGTGAAGGCAAGGTTGTTTGTATGAAGCCTCAACAAAGGAGGCAGAATATATGGGATTAAAAGGTAATTACTAGGTCACATTCCCCTGTCTCTTTGGTAGGAGATGTGAATATGAGAGGAAAACCCTGTAAAATGTTATGTTTCTTGAGGACAGATCCCATACTTGATTGAATGCCCTGTGTAGTAAGTAGGCCAACAGTATGACATTTCTGTCCTGTTATCTGCTTTGCTCTTCATTGCTAAGTTTTATAAAAGGGGCACTCCCTCTAATTGCCTCCCTTTCCTAACTCTGTATTTACTCTCCAACTCAATAACTCTAACTTCTGCTTTGATCACATCACCAGAAATGTCAGTTTTTGGTAACCACTTGTTTCCCTCTCGCCAAAGCTATTGGGAATGGCTTTGGGCATTATCTTACTTGACATCCGTTATGGAAAGTTACATTGTTTATTTTGTTTTTAGGTTTTTTTCTTTTTTAAAAATTCTTACTATATAAGACATACTTCTTGAGTTAAAAATTCAGAAATATCCAGAAATCAATAAAGAAGATTATAAAAAAATACCTGCAATTTTACTACCCAGAAAAAAATTCATTGGTAAAGTTCTATTTCTCTCTCTCTCTCTCATGAACACAAAATCAAGTCATAATGTATACTCAGAAAAGTTTACTAATTTTCTTAATTAAGCTTTGTATTATAAATATTTCCTCATGCCATTAAATATTCTCTAACAGCGCATCTATAATGGCTATAAAATATTCTAGTCTATGGATGTAGCTAATTCTAACATTTTACTTAAATTAAGTATATTTCTAACTTTCACAATTACAAATAATGTTGGGAAAATATCCTTGGGTATAAAATTGTTTATAACTAATGGTGAATGTTTTCTAGGATAGATTTGAGAAAGTATGATTACCAAAGCAAGAGATATGGCCATTTGTAAGGTTCTGAATACCTGAAACTAATTTGTTTTCCAGAGAGTTGCTGAAATTTTTGCCAGGACTGAGAAAATCTCCATTTTATTACACATTTGCTGAACTTTTTCTAATTAGGTAAAAATTTGATGCTGGTTTTATTTTGTATTTCTAAAGGGTGTGTGATATGGAGTGCAATCTGGCTAATTATTCTCCAACCTTTACACAAATTTCCTTTCTAATGGATTCTTCTTTATTTAATCATTTATGATTTTTCTTAATTTTTTATGAAATTGCAAAATTCTCTCTTGGATTATGTTACTCTTGGGGGCTTTATCTTTATAGTCTGATTCTCTCATTTCAATGAATTAATTAATTTTATTGTGCTGTCTCATCATCCCACGTGGGTTTTTCTTATTTTGTATCTAATAAAGTATGATGTCAAAATATATTCCATATTTCCATTAAAAGTACCTACACAAAAGATTATATACACATTACACTAGTTTATAGGCAACCCATGTGATATACTTACCTACTAAGAGATTTATATTTATATTGTTTTTATCTGATTTGGGAAAATGTAGGTCCATTAAAAATCCTGTATAGATTATGTTCTTTACTTTTTATTCACAGGATTAAGGAGGTTAAGAAGAAAGGTGTCAAATTTGTATTTTAACAATGTTATTTAAGAGCTATAGTTAATATATTTTCTTAAAACTATTTTCATTTTTCTTCTCACACTTAAAATTGTTAAAATTTGAGGAAGCAACGCATGTTTCATTACCAAAAGTTAATTGCATAAAGTAACAATGATGTCGTCTAACAAAAATGTATTTAATTCGGCACAGTTGGAAAAGGAGCATTGCTGTTTCAGACTTTTCCATGTCTTAAAAGATAAAGCAATATCATTGGTGTCATCAGTGTTCACAATTAAATAATCAGAATGGAGTACCTGAATAGTTATCGTATTAATAGACTGGCAGCAATTCTAGCTGATGGAAAAGCATAATTCTCCAGGTAATTACTTTTTTGTTTGACTCCCTGAAAGTGTCTCTGAATGTACAGAGACTGACCCAACTGTACTAGATAAGCCTACAATGACTTGGCCCACTTTTTATCCTTTAATAGCTGGAACAGTGCTCCTAATAAAATAAAAGGCTTTCATTCCTTTAAACACACTGCTGGATCTGGTCACACAGAGGTGGGCGTGGGGGTGAACTTGAATACTGTGTTTAGAGACAGTTGAATGAGAAGGGTGTAATCTTCAAGAGATGGAGAGATGGGGTTTGGGTGGAGAGGACAACCTAGAAAGGGATGGTGGGGATGAAGAGATGGAAGGAGAAGCTGGTGAAGCTCAGCTCTACTCAGTATAAAGTAGCCAAAGAAAAAAATCTCTGGTGGAAAGGTTTGCAGATAGCCTTAAGGAACACAGAGTAGTCAGTATGAAGGTATGTGCCCTTTGTAAGTGTTTTACGTATGTGTGGGGGTTTATTTTGCCCAAATAATTCATTTGGCATGTGAATACTTATGATACATATGTTTATACATACACATTTTTACACATATTGATGGGGCACTTATTATATACATAAGTATATATGTGATATATTTAAATATACGTGAGATAGATACATATTGCTTTGTCTACATTTAATTGTATCATTAATTTTTTTTCCAAGTAAATATATTAAATAGTTTCTGTTTCCTTTACTGGAACATTTTCCTCTGCTTTTTTTCTGCATGTTGACGTGTTTCAGAAGTATTTTTTTTTCCTATCAACATATTTACCTTAAATGATGTCATTCCATCCTGTGGTTTATGTATCTGCCATGATTCCCAAATATACTTCTCCACCCCTGTCACCTCCCTTCAACTCTAGATTTAAATATGTCACTGCCTATGTGACATCTTCACTTTGATATGAAATATGGATTTCAAAATTTACCTAATCAAAAGAGAATTCTTAACTTCCCTCTCCCCACTGGCAACTAATTATTCCCCAGTCTTCTCCACTTCCCACTATGGCACGACTGCCTGATCAGTTGCTTGAGCCAAATATCTAGGGAGTATCTTTGATTTCTATCTTCCCCTCACCCACTGCTATACAAACTATCAGCCAATGTCACTGATATTTTTTCCTCCCAACATTCCCTAACTGCACGGACTTGTTCCCAGCTCTCTGGTCCAACCCTAGCTTCCTTACCATTTCCAGCCACAAACCTTGCAATCTGTACTTTACACAACTGTTATTATGATTAAAAGAGTGAAATAAAGCACATAGTGCCATCACTACATTACTTAAACACTCAGTGTTCCCGTTATACTTAAAGTAAAATCCAGATTCTGTACCGTTTTGTAAAGTAATGAAATCCTACAGGGTTTCGTTCTGGCCAGCTTTCTGCCACCGTTTCCCCTTCCTTAGCCACGTTGCTCTAGCTGCATGGCGCTCTTTCTATTCCTGTCTTAGGGACTTTGTAAGTTGTTTTAGCTTTCTGAGACTTTTCCTTTTCTGATTTTACATGTATCACATCTTTCCTGTCAGGCTAGGGCTCAGCTTAAATATCATCTTTCAGAGAGGACTCTCATGAACACCCATTAAAACATAAGCCCCCCTCCCCAATCCCATTATGTCACTTCGTTTCAAATTTTCTGCAGAGAACCCATCACAATTTACTTTTTATTAATTTATGTTTGTATCTATTTATTTGTATTTATTTATTTATGTATCTGATCACTATACTTTAAAATCATGAAAAAGGGGACACTGTCTTAAAACTATCACATACCCAGCATTCTATAAATATTTGTTTAAAAAAATTAATATTGTGGAGAATCTTCAAGCATGAACAGATGGAAGAATGAGAAGAAGATTAAGGTTCTTTCCATTCTTGAAAAATCCTATGATTTTTGTGAAATGCATTTTATACTTTTGTCCTGCCCAAATCCATTTTGGATGAACTATTGAGACTAAAGAGAATATTTAGTACTTTTGGTTTTATTAGTCAAGTGATAGTTATAAGTTATTCAAAATAGATAAATATTGAGTTTTAACAATGCTGGGTAACTTGGAAATATAGGTGGATTTTGTTTAGGTGTAAGGGATGTTGGAGGTATGCAATTAGACATACTTTCTATTTTGCTTTAGGACAACACTAAAATATAAAGTTAAAATTTAAATGTAAATTTTCTTTTTCCTTACAACTGCGTGCTTTGTTTTGTTTTGTTTTGAGAAGAATTGCTGTTACATGGAACAGAGAACCAGAAAAGAAGACTTTACATACGGATTATTTTTCACTCAGTTCTTTGTGCTTATTTCTATGATAGGTTTCTAAATAGGGAAAGGGAGATAGCTTATAATTAGTATATGCAAGGTATATGAACTCCTGAGAATATGCAGAATTCCACAATGTTAGGCAGAACAAAACTTGTACATGTTTGCAACATTAATTTACCTAGAACTTTTGGAGAGAAACATTATTTTCCCATGAAAACAAGCAAATAGAAAATGTTACATGACTCTTTTAAGATGAAATACCACTCTTTAAAGAAATTTCTCCATTAGACCTTACAAATTTGTGCCATGATTCCCAAATTTCCTGTGTGTTGAATTTCCCATTTCTATATGATGGCCAACAGGTAATTTGATGAAAAAAAATATAAGAATCACTGGCCTGTAATACAAAATCCTTCTTTATGGTAAAATAATATTAATTGATGAATATGATGATAAATGATAAACCAGCAGCACTGCTAGGTAATATTAAATGTATAAAAGGGAATTTATGTAGGAGTCATTAAGTGTCAGATCTAGACCATCTTGTACTTTTCTTTAGTGTTTTTTTCCCCCAAAACTACACAGATTTAATTATAAACAACAAAATACTCCCTCACCAGTTTTGTTATTGCAGAGGCTCTGAGGTCAGAAAACTGAACTCTTAGCTGTTCCACCGTTTACTTTGTGGCAAATGTGGTTAATGGCATGTTTTTGTTTTTGTTTTTCAAAACTGCACACATTTAATTATAAACCTCTCTGGGCCTCAGTTCCTTCCCCTGTAAAAGGAAGGGGTTAATTTGTTCTGTTAGGTCTCTTGCAGCACTGACCTGCTGTGATTCTGTTTCCTTTTGTTTTGTTTTCATTATGTCTCATAAAAAGTAGGTATCTCCATCATTAGACTTTCCATATCTCTATTCAAAACTACCCTTCTTATGTTCTCTCTGCCATCTCACATGTCTGGAAAATGTGAATGTGCATTGGGCATTCCGTCTTTAGTCATTTATCCAAATCCTCCTCTTCAGAGGCAGACTGTAGAGGTGAGACGTTAATAGCTGAGATCAGAGAATCCCTGAATACCACTAAGTCTACGATGATTCATTCCATAGAGTAGACTGATGATACAGAGTAGACGAGCTTGATATCTCTGTCCTGGTGGTTAGGGAGGTATCCACGAGTGCTCATCTCTGTCTGAAATATACTCCTGGACATTTGTAAATGAAGCATCAGGGAATGTGAAGTTCCCTTTTGAAGTTAAGAGCTGATTGTCACTCTCGGTTATTTCAGCAGACTGCTTTGATTGTAAAAGCTATTCTTGAACTCAGCAGTGGCTCATCTATAAGAAGAGAGATAGAAACCTTTAATGTTCATCTGTCAGCCCTAACTCTTATCTACCTTTCACGTTGGTGCCTTTAAGTCACATTTCCAGATACTCTCCACTCTTACTTAACCCTGCCTGAGGCCAGATCTTCAGTAGTAGCTTGGATCTTCTGAAGATGCTTCTTGGAATGAGATTGGAAACTGAATGGGAGTCATATTACCATAAGGTAACAAAAAAAGTCAGTTTTATTTTCATATAATATGTTTAACCATTCAGTGGGAATCCAAGTCCTACAGAACAAGCTGAGAAAACATACTTAATTATCAATAATTTTAGGTGAGATTCACATAGCATAATGAATTACAAAAACAAATTACAGTGAGGATTAAGCTTTTGATGGCTATTATGTTACTATTATTATATGATTGGTAACAAAGTGAAGAAGGCTCGTTATTAAATCTTTGATCGCATTGCTACCGGATACTGTTGATTCTGAATTCCTATCTATCTTGGAGAGTCTTGTCAATCTTTGTAGCTTCCCACCCAAACAGGTAACGGTTTGTACTGGGAAAAAGGGAAAAAAAAAAAAAAAAAGGTTAGTATTACCAGCTTCATTTGGGGTCATCCATGTTTCCTGTTTCTATTATTAGGATTTAGGGATATGAAAGTTTTTCTTAACCGTAAGGGCATCGGTTTTAGGAGATATGGAAATAAGATTCTCCAGATAGCAGTAACAAATCATAAGTACTGTATTTTTTTTTTGAAGTATTGAATACTACCATCAAAAGTTTTACAATTGGGGTTGAAAATTTTAGTCTTCAAGAGAATGCAGAAAAGAATTTTCAAAGCCAGTAGATGTTAAAATTCATTGTGATATAAGAACAGCAATCCTGAATATGGAAGAAAAATTTCAGAAGCAATTAGATATACTTCATTGTGAAAGAAATGTAGTAATAATGGCACTGTGTTTAAAATGGGGAGGGTCAAGTAGACTAGTAAAACTCAGTACTTCAGTGAAAGGTGGCAGAAAACTCAGCACTGAAAATAGAAATTTGGGGGGGGCGTCTAGGTGGCTCAGTCAGTTAAGCATCCAACTCTTGATTTCAGCTGAAGTCATGATCTGAGGGTCATGAGATCTAGCCCCATGTCAGGCTCTGCACTGGGTGTGGAGGCTGCTTAAGATTTTCTTTCTCCCTCTCCCTCTGCTCCCCCCCTTTCTCATTCTCTCTCTCCCTCTCCAAAAAAAGAAAACAGAAATTTGTTGGGTTTTTTTTATGTAGAATAAAGTAAACTTGTTGGTATTATATAATGAATAATGACAAGAGCCCTAATGGGCTACAACTGATTATAAAATTCAAATTTTGTTTCAGGTTGTAATTTGTGTATATGATCAAAATTTCATACTTTTTAAAGACTATAATCCAGTTATGTGTATTTCACAGATATCTTAAATAAAATGATATAATGGAAAGGCATACTACTGGGGGTGGGGGTACTGCATGTAATTCTAACTTGGGCATTAATTAAATTTATGTCCCTAGAAAATGCACACAAAGCGCTTATACTAAAAAAAATAAAATAAAATCTTTTCCATATCAAATATTTTATGAGACATCATAGTACCTGATGATTATAAACTTTGTATGAAGTGTTTTCCAAAGAACAGAAAGAAAAATAACCTTTAAGCTGATAATAGTGAATAATGATACTATTTAATATTTATTGAGTGATTACATTATGCTAGGCACTGTGTTAAGTGCTTTACATTAAGTTTCTCATTGTATCCTTCCAGTAACCTTACGAGATAGGTGCTGCTGTTATTTTATAGCTGCAAAATAGGCTCAGGAAGATTAAATAACTTGTTCAAGGTCGCACAGGTGGGAAGTGTTGGAGCAGGGCCTGATTCAAGGTTCAGGTTCTTATTCCCTATACTTCTGCTTTTAACCTTTTAACCTATATACAAAGAACCCTATTTATGAGAGCTGAAAATAGTAGGCATTTTTTACTGTGTATAAATTATTAAAATCAATATAAGATTCTTATCTACAATGTGTTAATAATTTGCAGTGAGCGTCTCAAGTTATTCCAGCCAACATTCTATCTAAAACCCTGACATGTGTTAATCTTGATTGCATTTTGATACCTTTTGAACTTTAATATCTGTCAGTGGATCAAATTATATTTGATATAAAGTACAGCCTACCTCTTTGTTCTACACTGAGATTCTCATTCATTAAGGGTTAGATTTTTTTTTTCTATAACAGAATTCAAAAACAAATGGCAGTACTAATACAGTTTGTCAGAGGTTGAGAGATTATTTTTGACTGGAGGCAAAATAAACAAGGTACCCCTGTAAAAGTATAAGTCTTTTCAGTTTAAAAATACCAAATTATGCTTAAGGACTTTGAAAGTCACAGGATTTTTGCTATAGCGGTTGTCACTTAAGCAAGAGCTTAATCATTTTCGTGTATCAAGTCTGAGGTAAAACTTCCTTATCGTTACTTTCCAAGTATATATTGATACTAATAATCCTACATAGCTTTCTGAAGTTGGCAGGGCCCATCTGGATTTTCTTGGTGAAGAGGCAAGTTCCTGCATATGAGACTATTGTACTCAATAGATTTTCCTCTGCCTCACAGCTAAGGAAACTAAGCTGAGACAACAAAAGTCATTTTACTGAAATGGGCCTTGCTTGTAAAATGCATTTTCTTTCATAGCTCATAAGGTTACTCCAAAGTAATTATCTAAGAAAGATTTAGTTCTCATATAAAATACAGACTAAACAACCAAGCTAGTTTGCAATAGAGATGCAGCAAGTGATCACAGTGATAAACCATGTGGACGCCAAGTACTTTGGAGTGATTAAAATTGTATTCCAATTAGTTCTAAAGTTTATTTGGACTAAAGTAAGTCTTCAGCCGGGGTGCCTGGGTGGCTTAGTCATTAAGCGTCTGCCTTCTGCTCAGATCGTGGTCCCAGGGCCCTGGGATCAAGCCCCACATCGGACTCCCTGCTCAGCAGGAAGCCTGCTTCTCCCTCTCCCACTCCCCCTGCTTGTGTTCCCTCTCTCGCTGTGTTTCTCTCTGTCAAATAAATAAAATCTTTAAAAAAAAATAAAGTAAGTCTTCAACCAAGGAGAGAGATCCTTTTGCTCACAGGAAACTTCCTAGGACCAGAAACTAAAAATCACAAAGACAGATCATGAGCACATAATGGAAAACTTATTTAATGCCCACTGTACAAGTCAGAAGGATAGATTTTTTTTAATTGATATATAGCATAATGCCCACTGTACAAGTCAGAAGGATAGATTTTTTTTTAATTGATATATAGCATAAAGAAAAACTGAAAGAAAAAAAAAAGAATCAGTGAAGCAAGCACTTGGTTGCTTTCACTGGGCAGCATGCTGTTATAGTTAGTTATATATGATTTTATTGTATGATTCATGATTTTATTATATGTTCACATCTTCAAAGCTTCAAAGCTTAATTTGAAGTATTTATAAAATAATTCATGAGGGCTATATTTCAGATAGAATTTAATATATTTAAACAATTTTCTTAAAAATTATGGAGAATTTTATTTTTTTAAATTAATAAGCAAAAAAAAAAAATCCATGAGTATTTAGAAAGAATGAACCTGCAGTGTTTTATTGTGTTGCATGGATTTGCAATTCTTTTTATCATAGAAAGAAAATGAAAATAATTTTAAACTTGTCTGTAATGCCAATTTAGTTCTTAGACCAACACCAACTCAAGCACTTATCCATTCTGAATTTGAAATCAAATGCTTTGAATACAGCTTATGAGCCTCTTTGTTTTTTTTGGTTGGGGGGGGGAGTAAGAACCACTAAAGCAAACTGTAGAGAAAGAGGAGATAATAGAGCTTGGAAGCAACCTCTTGGCAAAGAGGAACAAGAGCAGTGGAATAATTTAATTGCTCATCAGCTAATTATACGGTATTATAATGTTAATGTGTCTTCATCATGACAATGTAATAGGTATAGATTGAAGCATATGAAAAAGAAAGTGTTGATGCAGTAATTATAAGTAAGAGTGGAACTGTTAGAGTAATTATAACGCTTCATCAGATAATTAACGTATTGTTCAACTTGAGATGGGGAACAAAGAGTGAAAAAGTTAAATATTGAAGGACATGCCTTTGACACTCCAGAGATATCTTTGAGCCTTTGCAGAGAATAGGATATTCTATGTTGATACAGTTATTTCCTGGTTCCCTTTTCCATAATTTATTATTGTTCAGTCACATATGCTTTGGAAGAACATAGTAATTTGAGTGTGAGATGCTACTGATGGTTAATTTTTTTATGTAATATGATCCATGTTGCTGCTATTTCTTTTTCAGTTTTGTCTCATTTTGTATTCTCCGTGTCATTAAATAAGCTAAAAACTTTAAAATTATACTAGCTTAAAATGAAATAATGTATGTGAACAATTCTATCTGAAGAGGATGATAACGATTCATTAACATACTTGAGCAGTTCCTTCTGAGGGAGGTTTGGCAGATCCCTTTTGTTTTAATATCAATGAGTAACCTGATTTTTTTCCCAAATTCCTTAGCTTGGAAATATCCATTTGCTATAAAGTGATTTGAATGGGTTATAAAGAAAAACAGCAACAAATAAACACCAGCAACAAGTGGTAGGCAGCTACAATTTTGTAACTCATCTAACATTTTTTTAATACTAGCTCAGTGACTACCTATATACCACACGCTCTGAACATGTTATGGGTATTAACATATCAATTTCCATTTTATTTCTATTGTTATCCACATATTTTACAGAGGGATACCTACCAGAGCAGAGGTTAAGTAACTTGGCCAAAACCACATATCTCCAAATGATACAGCTGGGATTTGAACCCAAGTGATCTGGCATCAGACTCTGCGAATCCTACACTACTCTCGGTTGTTGATTCAGGAGTTTGTTAGAAGACTTGTGAATGGTTTCTGTATTTCCATTAGAGTAGGTAGGTAAGCAAGATTTAAAGAACTGATATTGGAGGATAAATAGAGTCTAGTGTAAAGGAGAGGAAGACAGCAATTGAATATACACAATCTGAAGTTGACAAAGACAGAGCAGTCTGGTTGCAGTGGAAGGTCCATGAAGAGGACCCCCAGGAGAATAGACTGCAAACTTAGATTAGAGCCCAATCACAAATAGCCTGAAGGCCAAAATGAGAAATTCACAGAGAAGCTCATTAACTTATATTACTCAATGGAGATTGATTCCCCAAATACCTATGATCAACACATATAAGAACTACCATGACAGTTATAGAGGTGAATGCAGGACGGTCAGCAGAGGAATTAGAAATAGCGATGCCCTACTATTTAAAGTTGCCAAATTAACAAAAAGTATTAAATTTCTGAGACTGTTATCCCTGCTGAAATTGTATTGTGTTATTTTGAGTTAGGCCACAAAGCCAATCAATATTAATACTTTCATATATTCCTTATAAAGAAGTATATTTTTTAATTCTGTTCTTAGAAATGTTCACATCAAATTGTGTTATGGGGCAAATAAACCACATGACTGAGAAAAATATAAGAGCAATTTCTTTTTAAAATCAGTAAGAGGAGAAAAGAAAAATGCTGCTATAATGTTTCAATTTACCAAATGATGGTGTGTTACTTTCCATCAGCAAAAATTAAACTTTAATATAAACTATTAAAAAAGCAATGCACATTTTAAAATAAGAATGCACATTTTAAAATAAGCAGACTTAGAGCAAAATACTCACAATCTAGGATAGTTCTAACTTAAAAAAATGTTTTAAACATTGGATTCTCAAATTAAAACATTTGTTTCTATAACTGGCATGCGTTTTGAAGGTGTCTCCTTTTTAATCTCTATGTCCTATTTAGCTTCTAAATTAAAAACAAAGCAAAACAAATTAGTTCACTAACTTTGGTAAACTGCATACTTACGCAGTTTCGGCAACATACTTCAATGAAAGGTGGAAGATGGTTGGACATGCTTTGTTCTTTAGACAGGCAGCTAAAACACAATTTGGAGGCTGTGTTCAGAATGACATGGATTCTTTCTTTTAGGGTATTTGTGGTGTGGTGCCTTTATAGTAGAAGGAGCACAGGCTTTGGAGGCAGATGATTTTAGAAACTGATTCAATTAACCTCTCTGAACTGTATTTTCTCTATTGTGAGAGAGGTAATAATAATTCCTATCTTGCAGGATTGTTGGCATTTAAAAATGCTTTTTGATTATCACTGAAGATGGCACATGCTAATTGTTCAGTTAAAACTCGCTATGATTATCGCTATTCAGCGTAAGAGAGTTACTGAACAATGCTAAGCGCTCTTTAATAAGAAGTTCTTAAAAGTTTAAAACAATCCATGAAATTATGTTGTGACTTTCTTTTAAGATATTAATTATAGTTGTTCTCAATCTGTAATGAAAGAGTTACTAAGTGTTAAAAAAGCAAAATGTAGCCATATAAAATATCCTGTCTTGAAGACCCTTCACAAAAGTTGAAGAATTACAATTGTCAGAGGTTAGTTTAATTAATAAGAAGGAAACTACTGCTATTTCCTACCTCTTCATAAAGGTTTTGTTTGTAATAATTCCAAGATAATGAATGTAAGGTATGCAGTGCTGTAAGCATGGTGTGAATGTACACGGTCAGCATTCTTCACAGCATGGTTATCCTCCCTATAAAACATACACACACATGCACACAAATATACAAATGACTTATAGAATGTATCACATTACAATTACTCATGCATTTATCCCACAAACACACTGAACATTCATGGATTTCCTGTGTTAAGTGTATCCTCTGCTAGACTGTGAGTGTAATGAAGGCAAAATTTCTTTCTTTCATTTTTATGTCCTCCAAAAACTAGCATAGCACTTGGGGCATACTAAGTACTTAATGCGCATTTATTAAATAAATAAGCAAATAACTAAATTTTTTGTTTGGAGATAGTCAGAGATAAGAAAGATGTTGACTATTTAAATTCACTACAATTCACAAACCACTAATTAGCCAGAAGATTTCTTTCTTTCTCTGAACAAAAGATTTATCACAATGGTAACAATAAACACACATATACACACATATTTATATTATATTTAATTTTAGCTTTCTTTCTTTCTTCTGACCATTTTCTAGAGGAAATGTTTGTGTCCAGTGAAATAAAGAAAAAAAGACTGAGAGAACATTTAGTCACTTTTTAAATAATTGAGAAAACAATGTATTTTGTGGCTCTCATTTTTTATCTCAGTCCAGCACTTAACTGAGCAATATTACCCATAAATATAACAAAATTGACCTTCTCATCTGTAAGTTGAACATCATGGTTTCTTGATAAGGAAGGAAGGAAGGAAGGAAAAGATTTGATCTCATTTCCTTAGGTCTATTTAAACTTTTTTTATTTGAGCTAGATGTTTTTTTTTCCAGATTAGATTTTTTTTTTATTATGTTCAGTTAGCCAACATATAGTACATCATTAGTTTTTGATGTAGTATTCAGTGATTCATTAGTTGTGTATAACACCCAGTGCTCATCACAACATGTGGCCTCCTTAATACCCATCACCTGGTTACCCCATCTCCCCACCCCCCTCCCCTCTGAAACCCTCAGTTTCTTTCCTGGAGTCCAGAGTCTCTCATGGTTCGCCTCCCCCTCTGATTTCTTCCCATTCAGTTTTCCCTCCCTTCCCCTATGGTCCTCTGTGCTATTGCTTATGTTCCACCTATGAGTGAAACCATATGGTAATTGTCTTTCTCTGCTTGACTTATTTCACTTAGCATAATCCCCTCCAGTTCCATCCATGTAGCTGCAAATGGTAGTTATTCATCTTTTCTGATGGCTGAGTAATATTCCATTGTATATGTAAACCACATCTTCTTTATCCATTCATCTGTTGAAGGACATCTCACATGCTAATTTTTGTCCAGATATTAAACCTGTGACCGTTTTCTGCATTCTTTTGCAAAGGGAAACCCAGTGTGTTCACTTTAACTCTAGGGGAACATAAAAAGACATAGAAAATCTGAATGTCATGTTAGCAGTGGAATCAGTGACATCTTTATTTTGCATTAAGTACTTTGTGTACAGTTTGGAATGTCTAATGCATTTATAAGTTGTTAAAAATAAAAGTTTTGGTGGTGTTTTTGAGAGGCTGTAATTGCCTTTTCTTGCTGACTCTTACCCATTTGCTACCTTCTTTAGGCCAAGCCTCCTTTCCTATCTGTAGTCTCCCAGATATGTTCACTCTCTGATGTAGCAGGGCTCCATGTTGTCCTTAGGACTGGGAAACTTGAAAACAAAAAATGTCAAGCTGGGTGCCAACTTCCATCTCTGCATCTTGCTAATCTTTCCCAAAATGAAATGGGGCCTTTTATTAAAAACAAAATAAAATGAAAAAAAAACCTAAAACAACAACGAACAAGCAAAAATAAGGAAAAAAAAACCCTTGTAATCGACTCTGATCAATAACTAATTGTTTGTGAAAATAAAAAAGAAAAGACATAGTAGCTAAATAAGGTTCTCTACTATAGCCTCTATTTCTTCTTCTTGGAAATAGCCCCAAAATGTTCTTGATCCTTGCTACCAGATGGCTGTAATCTAGCCAGATCTCCCTTATCTCTGGTATTTATTTTTCAATTCAGAGTAGTTTAGAAATTTAATGCTTTGTCTCTTACCCCTAGACTTTTAGAGAATTATAACCTTCAATCAAGGGGGTAGCAACTCGAATTTTTAAAGGGATATAAGCTTATACAGTGTATAACATAGGAACATAGCATGTTAGGAACATGCCTAATATATTTCCAAAATAAAATGAGGTTAAAAATGTACTCTGTACTGGGGCGCCTGGACGGCTCAGTCGGTTAAGCATCCAACTCTTGATATCCACTCAGGTGGTGATCTCAGGGTCCTGGGATTGAGCCCTGCATTGGGCTCTGTGCTCAACAGGGAGTCTGCTTGTCCCTGTGCCCCTCCCCCCACTCGTGCTCACTCTCTCTCAAATAAACAAATAAAATCTTTTAAAAAAAATGTACTATGGGGCGCCTGGGTGGCTCAGTCATTAAGCGTCTGCTTTTGGCTCAGGTCATGGTCCCAGGGTCCTAGGCTCAAGCCCCACATCGGGCTCCCTGCTCGGCGGGAAGCCTGCTTCTCCCTCTCCCACTCCCCTTGCTTGTGTTCCCTCTCTAGCTGTGTCTCTCCCTGTCAGATAGATGAATAAAATCTTAAAAAAAAAAAAGTGTACTCTGTACTTTCATTTCAGGGATAACTACAGCTTTCATGTTGTCCATAACTACGCAAGAACTTGGACTAGGATTTAGTAGGGTTTTATTTTGTTTGTTTTTGTTTTGTTTTATTTTGCTTTCTCAAATCAGATTGTGACTGGGGACATTCACACAATTCAGGAGAAGCCTTTGAAAAGGAACTTCCCGGGACTGTAGGTTAACATTTTCTTCAATATGTACAAGTAGACAGTGATGAGGTTGATTGAGGGGACTCCTCCATATTAGTTTTGTCTGATTTGTGACCGATATGAAGATTTAGCATATTGTTGATGCATAATATATAGAAATTTTACTTATATTCTAAATGAGGAATTGGGAACACATTCATAAAATGCTTACCCATGTGTGCCCCAGATAGGGTGTAGACGTATAGTCATGGAGAAATCAAAAGCCTGATAATAACCAATCTTCCATTTTGGATCACTTCAATTTGGCCACTTTTTATTATAGGCTTTACATCAGGTACGCTGCCAGGACATTGGGATGAGATTAACTCATTCATTTACTTATCCAGTGACATATTTATTTTATTCCAGGAACTATTAGATTCTGAAGAGACAGTATTCAATAAAACAACATTTTTGCCCTCCAGTGGCTCACGTTCTAGTGAGTGGAAAGTACAGCAGCAAATCCCTGCCTTAAAAAGAGACTGCCGTATTTACAAAGAGACACATTAGCATGTGATGAGAAATAAGTGCAGCGTATTTATGTTATGACATTTGTACAGGACTGGGAGAGAAAGTCAATCCCATCTGGAGCAGCAGAAGGGGCTTTCTAAGGTGATGACCTTTAGTTGGTTCCTGAGGGGTGGATATTTTGGAGGAGACATCTTAGAGAGGAGGCCTAGCAGATACAAAGCCGTGGCCTTGTAAAGCAGTGGTATGTGAAAGCAACGAAGCTAGTTGACATTAATGCACCTCAAGTGGAGGTTGAGTGGGACAATGGAAGAGGATAAGAACCTTTACATAGACAGAATCGAATTATTCTAAGAAGTATGGACTTTATTCTGTAAGAACTGAGAAGTCATTCACGGTTTTAAGCAAACAACTGACATGGTTGGGTTTGACTTTTAGAAAGGTGACTCTTTTAGCTGGGTTGCTCAAAGAAGAGAATTAAGCTAGTCTTTTTTTTTTTTTTTAAGATTTTATTTATTTATTTAATTGACAGAGAGAGAGAGAGAGACAGCGTGAGAAGGAACACAAGCAGGGGGCAGTGAGAGAGGGAGAAGCAGGCTTCCTGCTGAGCTGGGAGCCAATGCAGGGCTCGATCCCAGGGTCCTGGGATCATGACGTGAGCCCAAAGGCAGTCACTTAACCAACTGAGCCACCCAGGTGCCCCGAATTAAGCTAATTTTTATATTCTCTGTTATTAAATTAGTAGCATTTGAATTCACATTTAGATAATGCCTTTATCTAAACTAGTATCTAAGGTATTTTCCTATTGCTTATCGGTGGGAGATTATTAGATGGGAAAGAATATAAAAATCTTTGTTTTTAAGTAGTCATTTCCTAAAAACTTAAACACAAAACTGAATTTTGAAAAAAGGTGTAAATTCTTTTCCGAGTAAAATGGTCCCTTTGACCAAGCATTTTGCATCAGATTTGAATCTATTTCTTAGAGTCAAATGAGAAAAAAATAAATGGATCCTTTCCAAGTTATTTATGTTCATATCATTTCAGTAATGATCGTGAAATAAGAGAAAAAGTCTCTAACATTTTGACCATGTTGATAAAAAGTTTAACATTGTGATAAAGTCATTTTCCAGAATGTTTTCATTTATTAATCTCTACACCTAATTTAATTTTATGCATTTTTAAGTTTGAATACTCCCATTATCTACTACTATAAGTAAATATTTGCCTATAGGTTTACTCCCTTAGCAGCTTCTTTCTGAAGTAGGAGGACATAAGTCAAGTACATTATACTGATCACTTTGATTCCATTTCCCTAACAATCATTATCTCTAAAGGATAGCTTTCAGTTGGTCAGTTAGCTAAGAATCATAGCCACCATCCTTTCCTTATCCCTTGTAGGATAAGGAACCAGAGAAAACATCTATCATAATGTCAGCTAATTAAACCATTTTACTTAATAGATATTTCTTTCTTTTCTTTTTATTTTGTCTATAAAAATAGCCCAATAGTCAAAAGCAAATTAATCATTTGCCTCATTTTTAGCCATCATAAAGTGGAAAACAAAATAAAAGCGAATATAAGTAAAGGTAGGGAAAAGGCATAATTGATATTTCCTACAGAGAAGTCTCTCTGGATAGGCATGTAAAAGTGAGAAGAAAGAGAGATTAGTAGCCTGACACAAATACTTCTTTAATATGTGGGTAATTATCTTTATTATGGGTATAACCAGTGGGAAACATGCTATCTTCAGAGTAGGGTAGGAACTTGTTTGCTCATAACCCCTGCTGATTTTAAAAGACACAAAATAAGACTTTTTGTTTTAACATTTTATTAAATCTGCAATTGTTTGAGGAGTTTGTTTTCTTCTGTCATTAAATGAGGGTACACACTGATTCATTATTGATTATGATTTATTGAGATTTCTGTCTTTGTGCCATTGAGTACTTTTCTTATATCATTCATTAAAGAATCTTCACAAACCTCATTTGGTATTAATATCCTCATTTTACACATGAGTAAACTCAAGGCCAGAGATGTTAAATAATTTACCAAAGATCAAATAGCTAATAAGTAGCAGAGATGATATTAAACTAAAGTTTCTATGACCTGAGACTCTGTAAGTCTTCTATGTTACTGTTTTAAGTTATCACTGCTGATAGCTTCCATATTGTAAATATCACCCCTTGGTATGCACAATTTTTAACATTCCTTGGACCAAAATTAATATGACAAAATGTATTTTTTAAATATAGTTAATTTGTAAATTTTAAGAACCATTTTGTGAGTGTTACATAATTTTCTTGTACACTTAAGTATAAATCTTAGACAAGGTTTATGCTTTTAATATTTTAATACTTAGACTCTACAAATGAATAAGAAGTTTTTTTCTTAATTGTTTATCATAAATTTTAATATTCTGACATGATATTGTTTTGGTCGCCTTGAGCTGCAGTACTAAATTTAATAAAATATTATTTAATAATACAGATGATTGGCTGCATACCCAGCTTCTCTGAGATCCCAAGGGTCCTCTACTACCTCATTAGAGAAGGAATTTTGACGTCACTAATTTATTTGTTTTAATTACCCATCTAAGAAGGTATAAAGAAGCACGGCTCCAGTGGCGCAATCGGTTAGCGCGCGGTACTTATAAGAAGGTATAAAGAAGAAATAAAAGATTTGGAAATAGAAACCAGTCCCCTAACATTATCATACATTTCCAAGTAGACTAAAATGGGATATTTTTTCTGTTTTTATGAGCTTGTGCTTCCCCCTACCATTTATTTAGTTTTAAACTGTTATAGATAGGGCCACCAAGTGAACAAACTCAATGTTCTTCATCCCTCCAATATCCTTCCCAGTCTCCAAATGGAAGTGAAATTATTCACTGTTGCTCTGAGGTTTTGTTGTTTTCAGTCCATCCTTCCTCTATCTCTTCTTCCTTACCTCTTTTTCTGAGAAAAATGAACTGAAATTCCCTCCTCTCCTATTAGACCTTCAGTCTCATATACATATTTCTTCCTGACATTTCTTATTCCAAAAGTCACTTTCTAGCCCATCTACTTCCTTATCTCTAAACTCATCAGGAATTAGTTCTATTTGGAAACCTGTGGGAAGAGGGATAGTAACAATATCCTCTCTTCCGCCCCTTTCCCCAAATCAAGGGCTTCTAAACAAGTACTTTCTTTTCTATCCATATTTTATTGTGAATAAAGAAAAATAAGGTTTTCTCTAAAGATAATTTTCTGAAAATTATGTCTATGTCTAAAATATTCCTTCTGGTAGAAAACTGATGCTTATCCACATACTTATAAAATGTGGTGAAGGGGATGTAGTAAACTGGTCTCTGTTTATATTTGTTTGAATTTAAAGCTATGAAGCTAGGTATTTTTTGTAGCATCTAATGCTGATGTCAAACGTATGTTGGTCTATTGTCAACTCTTATTAAAATAGCTTGTTAAAATATTCTCTTAAAATAATGGTGCTACTGAATACACATGTTGATATTTCCAACTTTTACAATAATATATCAAAGTAAACAGTTCTGGTGCTGAAGTCAGGGAAAAAAAAATCACTGCCTTGCAATATTCAGTTACCTCTTCTTAAACTTTCGGTGAGGGTGGAATAAAATAATTTTTGTACATTAACAAATTGTTCAAAGAGCTTGGATTTTAAAAGTCGTAATCAGCAGAATCCATATATAGCATTTCCATAATGCTTTCTAACATCTTGAGTTTATTAGTGGGAAATTTAATTTGTGCTAATCAGCCTGAGGCAAAAGAAGTGCAAAATTAACTTGACACATATATTTGACGTTTTTTAGTATTTCTCAGTTTTGTACTACAACCACAACATGGCAACCCAGAATAAACACACAGATCCACAGTGTCACTTCCAATTACCATATTACTGTAAATAGCTGTAACTCACTGAAAAGCCAGCCACGATTCATTATCTTCTTGGTCTTATCTGAGAAGGCATGCAGCAACACTGCCTATGAAATGGCATGTTTGAAAATTCCAAACTTTTACTAATGGTCTGAATCTTGATTTGCAGTCTATTTTCTAAAATGAAATTTGGCAATATTAAATATACTTAGCAGTGCCATTTTTGTTCGGGCTCAAAGGAGGGACCAAAAGAAGGCAAGGTGTTTTTTTTTCCCTTCCAGAATCTCTCTTCATTCTTACTCTACATTCACCAGGGATTGGTGCAACAGGAAACAGGTTAGTGAATAGGGAAATTGCCATAATAATCTTCTCTGAGTCTTCTCTGCTATATGATTTAATATACAGTATAAGAGAATAACTATTCTAAATATTTTGTGATACATACATTCGACCATCATCTTTCCTAAAGGACAGTTATCTCAAAATATGGTCCATACATTGGTTGATCATTTTTTTCAAATGGAGACACTTTTGAAAGTGAAAGAAATCATTATTGGTAATTATACCATGACAACAGGTGTAAATTGAGACCATCCCATTATACCCAGAGATTTGGTCATCCTTCAATGGACTGCTCTAAAGAGAATAATTTTCTGTGATTGTTCAGAATTCTAGATTCTTGGAGCCCAACTAGTGAGTCAGAATCTCTGGGTTTATAGTCTGGGGATCTGTATTTTTAGCAAGCTTTCCAGGTGGTTTGTAAATGTAGCAAATAAATGGTAATAGACACACACTATGGTTGCCGTGTACCAGACACTCTCCTAATGTCAATATGTATTATTCCTTAAATTATCACAATCACTACCGTTGAATGAGAGAATGATATATGTATCATTCAAGTATAAAAAGGTACATTTCTCAGAAATGTGGCTACTTGGAAATATTTGGATAATTGATGAAAGATTTGCATCTACATAGATCTTTTGGCTCCTTGAAGGACACAACTAAAATTTGATGATCTGCAATCTTGGAAAGAAATTAAAAACTTGAGAGGAAAGACATTAGTGCAAAAGCAACATTTCAGCTGATTCGTAAAGACTTTGGTGGGCAAAGAATGAGGCCAGAAAGAATAGGATGGGAAGAATAGGATTTGGTCATGTAATTATGAAAATATCTATCATTTCTGAGAAAAGGGGGAAGCTTCATGGGGCAGGACCTGAGTGGCTGGTTAGAGTGTGAAAGTGATTAGTTTAGAAAGGTAGCCCGGTGTTAAACTTGAAAGGATTACAGATGCTGTTGGATATGATGAGGTTTGGGAATATAGATGAGGTTCGGTGGGGTGAAGTCCGGAGCTGATGACCAAGAAAGAAGTCTTGGGACATCTTTGGTGCAAAATGGTGGTTTTATTAAAGCACGGGGACAGGACCCTTGGCTGGAAAGAGCTGCTGCACTGGGGTTGTGAGGGGTGGCTGATTCTATACTTGAGAGTTAGGGGAGGTAAGGAAAAAGGAGGTTTCAAAAGAACTTTCATATGCTAAAGAAGACTGACAGGATACCCGAGACCTTGCCATTGTCAAGTTCAGGTTGTTTTTCCCTCTACCAAGGCATTAACATGAAGATAGTTGGGAGTTTCCTGGAGGAACATTACACTCTGCCCGCTTCAAGTATCTGTCAATGGGCTGCAAGTTATAAGGACATTTTGTATCTACACTTCCTTCTGGAAGCTAGACCATTGATAGAAATGCTTTGTTCTTGTAGATTGCTAAGACATTTGTAAACTGAGGGAGACTCATGTCTTGTAGGATTGTGATCTCTATAAGTTAACTATTTGTTTTTCCTTTCCTTAGCTTTAGGGCAACCAGGAGTGCCTGAGGAATGTCACATATATCCCATCTGGGGTGAGGGTTATGGGGTGTCAGCTTATGCTTTGTCTTCAGCCAGCCTTCTGTTCCCTCATCAGATATGTGCTTCCATTTGCCCTCCCATATATTCTCAGTACAATTTTATGGCTGCTGGCCTCATTTTAAACTGCCTCCTCCTGTAATTCTTGCCTGATGGTTTTTCCCCTGGAACCTGCTCTGCCTACAATTGGGATAGCCAGAAATGCTGAAGAACTAACATCCCTTAAGGATAGCCCACAGCCAATTACCAAATTTGGTGGCTTAATATCCCAGTTCCCTCACTCACAGTGCCAAATAACACCTTCTATACAGGCCCCCCAGAGAGTCTGAGCAAGACCGGATTCAACACAAGTAACTCGACTGATAAGACACCCTTGGTCACTGCTTTTTTTCTCTCTTTCATTTTCCTGTTCCTCTACCCTTCTTTCCGGGAATCACTTCACCAAAAAATTGTTTGTGCTTGAATATTTGATTTAGAGTCAGCTTCTGGAGGAACCCACACTAAGACAACATAATCGGGCGCCTGGGTGGCTCAGTTGGTTAAGCGATTGCCTTCGGCTCAGGTCATGATCCTGGAGTCCCTGGATCGAGTCCCGCATCAGGCTCCCTGCTCGACGGGGAGCCTGCTTCTCCCTCTGACCCTCCCCCCTCTCATGTGCTCTCTCTCTCATTCTCTCTGTCTCAAATAAATAAATAAAATCTTTAAAAAAAAAATAAGACAACATAATCATCTGTATTTTATCTAGTTGCTTACTAAAAAAGGCAGGACCACTAAACATTTAGTTTAGTGGAAAGTTTAGTGGAAAAAAAAATTTTTTTTCTTGAAGATTTTGTTTATTTATTAGAGAGAGAGCATGCAAGAGAGCACAAGCAGGGGGAGGAGCAGAGGGAGAGGGAGAAACAGGTTCCCCGTGGAGCAGGGAGCCTGACGCGGGGCTCGATCCCAGGACCCCGGGATCATGACCCGAGCCAAAGGCAGACACTTAATGACTGAGCCACCCAGGCACCCCCAAAAAACATTTTTAACCAGGAGATTGAGAAACATTATATCACAGCAAGATAACTTGCAGCAGTAAGGAGAGACTAGACAGGGAGAAAGTGGTGGTAAGTTGACAAGCTAGTTAGAAGGCAGTTGTGGGATGATGTTAGACGGGCCGATAGTAAAATAAGAAAGGGAGAAAGAGGAAGCAGCTTTTGAAGTAGATTTGACAGTATTAAATGACTAATTGAATACGGGGTGAAGAGGAAAATGATTTGTGTCAAATAATAAGTCAAAGTTCTGAGTTTGGCAATCTGAGTACATAGTATCCCGGGATACCACTACCTATAGCCATGATGCAGATTGTTCTCAGCACAAACCCAACAACTCCTATTTTTATGAAATATTCACAGCCTGGTACGCATGAATGGCATCCCTTGGTAGTACAGTGCACAATGTACAAAATCCTAGGTGACAGAGAAATGCAGATTAAAGTAGGGAATATAGGAGGCAAATGAGAAGGCTTGTTGGAGGGGAAATTGTAGAATTTGATTTAAAATTTTGTCACATCATTTCTGATATGATATAGATTAAACACTGTATTATGCGGAGCATTAAGTTTGTAGGTGAGCTTAAAAATGTGTTTAGACACATTAGTGAAACCTTGGAAATATGAATACAAATAAAATTTTAAAAAATAGAAGTAATCTTTTGGAAGACTCTATGAGAGATGAACGCATCTAAATCAAGCCAGCATTCTTGTTTGTTTAAAATGTATAACCTAGACTTGCAAATTGTAGAAAGCATGAGATCATGAATATTCAGAATTCATCTCTTTGTACATGCTGATTGCCTTAGGAAGTTAAGCCCCAAATACAATCTTGAATCATATTTTAAATGTGACTCCTGGGAAAATCTTGCCCTTTGTAATTTAAACATTAGAAGTCAGTTCTGTTTGTGTGTTGTTCAAGATTGCTACTAAATATAAGTGTAGAAATTTGCCTGTATGATCCTACTCTAGGATGTCCCTCCCCCATCCACTTGCTTTTTGCAATAAAATTTCACATTTACATATAAATTCCTTTGGGTTGACTGCTTGGCTCATATAAAAGTGAATGTTCTTAAGCGTGGTGACTTCCAGAAAGTAAGTGTTGAAAAGGACTTGAGTATGGTGTGATTTTAAGGTGTGGGGAAGGGAAGAAAGGGCAAAAATTGGGGAGATGAGGGAGTTAAAGGTAAATGGTTTCACAGTTTTGCTAATGTCATCCCTTCATGTAGCCTTTAAAAAGAAGTAGCTTTTAAAGTAGTGGTGGCCAGCTTGAAGCCAGTTGAGTTCCCTGCCTAGAATGGAGAATAACACAAATTGCTTTCATAATTTTAAAACCAACTGAAAGGCCTTTTTGTCATTTCCATGGCATTATTTATGAGAAAGTTTGTGCCTCTAAAGTTTAAAAGCCAGGGTTCTTTTTGCAAAATACAGGAGGAAGAAATCATAATTGTTTTTGTGCCACTAACATTGCCAAGCAGGGATACTTACAATAAGGTGAAGCCAAGTATGACAATTTAGTTTCCTTTAATATAGTAAGTTGGTTAGTTGTGGACCTATTTGTAAAGAGTTTGGCTTAGCCACTTCCTCCCTTTGGCTTAGCCACTTCCTCAGTTCAAAGATTTGGGGAATTAAAGAATTCAGAGGAACCAAACTTGTCAGACCCCTGATGTGTCACAAGATTGTACTTTCTTACTGATATGACAGGGCATCACAGAACACAGAGACTTGAAGCTGAAAGAGAAACCAGGGGCACTGCTGGTTACTTGAAGGACATACGGGTATTCATAGACAAATCCTGGAGTCGCTTTCTGCTAGTTGCTATATAGCAACTAGTAACTTCTCTCATTTCCGGTGGCTGAACTTTTCCTGGGCTCCTTGCAATCACAGATTTCGACCTACAGAGCCTTCCTAGAATCTGATGGCTGTGAGTCATGCACAGAGTCCCTGTGCCTGCCCTCAGAGTACAATATTCAGAATGCTCCACAGGTATGGTAGTTTCTGCTCAATCCATGTGACTCAGATGCAAGAAAAATGGAAAGGAAAGCAATTGAGAAGGAGAGAGAGAGAGAAAGGAAGAAAGACCAAGCTGAAAAGTTGGCTATGTTCAGCAAGAAACGGAATCACTGCAGTCCCGAGGACAATTATATAAACCTCAGATCTATCCAGATTTTTCTGGCCAAAGAGCCAAACTCTGGAAAATGTCTGTATGTAACTATCACATGAAAGTATGTTCTCTTTTCAGCCAATTGATTAAATGGAAACTGAGTGTTCCAGAATGATGGAAACCAAAGCCGAACAGTTAGAATTGAGATATCAAAGTCATTTGTTCTTAAAACTTCTCCTTAATTATTCACGTTCTCATTGATTTTCAGAATTGATCAGTGATGAACCCTCTGCTTGTATTAAATATATATATATATATATATATATATATATATATATTTACCTTGTTTTTGGATCACTCAGTACAGCAAAAATCTAGTTAAATAACTAAAGGCCTAACTCTCCCACTGCTGTGAAATTAAAAATAAGCAAACAAAAGAAACAAAACTAATTTGACTTTTGCATCTTTGAATTTCTGATCATATGACACACCACTCAAAACCCCCAAGTCTGTTAGTTTATCAGTGGCTATATGCCTTAACACATACTAACATTCTCGCCAGCATTGTATTCTCCATGGTTAACTTAAATAAGTATTTAAAATACGTTTCTATATGCATCTATATCCAATGTTATAACCTCAATTTATAGATGAATGAACTGAAGCTCAGATTATTAAATAGTGCAGATACCACCTCCTGTTTATAGAGGAATAAACTGGGGATAATACCTGCACTGTATGCTTTATGTTGGTGGCACTTAAATGGAATGCTGACGTATGGCGCAACAATTTGCAAGTAGCAATGTTAGAAATTATAGTTAGTATTAAATTTTGTTTGTATCAGTTAAATATTACAACATTATTCAATATGTTATTTATAATGGAAATGCAATTTTGTTTTCTTATTATATTGTTGGAAAAAATAACTTGAAAAATATTCTGGGGCGCCTGGGTGGCTCAGTTGGTTAAGCGACTGCCTTTGGTGCAGGTCATGATCCTGGAGTCCCTGGATCGAGTCCCGCATCAGGCTCCCTGCTCGGCAGGGAGTCTGCTTCTCCCTCTGACCCTCCCCCCTCTCATGTGCTCTCTCTCATTCTCTCTCTCAAATAAATAAATAAAATCTTTAAAAAAAAAAAGGAAAATATTCTGAAGACTTGCTTGTAGTTTCATCTGCGTTGAAACAGGTTATACTTGAAAATAATTTTCCGAAAGATTACATGAGATTGCCTAAATGAACTGAATTTCAGCCAGTGACATGCATGTTGCTCCTAGAAAGAGTTAGTGCAAACACATAACTCAAACAATAATATTGGAAAGTGTATGTTTCAATAATCTGAGAGGAGAATAATAGTCATGAAAGACTGTATTCTCTATTTAGGGTCATGTACACAGCATGTCACTAGGATTTAATACTTGCCTCCCAGAAAGTTTTCAATACATTTTGAATGGTGTAGTTACAATAATTTACTATTAATGTGGCTACTAACAAATGAGTAGGTTTAAAACTCTTTTTCCTACATTAGGATTGTTATGAATATGAGAATTTGCTCATCCAATATTCTTTACACAAACAGTTATAGAGGGTCTGGTATCTATGTATAAAATATTGTCCTGTGAGCTCAAAAATGAATGTTCTGTATTATTTTATTATTTTTATGTTTTAGAGAGAGAGAGAGAGTGTGTGTGTAAGTGGGGTGGGGGAGGGGGAGCAGAGGGATAGGGAGAGAGAGAATCCCAAGCAGGCTCCACACCCAGCATGGAGCGTAACACTGGGCTTGATCTCATGACCCATGATCATGACCTGAGCAATAATCAAGTCAGGGGCTTCACTGCCTGAGCCACCCAGATTGTCCTGTTTATTATTTTAAATAAAAATATCAAGACAACGTTCAACAACTAAAACTTACTTTCAGGACCCATTAAGATGACTGGAAAACATTTGTGATATATATATATATATATATATATATATATATATATATATATATATATATATATATATATATATTTTAAGATTTTATTTATTTATTTGGCAGAGAGAGAGATAGCGAGAGCAGGAACACAAGCAGGGGGAGTGGAAGAAGGAGAAGCAGGGCCCCATCCCAGGACCCTGGGATCATGATCTGAGCCGAAGGCAGACGCTTAACGACTGAGTCACCCAGGCACCCCATTTGTGATATTTTCATTCAGATATGTTCATGCTGATTCATTTACTAACATTCACTCATTCTTTTATTCAATAAATATTTATTAAGCATGTGTTATGTTACTATTTTTAAAGGCCTATTTTTTGCTTGCCCTTAATTTTTTTTCCCATCATCACATTTCACCTTAGGACTATTGCTTGCTCTGGCTTACATATCTGTTTATTATTAATATTGATAATACTATTTGTATAGTGCTATATCGTTTTCAAGGCATTCACACATCTGCTATTTATTTTGATCCCCATTGAAATTTTACAGGGGAGTCAGGACAGTTACTCTTATTTCACTCTTATAAACAAGAGAATAGATTAAGTTTCAAAGAGGTTCAGAGATTTGCTCCAAGTTACACAAACAGTAGCAAATTGCACATACTTTATTTTCTAGAGGGCATTTCAAAGTAGAATAGCTCTCATTATGTTTTGAATAAAAGAAGAATTTCTATGAATTTCGACTCATGGACATACCTTAGGGAGTCTTTTGTAGGTGACCTATGATCTGTCCTAGAAAACAGAGAACAATATTAGTATACTCACTAGTTGTCAGTTTGAATATTTTTCTCATGGAGGCTTTGATTGCCTAAATTGAGAACTTCTTGATAAGTTAATATATTCAGGCATGTGATATAATTAAGTCTACCAACTTAGGAATATAATTGAATGATTTTGTGTCAATGAGAAAAGAAAACAATCTTATGGACTCAAATGAACTACTCACATTTTCTAGTGATATAATGGGTAAGGAAAATTATCTGCATTCTTCACAAGTGTCCTTTGAGGATCTGTATTTTTAAAAACAATTTCTCTTTAGATACGACTTTCTACTTCTTTTATGTATCCTCTATAAATACAAACACACAGAATGTAATATGACAAAATAATTTTCTAATTTCATTTCTTGGCTGTTTAACAAGGAATAATGCTTGAAATGTATTTTGGTGGTCTTCAGGTAGTGGTCTGTAAATTAAGTGACTATTAGAGCACCTTTCAAATGCTTTCTCATAATTAGTGATATTAGAAATGGATGATTATAACTTCCTAAGTACACCAATTGATAGGAATGCCCTCCTTATTTTCCTCTATAAATCCTATTTTTCAAGGATTTACCATGTATCAGTATATGCCAGTATGTCTATTGTGACTCCCCTAGATCTACATTGTTAGCTTTCATAGTGGTAATATTAAATGCCATGTGTTAAGCATCTTCGATATTCTTACATAATGTTTTATGTTTGCCTTAGAATAACTCTTAATAGAAGGTATCACTAGCCTTTTATTAAAATGGATAACACTTAGGGAAGCCTAATAATTTGTTTCGTGTCACACACTAATTTGAACCTAAATTTTTCTGAACCCAAGGTATTTGGTTACTGCTACACCTTGACTGTTCTGCACATTTCAGTATTTATATTATAGAGGACTCCAACTAGAATCTTGTTCTTATCTTAGGACTGAGGTTAGTCTAGTTGCTCATTAAACCCTTTCTGTCTGAATGTTTGACTCTTTTTCCTTTGCATTTGAACATGTGACTTAATTTTACCACAGATATGGAGGTCAGCTCATGGACAGAGTTAGAGATGAGTAGGAAGTGGTAGGCATTGTTAGACTGTCAGTAAAAGAAAAAGACTAACCCTAACCATTAAAAAAGGGGGGGAAAGAAAAAGAAGAGATGATTTTGGAGTCAGAACCTTTTTATCTAGCTCCTTTTGAACGTCAAAATGACACAAGAAATTTGGCAAGGAATTCTAAGAAGTATGAAGATCTAAGGCACAACTTGAGCCCATTTCTGTCTTACAACTTGTGTGTGAATATAAGTCATGGTTAAATGAAGGATTTTTTTGTGTGTGCTTATTGGTTATTATGATTGATTTCCTGGAGGAAGGGAGTCTCATAAATAAGGTAGATGTTTTTACTGGCAATATTTTAAATATAAAGTTAACAGTGTTCTTTTTGGTTTTAAGTATACTTTGCAAAAAGTTGTTTTGAAGAACCATAATCTAATTTGTAAATAAAAATAGAACTGGAAGGGGGAAAGGAATGTGGAAGAAAGAGCCACAAAAATATTCTGTAGATATTTTGTTTAGAATCTCTTTGCAGGTGCGTCATTTGGGCTAAGACATGTTCATGAACAAGAGTGAAATATTCTGTGTCTACTTATACTACATATGCAGTATGAAGAGTTAAATTGCCCCAGACCTAAGATATTCTGAATCTGGAGTATGTGTGCTTGTGAGAGACGAGGGGAGAAGACAAGGGAAGAGAGAGAATGTGAAAACTAATTAGAATTTTAGGGACAGAGGGTGAGTGAAAACTAATCATGCTATAAAGGGAGTCACCTGTTTTATTTGATTACTTCCTGTAATTATAATTGATGTGCTTTACCTTAAAAAAGCCAGATTTTTTTGTATATCTGTTTTTGTTATATATATTTTTGCCCTAAGTATCATCCTGGAGTCGTCATTCCCTAAGTATTACTAAAAACTTATGTATAGCTGGGTGATGGACATTGGGGAGGATATGTGCTATGGAGAGTGTTGTGAATTGTGTAAGACTCATGAATCACAGGCCTATACCCCTGAAACAAATAATACATTATATGTTAATAAAAAAAATGTATTAGACATTGGAAAAAAAAAAAAAAACCCAAGCTTGTGTATCCTTCCCAGTGACCGGGAATTGATTGATTCTTCCTGTCAGACAATAAAGTGCTTTATTTCTTTCTTTCAAAAGAAAAATTGGAATTAATGGAAATTATACATTGTTATTATTCATTTTAGTAAATTATGCTTGTTTAGTTTATGTTTGAATATGTTTACTTAAAAATAGAGAATGAAGGAACAGTTGCGTTGATTTTTAGCATTTTATTGATTTGTCTATTTATTAATTCTTAAATTAATTTTATAAACACTTTTATTAAACTGATCTTTAAGGGACTGCTTTCTGTACTTGAATAATCCCTGCCTACCATTTGAAGGTTCTTTGAATTAATAAATTAATTAATTTTCATTGGTTGTTACGGATTTGGGTCCACTTCCCACTGGTTATTAAGTTTTTCCTTTGCTGAACCTGGTTTCTATCTGTTTATCCAAGGGTTCCCCTGATGAGAACTTGATGAAAACCAAGTAGGGGGCATACAAATTGAAAAAAAAAAAACTTAAAAAATATGTCAAGCCACTGTTGAAAGAAAATAACTGTTTTCACAACCATGGACACTTACATTGTGTTTTCTCTAATGCATTATTCCTGGCAGCCAGTTCATTGGGAGTTGTTATGATTATGATTATTTTAGTTAGAAGTTGAAAATACTAGTTCAGAGGTTCTAGGTTTTAAAATCCAAGCATAGATATTCCTTTTTACTTAGGGAATGCTCTATTTTGGTCCTAAACTAACAGAGGTAGCCAGCTATTTAAAAATGGTTGTGTTGTCATTACATGTGTAAAATTCAGAAGGATTATCTCACAGCCCTGTGACCTTGCATTCCAGAACTTTTCAAAGCCAGGAAGCCAAGGTCAAAGGGGCTCATGTAATAGCATTCGAAGGTTAATGTATGGGGAGAGTTCATCTTCTGTTGGGAATGTTAGACACTGGAGTGGAGATAGGGATACTTACAGGTTGTGTGATTTTAGGTGACTTACTTGACTGCTGAGATCAGTTTTTTAATCTGATTAAATGAAATTTAAATATCTATACACTGATGTATGAATCCATTATATATAAAATTTGTATTATGCCTGTGTAGGTATTCTCTAAATCATAACATTTTGTACATGAGATATTACTAATATAATTAACAGTATATCATTAAAAGTTTTATTAGTAACTCACAATACAAATATGTCAAAAGTATTTCAAGGGACCACACAAGGAATGTAAGCTGCAATGAAAAAGAGGAGGTTTTAAGTGTAGTCTAGAAGTACAAGGGGATGAGAGTAAATTCATCAAGTGAAGAGGAGAAGAAGGGGATTTTCACTAAGGAATAGAATCTGCAGAGGTATATAGGAAAAAAAAAACACGTCAGTATAATTTGTACGTGAGTTTGAAAGACAAAATAGCTGATTTTCAATATTTATTATTAGGAAAATATATATCTTTACATCTGTCTGCTTTGCAATTTTTACAAGAATTAGGGATTAACTTTAATCAGAAAAGAAATAAAAAATAAAGATAGAATGGATTTCTATGACCCTCAAGCCATGTTACACTTCCTCAGGTAATTTCTTTCACTTTTGTATTGTTCTGAAGCGTACACACCACAATATTTGTATCCTTTAGATTCTTTTGGGTGGGAGAGCAGGGGTAGCGGGTGGAGAAAAGCTTCTCTTTCAAAGCTTTTAATTTAATGGAGCTAAATCAAAACACGATGCCCTGATTTGATCAATGTAATCATACTCTCAAGATAACATATGTCTTTATGTTTGTCATTGACCTCTGTTTACAGTAGACAAAGTATACATTCCTACCATTTCCCCCCCATGGCATCCATATGCACATCTCCATGTTGCATCTTGAATAACGCAGATTTAATTTTCCAGTTTCACTGTATCACTTTTACATAGTGTATTTCTATTTGAAGACAGACGTTTACTGAATAGTTTTATTTTAAAGCAAGTTGTTTTGAACTGCATTCCAAGTAGGTAAGAGTTTGCGGTGGATTTGTACTTTGAACTTGAGCAACATTTGTGGGCGCCACTATAGTAATAATTTTAAGATGTGTTACATGAAAACCCGAGCTTATTAAAATAAGTGTAAGCAGGAATGGCTGGGTGCATATACAGTATTTTGCTGGTTTTAAACATTTCCTTGGCATTCTAGTTTGCTTGTGGGAGATGATGAAAACCTAGTTTCACAAAAGGAGCTTTTATATGGGTGAAAACTTCAAAAAGAATAGTGTTTTGTATAAAAGCAAGTTTACTTTTTTAGTTTTTAAATGCCCTTTGCTATTATTGAATGTGTTTGTTTTTGAAACATTTTCCAGCCTTGCATCACCATTTATGTTTCATCTCTCTTAAAGGCAAAATCACCTTTACTATTTAAAAAAAAAACAACAAACACAAATATATTGTTAAAAAATAAAATATATCCAACTTAAAAAAATAAAATAAACTAAAATATGCCTACATTTGTCTTAATCTAGTGGGTTAAAAACCTTCAGAATTAGAACCATGAAGTCTATCTATTCTAATATTTTCCTAAACTAAGGATTGAAATCCAGTCTTTTCTTGTTCTAGTGAATTCTCAGCAAAGAATTTAGCAGTAGATTAATAAGGAGAATTATTTATCAGGATTGGGAATAATGAACCCATGAAAACCCAGATGAAATAATGCCTCCTCCATGGAACATTTCCGATTCTTCCTTTTGTTTTTTTAAAGATTCTATTTATTCATTTGAGACACAGAGATACAGAGAGAGAGAGAAAGCATGAGCAGAGGGAGAGGGAGAGGGAAAAGCAGGCTCCCTGCTAAGCTAGGAGCTCTATGTGGGGCTCGATCCCAGGACCCTGGGATCATGACCTGAGCCCAAGGCAGACGCTTAACCATCTGAGCCACCCAGGTGCCCCATGATTCTTCCATTTTTTTAAGTATATACATTTCTTTCCTAACAACTGCCCTTTCAGTTGGCCAAAGCTACTTAAAGACTAATTCTTCTCGTTGGGAGAGAAATGTATCAGGAACCTTAGATTCAGTGTTTCTTATCTTCAAGATCAGGCTTTTTTCTATTACTTGAACCAGTTGCTTTATCTTTTTTTTTAATTAATTAATTTTTTAAACACTTTTTATTTAAGTTCAATTAATTAACATACAATGTATTATTGGTTTTAGAGGTACAGGCCTGTGATTCATCAGTCTTATTATAATACCTAGTGCTCATTACATCACGTGCCCTCCTTAATGTCCATCACCCAGTTACCCCATCCCTCCATCCCCCTCCCCTCCAGCAACCCTCAGTTTGTTTCCTATGATTAAGAGTCTCTTAGGTTGCTTTATCCTTATTCCTAGGGCTAAGGCCTTTGGCCTAGGTGTCTCACCCCTAGTGACATCATCTCTTCTACATCCTCAATCTTTTGTTGTATACAATTGCCTAATGAGGTTTTCAATGAAATGTTTACTATTTTGAGAGATATAAGCATGGGAGAGCAAGCTTTTACTGTTTTCCTATTCACTCTCATTAGAGAGGTTCTTCATCACAGATGTATCACATTAGTTCCCACACCCACAATATTAAACGAAACCTGCCTGATGTTTTCATGTGGAATTTAGAGGGGACAGTAGATGAGAAAGGACCATAGATCCATTTACACATATAATTATCTGTTACCTGGAAATTATGAAATGATGAAAAAATTTCAATTATGGAGTAAATAACTTAAAGTCTTTAGTAGTTCTACCTTGATATAATGAAATAGTCTTTTAGAATTCCCTCTGCCTTTTGCAACAACATGGTTGAAGCTAAAGAGTATAATGCTAAGTGAAATGAATCAGTCAGAGAAAGACAAATACCACATGATTTTAGTCATATGTAGAATTTAAGAAACAAAACAGACGAGCAAAGGAGAGAGAGAGGGAGAAAGATTAGAGAGAGAGAGAGAGAGAGAGGAACAAACCAAGAAATAGACTTTTAACTATAGAAAATATTAGTTAGGGGAGGTGGATGGGGGGATGGGTGAAACAAGTGATGGGCATTAAAGAGTACACTTATCATGATGAGCACTGAGTAATGTATAGAATGGTTGAATCACTATAGTGTACACCTGAAGCTAATATAACACTGTATGTTAACTCTCCTGGAATTAAAATTAAAAACTTAATTAAAAAAATAAATAAAATTCCCTCTGCCTTTAATCCAGCCTGTCACACATACTTCAGTTGAGATAACTTTTGTTTTGAAGGATTTTATTTATTTATTTGAAAGAGAGAGTGAATGAGAAGGAGAGGGAGAGAGAATCTGAAGCAGACTCTGCACTGAGCACAGAGCCTGATATGGGGCTCAATCCCATAACGGTGAGATCATGACCTGAGCCAAGACCAAGAGTCAGAGACGTTTAACCGATTGAGCCACGCAGGCACTCTTCAGTTGAGATAACTTAAGGAAGCAGAAATCCAAGGATGGCATAGAAGATATTTCACATTCTGTCACTCACTTTCACTAGCCCTAAACTTTAGTACCACCAAAATATAATATTCCCTGAATAACCCATAGTTTCTCATATCTGCAGGCATGGCAAACTCTGTAATGACCCTCTCATAGAAGACTTCTACATATTAAATTTTCAGAAAGCAGTTCACATATCACTTCTCAGAAGTCTTCTTCAACAGTTGTAGATGGTCTCTTCTATTTCCAAAGCACTTAGTATATATCTCTTATATTTGATCGACATTATTTGCTTGCATGTCTGCTTCATCAACTAGATAGTGAATCCTCTGACAAAAGAACATATTTGATTTCTTTTTGTATTTCATAATTTCTTCCCCTCCCCCTGACCTGTGGCATGCAGAAGATTCTCATAAAATGTTTGTTGAATTAATTAATAACGTACTTATAAAATGAGAGTTTTCCTTTAAAAATAATTTTTCTTTTGTGTTGGCAACTGTTTCTTATTATCTTTCATCATATGAGCGAAGAAAGAAATAATTCCACAAACATTTATTAAATGCCAACAATGTGCTAAGCCTGTCTTTTACTAGACAAAGAGTATTAAGAATGTTGTTGACAGTGATGAACTCTTTGTGCTCACTCTGATCTGCTTAACTAAGATGTATAACTCTCCTCAAAAGTCTCATCCACTTACTCTGGGTAGACCCCAGAGATGTGTCACATAGGCTGTGTATGTTAACATTATTTTGTAATCTTCCACTCTGACCTTCTCTTGTTAATGTTGGCTGTTCTTGAACCACTTGAGAATCCCATCTAACAACTGCTATTTTGGCTAGCATCCACAGTGACAGTGCTGGATCTGGGTCATAAGAGCTTTTTCTCTAGTGTTTCCAAAGTTACAAATCCTTAAGTCCATGGGCATTAAATCCAGTTGTGTTCCATATAAAAATGAGGAAAAAGTCCATTCCCCACACTCTATCATGTTTAGGTACTGGATTCAGTCCCTAGGGCCACTGCAACAAAGTACCACAAACTGGGTGCCTCAAAACAGTAGAACTTTGTTCTCTCACAGTTCTGGAGGCTAGAAGTCTGAAATCAGGGTGCTGTTAAGCTATAGTCTTTTCAGAGACTCTAGAGAAGAATCTTTTCTTGTCTCATCTAGCTTCTGGTGGTTGCTGGCAGTCCTTGGCACTTTTTTGGATTATAGGTGCAACATTCCAATATCTGCCTCCATCTTGGTCTTCTCTGTATGGCTGTGCCTCTGTGTCCAAAAGTCCCTCTTCTTATAAGGATGTCAGTCATATTGAATTTAGGGCCCACTGCAATCCAGTGTGACTCATCTCAACTCGATTACCTCTGCAAAAACTGTTTCCAAATGCCAGGTTTTTGTGAGCTTGAATTTTGGGTGAACACTATTCAATCCCCAAATTACACTTACTCAGGCCCTAAAATTACAACCAGTACACTTACCTGAGCCCTAATATTAGAGGATTTTTTTTTTTAGGTTTTATTTATTTATTTCACAGAGAGATAGCGAGAGCAGGAACACAAGCAGGGGGAGTGGGAGAGGGAGAAGCAGGCTTCCAGCCGAGCAGGGAGCCTGATGCGGGGCTCCATCCCAGGACCCTGGGATCATGACCTGAGCCGAAGGCAAACGCTTAATGACTGAGCCACCCAGGCATCCCCTAAAATTAGAGCATCTTACAATTAATTTCTTCCACTTTATCCATCAAGTTATCTTCCAGGTCTGTGTACCGAGGCCTGGACTAATCATCACTGTATTCTTAGCTTTTCTCAAACATATACAATCCTCTTCTGGAAAGTTATAATAATAATAATAATAATAATAATAATAATAATAATACCCTTATTTTCCTGCAAATGGACACACCTACTGCATATTCTCAGACCAATAGAATCCTAGTTAGATTAAGATTCCTGTCCTGCTACACCACTAGTTTCTGAGGATTAAAAGGTAAATAACATCTAGTTCCTACCTTCAGTGGAGTCATAGTCTAGTAGGGGAAGCAGAGGGTTATATAGCAATGTAGTAAGAAGTTTTGGGATGCTTAATGAGCCTACAAGGGAGGCATTTAAACTGCCCAGGGCAATTCTGGCATCTTCAAAAGGGAAACCAGAGAGAATATATAGACTACATCTTGAAGGAGCACTCCAAGGCAGTTTAAATATATTCTCTAGGCAAGGAGAACTGAGAAAGGATTTTAACAATGGAGTGAACAGATAACAATAAAATGATTATTTTGGTATCTTAAGGATGGAGGAATTACAATATGGATATGGCCAGAAGAAAGACGGGAATATTTAATAGATGAGGGATGTTGTATGTTTGAGGAATAGGAAGAATAAAAGGGTAAGGATTTCAAAAACATTTAGGAGTGGGGCACCTGGGTGGCTCAGTCAGTTAAGTGTCTGACTCTTGATTTCGGCTCAGGTCATCATCTCAGGGTCCTAAGATCAAGCCTCCACATCAGGCTCTGCACTCAGTGGGGAGTCTGCTTGAGGATTTCTCTCCCTCTCCCTTTGCCCTCCTCCCCTCACACTCTCTCTAAAATAAATTAATCTTAAAAAAATAATAATAATAAAAAGCGTTTAGGAACAAGAGGATGTCAAAGAGATGGAGATGGGAAAGTGTCTCAGTAAAATTCCCAGATTTCAGCTTTGGTCTCTTATTTACATGATGAAACCACTCACTGGGACAGGGAATAAAGTTGGGGGGGGGGATAGTTTGGGAGGAATGATGAGCTCCATTTTTTGCTTCTTCTTCAATTCTAATCCTAAACACAATCCAATAAATCTCATTTAGGTAATACTCTACCAACTTTCAACTCCCTTATGTCAGTGAAAATAGACTTCTGAAAATGTTTTAATTTGCCTATTGTAACAAAGCACCACAAACTTGGTGGCTGAAAACAACAGACATTTATTCTCTTAAAGTTCTAGGGGCCAGAAGTCTGAAATCAAGTATTGCTCTCTCTAAAGACTCTGGGAAAGAATCCTTTCTTGTCACCTCTAGCATCTGGTTCCCTTGGAATTCTTTGGCTTATAGCTGCCCTACTTCAGTCTCTACCTCTATCTTCACATGGCTTTCTCCTCTGTATGTTTCAAATCTCCCTCTGCTTTTCTCTTACAAGGACCCTTGTCTCTGAATTTGGGCCTTCCTGAATAATCCAGGATGATCTTATCACAGCACCTTTAATTTAATTAGTTCTGCAAAGACCATTTCCAAATAAAGTCACATTCACAGGTTCCAGGTGGACATATCCTTTGAGAGGTTTACCATTCAACATACTATAGTAACTAAAATAAGAAAGAAAAAAAATCAGTTATTTTTATTTTGATGAACATGTAACTACAATTTTAACAGGAAAACTTGTAAGATTTTGTTGCATAGATACGGTCTTCCAAATCTCTGAAAAGAACCATGGTCAATATAGACCTAATCATGTAAGCTCTGTCCCTAAGGGCTAGGACGAATGTCATGTCAAGCATGAAACTTGTTCTCTGAGTAAGTGGGAGCAGCTGCTGATTTATGTGCCTGTGACTGAATGACTAAATAGATGTACTCTAGGGGCAAATACAGACCTTTGGATGCTGTCAGTTTCCTAATTTTCTCTTGGGAAATTATTCTATCCACAGTCTTGACAACTTTGAAGTAATGTGCACCCCCTGTGAAAGTTCTAATATTGTAGATGGCACTAAATAGATTCCTATGAAATTAATCTAATTTAGCCAGCAGAATCTCTGAGCCTGTCAGTCATTTTAAGATATATGGTTTCATGAATAGAGTCCAGTGACACGAACTGTTAAAATGAATGTAGTCACTGCCTTTTTTTACCTCTGTATATTTGTAAATGCAGTGATTGGATGTGCAGTGATTTCTAAATTTTTATATTCATTCAGTCATTCAACAAACCTGTTTAAACACCTACTATGAGCTACTCAAGGATAAGAAACACATTTTATTTATCTTCATGTTCTCAGAGTCTAACATAATGGGAATCAGAACACATTCGGTCAATGAGTGCTTCAGTGAAAAAATAAGTCTTGACTAAGTGATGGGGGATTTTTAAAAAAATACACTCTCTTAAACTCAAGGTGCTCATTTTAACATAAATTTTAAGATATTATAATTTATATTTTATAACTTTTAAAAATCTTATAGACTGGTAGAACAAAATAATGCTAACTAAAAAATAAATGAATGCAATTAAAGTTAGTGCTGTTCTTCTTTGCATAGTTGCAACAATAAGTTCAATAATTAACTACAGATACCGTAGTTCAAATGAAAAAAAAATATCTTCCAAATGAGAAAAAGGTATTGAGAAGTTTTTGAAAATAACATGCATGGATATGTATTTTTTCATCCATTTATTCAATCATCTATCTAGTCTTTCATCAGGCTCTCCAGTACTCATCCAGTATAGGTAAGGTCTTTTGCCAATAGTGCTGGTTTTGGAATATTTTGTGTTAAGAAATAATGCCAATTTTCCTGATTAAGAAAGGCTTTTGAGTTATTTTTTAATGACACTTAAATTAAAAAGAAAACTTGGAAATGTCTAACTGTTTAATGTTAGGTACCTATAAAATTGATTAAGAGTTATTTTAGTAATTGTGTCTGTTATCAATATCTTTGGCTAGGTGACTTAAAATTATCACAGATGTAAGTGTAAAAGCTATTTGATTAGAATTGTGTAGAGTTTAAAGATTAGATAAGATAAATTATGAATATGAAGCATATTGATTATAACAAAGCTTCTATTTATGCCCGATTTTATAACATCATTAGCAACATGGTGTTTTAGACCTCTGGAGGTTATGGTTACAAGGGTTCAAATTCTGTCTTTTTTTCAAACTCCAGGTAGTGAGCATAACTGACTGAGATGTTCACAAGGATTTCATGCTTTGCAAATCTTTTTCTTTCTTCTTCTTCTTCTTTTTAAAAAAATATTTAACCCAAAGAACCATATATATTTATATGTTTTATTTATGGAGTTGAAAGCAGTAGATTATAGTTGATAATTTAATATGTACTATTGAAAATTCAATCATATAGCCATTATTAAAATAGCTTATATCAGAGAAACAACAATTAGGAAATTTTCAAATGAAGTATTAAATAAGGAGAAGTGGGAAATGAATGTGTATGAGAAGTGGTAGTGAGTGTGTATGAGTAAGGAAAAGGATAATTAGTGAAAAGATGTTCTGAACTTGAACTTTACTGAAATAATTAAATATGAAGTTTGGTTAAATAATTCAATCTCAATAGGAAAAAAACTAAGTATATATATGTAGAATATCAACTGGGCTCAAAAAGGAATGGCGTTAGAATACAAGTCAGATTTTAATAGATACTTTGAGGGTCATGGTAACATTCAAGGAAATTTTAATGGATTAACACTTCTCTGTGGTGTGATAGAAACACGTCTTTCTCCAACTATTTTCCCATGACTCATTTGGTCTGGCTAAGGCAGGTGTGAGGAATTTACCTCAAAAGTGTCATATTGTTGGAGCACCTTGGTGGCTCATTTGGTTGAGCACTGGACTCTTGGTTTCAGCTCAGGTCATGATCTCAAGGTTGTAAGATCCCAGTGTGGGGCTCCATGCTCAGCGGGAAGTCTGCTTGAGATTCTCTCCCTCTGCCCCTCCCTCCGGCTCATGTATGCATGTGTATACTCTCGCTCTCTAAAACAAGTAAATAAATCTTTTAAAAAAGTTTCATATTGTTTTCTTTTTAATCCAATGCCAGCTAAATGGAAATCTCGAAGTCCTAGGATTAATCAGTTAATTTTTTAAACATACAAATAAATTTAGGAGACTGGCTTAGAAATAGTTCCCTAGAAATGAGTTGGCAGCCTTATTGAAAACCCAATTGGCAGGGACAGAGAATCATTCAGAGATGAGAGAATTTCATGGCTCAGGATTTGAAAGGACTTTGTCAATAGGATTTAGGATGCACAGGATGTCTAAGTGGTTCAAGCTAATATATTTACTCACTTTGGGAGAGCCAAAATGAGATTTCCTTCTAGAATTTTCTGTGTCTTATCTGGTGATAGATGGTGTATTTCTAAAAGCAGGCTCATGAGTTTTCAGGATAATGGAGTCAGTTTAGGGACACAAGATACTGCCTGAAAGGTAAAGGTTCAAAATCTGCTGTCTATTAATACATGGGAAATATTGTGGTTTCCTCATATGATCATTTTTTAGCAGTATACACATCTCTTTTTCTTATAGTTTTCATTTTCCAAAGTTTATCTTCTGTAATAATAATACTGCTATAGTCCATTTTTATGTGGATTATTAAACAATGCTATGAATAATTTTACCTGTGGTAGTCGTAGGACTAGCAATAGTTAACATCAAGGACTTAGAGAAGACCTAAAGTATACACACTGTCTGTTCTACATAAATTATCGATTTAATTTTCACCATGATCCTAGGATGTAGAGACTTATATTGTCATCCATCTTGAGGGGACTGAGGCTCACTCAGAGAGTGTACATCCTACCCACTTACCTGGCCAATGAGTAGGAGAGTTGAAATAAGAATCATTTTGGTTCAGAATCCTGTATGCTGGGCCCTTCTGGCTTATCGTGAAAGCACTCTGGGCTGGACTGTGGAAGGGGGAAATTAATATTTCAGTCATTCACATTCAATATTTTAAATGTATAAAACTAAATTACTGATCTTTGTAATTTACTACTTCTCCTTCTATGTTTGTAGTTAAATTATATTGATGCTAATTTGACTTGATTTGTTAAAAATTGACCTCATGTAGCAATAGCTCCCTCTTCCTTGTCTTCATCTTCATTTAGCTCCTCTCACTAGGATAGTAAACCTAGAACCAAAGTAAGGAGAAAAAAATCAAGTATCATAAATCTGCCAAACATTATGGTTCATTGATTCTAATGTCCTTATTCATCAAAAATTATGCCTGGATTAGAAATAGGAATACAATAAAATACTTACCAGTTACTGTTCACTGATGAACCAAGAATTTAAATATCTGTTTGCTGAGATTTAAGTAATTTGATAGAAATAAGATATGGATTTAGTTATTAGTGGTTTTCACACAATGATGGTAATTAAAGATGCATTCTAGGATTGAATTTTAAAGTGAAAAAGAAGCAATGTTAATGGTACTTTCAGTTTTTCAAGTCTTTAAATTTTGAATTGGTTCAGCTAAGTTTTATTGAATTCCTTGAACAATTTATGTAATAGAATACATTTTGGAAATCTTTGATCCATGCTTCTTTCTAATTTCTCTTTCTTATGGGATTACTATTCTCCTATCCAATCAACTTAGAAATTTAACAATATATTTTTTATTCTTTCTAGACTTTTCACTTTCCCTCTAACTCCACATCTAATTACTTACCTTTAAAACATCTCACCTCGGGGCTCCTGGGTGGCTCAGTCATTAAGCATCTGCCTTCTGCTCAGGTCATGATCCCAGAGTCCTGGGATCGAGTCCCGCATCGGGCTCCCTGCTCTGTGGAAAGCCTGCTTCTCCCTCTCCCACTCCCCCTGCTTGTGTTCCCTCTCTGGCTATGTCTCCCTGTCAAATAAATAAATAAAATCTTTAAAAAAAAAAATAAAACATCTCACCTCTCAGTATTTCCCTGCTCCTTCTCATTCTTGCTTTTATCTTGAGTCTGTCTACCTCATGCCTGGATTCTGTTTTGGTTTGTAAACCGTTTCTCTTTTTCTTTTCTTTTTTTTTTTTTTTAAGATTTTATTTATTTATTTGAGAGAGAGAGAATGAGAGAAAGCACATGAGAGGGGGGAGGGTCAGAGGGAGAAGCAGACTCCCTGCCAAGCAGGGAGCCCGATGCGGGACTCAATCCTGGGACTCCAGGATCATGACCTGAGCCGAAGGCAGTCGCTTAACCAACTGAGCCACCCAGGCGCCCCCGTTTCTCTTTTTCTAAAAAGATACTCTGCAAACCATAAGTTATTTGTTCCTAAAATTGTTTTAGCCCCCATGTAACTCCCCTCTTCACATCCCTGCACTAACTCATCATGAACAGCATGATGATAAAGCCCAACTTTCTTTAAGGTGGCATTAAAATCCTCCATAATCCATTTCATATCTACTTTCCTACTTTCCTTTCTTTTTTTTTTTTTTAAGATTTATTTATTTATTTATTTATTTATTTATTTATTTATTTATTTGAGAGCAGGAGAAAGAGAGCGAGCAAGCAGCGGGGAGGGGCAGAGGGATACTAGCCAGAGAAAGAGAGAGAGAGAAGCAGACACTCCGCTGAGCATGGAGCCTTCCCTGGCTGGATTCATGACCCTGAGATCATGACCTGAGCTGAAATCAAGAGTGGGATGTTTAACCAACTGAGCCACCCAGGAGCTCCCAGATGTACTTTTCCAGCAGTATGGCCTGAAAATATTTATGGTTGAATTTTGCTTCCTTTTGTTTTTAATTAAAAAAATTTCCCAGTCTTATGTTAGTACTAAACCACTGGTGGTGTGCTAAATCATGATTATTTTTATTTTAAAAATAATGATGACAGCAGTCAATGTATATGAGAAGTGAAGTAAATATACAAACACTTTTTATTCTCTCACTAGCCCTTCATTTCTTTCTTCTTTACTGTTTTTAAGGGCAGTAGTTAGTTAAGGTTTATGATAAGCATGAATTTAGTGTCTCTCAATTAAAATAATGTATTTTATTGTCTTTCTAACATAGCAATTTATTTTTTCCAAAACTTGGTTTTATTTATGGAATATTATCTTTTTTAAAATTTTTGCTTTATGATGTTATCCTCCCTCAGGCATTTTTTAATTTGTTCAATTTATGTTCTTATTTTTTTTCTATTTTCTTTATCACAAAAAAATACATGCTAGTTATAAAAGGTATATATGTATAAGAACATAGAGGAAAAGTCGAATGTTTCCATTCCCTATTTTGTCAGTCCCATTTCCCCTTCCCATTTAGGACTTAAGCTTTAGGTTTTGTTTAACATATGCATTAGCACTGACTTTGATTTAATCAAAATTTCCATTTGCTTCTACTATTAAAAAATTATATATGCTAGAAGATAAATTTTATTATTTAATTTAAAAAGAATTGTTCAAGAATGTCCTTATTTTGCTGTCCTACTTGAATATTATTTTGTCTAAATTTAGTATTTGGAGTTCAAAACCATTTCCACATTTTGCTAATGTTGTCCCTCTATTTTTTAGGATATGGCACAGTGAAGTTTGATACTAATAATAAGCATATTTATTTAACAATAACAGAACAATAGTTCTAAATAGTGGCTAAAAATATAGACTCTAGAGTTAGTCTGCCTCTGTCCAAATTCCATTTTCACAATGTTTTTGCTTATAACTTTGCTAAAATTGGTTGTTTTGTTTTCCATTTCTTCAACCATAAAATGAAAAAAATATGATGATAATGTAATCATTACAAAAGATTAAGTATTATACTCTGTAGACCAATGCAGCGTAGACAGTAAACTCTGTAAATATTAGGTGGTTATACCTGTTATTTTTTATTATAGTTGTGATTGCTCTTTAAGGCCTTAAGATTTTCTCCTTTATAATTAGTATTATGTTAAATCTAATTGTGGCTCTTTTTCTTCCATTCTGCATTAAGTGAGTTATGGCAATAAGAAACACACAAACACCTTTTTTTTAGCTCCTTTTGGAAGTTTATTAGTACTTATAGGTCAATTTTCCATGTCTCCTTTGTTCATATTGTTTTATTTCCTTATCCCATCATATTGGGTTATGGGGGAATACTTTAGCTCAATCTTCCCAATTACTATTTGCTTTATGATTGTACCTTATTTTTTGACATTCAGCTAGCTAGCTGAGATTTTTTGGTGTTTGTGTATGTGTACACATTTTTGTTTAATTTCCAAGACTTCTATTTTTTCTTCACAACATACTCTTATTACTTTATGGAAATGCAGCATTCTCTTGCCTCTCCCCAAAACTATTTACTATGTTTATTTTAAACTTTTATTTGTATTATCATCTCTGTTTCTCTTGATGTCAGTTCTGTTTGTTGGTAATCCATCTTATAAAGGTTAACTTTTCTCAAATATCTGCTGTATTGTGTGTTCTTTTATCTTTAGAATTTATTTTTTTTTATATTTGCCATTGAGTTTCAGCTTATCTCAGGGCAAGCTTAGCTGTTGTCCTCTGCTCATCTCAAGTATAGGGTCTGAGAAAAGAGTGATAATAGTGAGGCTAAACTTGTTTCAGTTAGAGTACAGTGAGTCACCGTGAGGAAACCTCTTGTACTAACCTCTGTTCCTTGTATCAGCTGATCCATCTTGTAGCGACCTTGTCCCACTGTTACCTCTGGAACCCTGGGCTCATTTTAGGGTCTGGCTTTCTCAGGTCTTTCATTATAGTTGACTCCATCTGTTTTCTGGTTTCTAGAAACTTTTGGTATATTTTTTTCTTTGTCAATACCAGTCTTAGATATACTTCTTTATCTTAGCATGTTTTTTTGGGGGGGGGTCATATAATAGAAGCTGAAAATGGAAGAGAAGAGAACATTATATCCAGTCTACCATCTTAATACAATATTATTTTTGATCACATTTGTTTTCTTTCCCTAGCATCTGTAGAGCAGTCAAATTTTTAGAAACTGATACATAAGAGTTGACCAAAATTATTGGTGACAAATTCCAAGATACTACCAAGAGTGCAATATGTAATGATCCCATTGCTAACATGAGGCCAATTTTAATTGCTTTAGTATTGGAACTTTTTAAGTGCATTTTTTTTTTTCTGAGATGGGGAGTCTATTGCCTCATAAGATATTGATAATCCTTGGATGAAGCAATTTGTACATATTAATTTGAATGCTTCATAAAGTTTCTTTTATAACAAAAAAAGGAGATGCTATTTCATCTTTTTTCCCCCCCATCAATTTGGAGTTTATTCTGCTGGGCTGAGATTTGTCAGAGCAGGATAAACAAATAACTTTTTTTTTTTTTTTAATGTGGTTTTCATTTAAGCTATGCTGTACATAACACATCTTCCTGTGGTAATGAGCTGTTAAGGATTGCACTAATAGCAGTTTAGTAGCTGTAGCTAAGGATTTCCCTACCAATAAATACAATTTCCTTGACTATTAGGCAGAAATCCTTGCATAACCTCTTTGCACAAGTGACATTGATTAACGACCATGGAAAATATATATTGTACTCAGGGAACAAACATAACAACCTGTGAAACAATCAAATCTGAGCAGAAAATACAGAATTCTAATATATTTGGGAAAGATATAGTAATCTTAGGACATATGAGCAATAAAGATAAACAATTGAACTTAAAGAAATTTAAAAAGTTTAGTAGTACATCCTATTGGTATTAAGTGAAGCCGTAAGACTGTTTTTCAACAACCACAACCTCATATAGAATTTAGAATAAGGGCGCCTGGGTGGCTCAGATGGTTAAGCGTCTGCCTTCAGCTCAGGTCATGATCCCAGGGTCCTGGGATCGAGTCCCGCATCGGGTTCCCTGCTCCTTGGGAGCCTGCTTCTCCCTCTGCTTCTTTCTCTCTCTTTCTCTCATGAATAAATAAGTGAAATCTTTAAAAAAAAAATAATAATAATAATAAAACCCAAAAGGGAGTAAAAAAAAAAAGAAAGAATTTAGAATAATAGCCTGAAACAATTATTGCTTACAAAAACAAGTTAATAACTTTAAATTAGTAGAGGACCTATAAAGATTTAAATCAATATTCAGACCCCAAATTGTAAAAATAATTCAATAATCTAGGGCACATTCAAAACAAAATGTATCTGTCTGAAACTTATTTAATATAAAAAACAAATAAGCCATCCTCAAAAGTTTATATATTAATGTAATATTTATTTTCCACTGAAGCATACAATATAAAAATGAGAGATGCCAAAATATTCTCTTTGCCTTCAATGTGAATTGGTGCTCAGTGTATAAGTTTTTTTTTTTCCCTTACATTTAGGACACATAAATTTTCTGTTCTTTGTAATGTCCAGGGTTAATACTGCATAATGTTTATTTCCTTGTAGTTTTATATAACTAAGTGTATGTTATGAACTATGTATGAATATTTAATTCTATTTATATATAGGTTTTCATAGTGTTTAGGTTTGTTTTGTTTTTTGGGTTTTCTTTTTTCTTTTTTTGGTCTTTCTGATCTTGTTAACCAAGTTGCCATGGTTTTATGAACTGTTCTTAATTTAGAATTTGAGTCCATTAAAATTCATCTTTAGGATTATCTATGCCCCTATGTTAAATTATAACAATAATTCTATCTTGGTTATGGGCTACTCAGAATTAGTTGTGATTCCAACTGTTATTTGCCACAGTGTGGAGGGTAAATGATTCCTAAGGAAGGGAAAATATAACTTTCCCTCCTTTCTTTTTTCAAGCCCCCATGCGGCCTTCATGATTGTTTGTACCATCAGACCTGCTTTCTTGACTATCAATAGTGGAACTTGGCTATAGTAGCAGCCAATTAATATTGCCAAAACATTCCTGAACTTTGAGAATATCATTATAGCACAGGAAAAAATATGTGATTTCTAACCCCTCATTTCTCTAAGGTCAATATTATGTGGCCATTGAAATTTAATGTCAATGTTACAACTCCTGGACTATATGAGAATCAGTCTTATCACTCAAATGTTGTCAAAGATAACGTTGACAGAATTAATGTCTATCTGATATATTTTTCATTTCTTATTGATATGAAAAACATGGAAGATAAATGGTAGTGTTTATTTATTAATTTTAAAAAGTGAGGTTATAAAGTCTTCCTTTTCAGACAATGTCAAAAGATTAGATGATGTAACACGATATTTTAGAAAGGAATGAAAAAGTTGCTCGCATGTCCTATTAGTTGCTACTATTCTGTAACTAGAGACAACATATAATATTTAATTTTTTCATAGGGTCATAATAACCATTGGTCTGATGTTAAAAGAGACATTCTTTAAAATGGTACAAAACTGAATGAGTGATTGATCTGTTGCTGACCATTACACTAAATCTTGCTAAAGTAAGATTCTACACTGCACTATGCATGTAAGGTGGTTCTAACCCTAAAATATTAGCAAATTTCTTTAAAAAGGAAATTAATTTGCAACACAAAAAAAATTATAGGTAGCAGCAAAACAAATTGAAGCAAAATTATCCATTTATAGTTACAATTATTTAAGTGTATAAAGGAACATGTTTATTTCATAAAACAGTAAACACTGGGAGTTTCTGTACATGGATTTGATGCCATTCTCTTGATTCTTCTATATTCAGTTGTTTGACTTTATGATAAAGTGTTAATATTGCTCTTAATTTAGGGCATCTGCAGCTAATTGGAATTAAATATAGTTCAGGAGTCTGAGCTGTTCAGAGGTATTTAGGACTTATTCAGGAGACTGCTATTGACTTAGAAAATAGGAAAAAAGAGGATATTTTGTGTACCCATCTGGCTAAGGGAAGTTGTCTTACTGTGTTTTGTATCATGACCCAAGAGCATGAATTCTAAAAAAGCAAAATGAGAGCAACTGAAGAATTGATTTATGTAAGTGATTTTAAAAATAACTAACTACAATTACTTATTTTATCACAAAATCAATTACTAATATATTCTGTCACTTTAATTAGGGCAGTCAATAAAATCAGATAAACGGGAGGCTTGGAGTTATAAGAGAAAAGCTAATTTTCCTATGTAATAAAGTCTGCTGTAGGTCAGAAAATAAACTGTAAGTTATTAAATACTCAAAAAATCTGACTCTGTTTCCATTGAAATATTTGAGCTAGTTTAATTAAAATAAAAAAATCTTAAGAATTGAAAAAAAATGTTTAAATCTTTTAAATTTTTATTTCCTATTGAGCCAAGAAAAATTGACATAAAGGTAATCATGGTTGTTACTTATAGTACTTTCTTGTTAAAAAAAATATTATATAGTACATCACTGTAGAAAAGATAATATATTTAAATCTCATTTAATCTTCACAACAACCCCAAGGTATTATGGTTGTGTAATTATTTTCAAAGAAATTACTCAGTTACTTAGTTACTCTAATTTACTTATATACACTGAAGTGTTAGATTGACCATTAAGATTTGCTACAGAGAGCACTTCAAAGAACTAGTGTCATTTTATAACTTAAACAAGAAGACAAAATCTCTTATGTTAAAAAAAGTATCTAACAACGTCTACACTGATTTAATGTAGGGAATGATTTTTAATAGAAGCCATATTTACAACTTTTAGGTATGTTTGAAGTTCATATTTGCCTTCTCCCTAAACTTAGACATTTGTGTGAGTGTGTGTGTGTGTGTGTGTGTATGTGTATAGAATAATCTCAAGATTGGTATAATGTATGAAAACAATCCATAACATTTAGATTTTGAGGTGGGAATGAAGAGATGAATAGATGAAATGTTTATCAATTTTATGTTATACTAAGGATTAAACAAAATAATATGGGTAAGGCAGCAGTTTTTCCTAGCTTTCAATAAATGCAGTAGCATATATTTGGTCTTCAGTAGGAGAAAGAGAAAGTGTGAGAGAGGAAATAGATATCTATTTAAACTATGAAAAATCATTTATTTTTTGCATATGAAGAGGCTGAGGTTGGGAAAACTAATGAATTCATATTAAATCAACTTTAATGTAATTATGACTAAAGTTATCAACATTGTACCAATGGTATAACATCTTTTAAGAGGGTATGATATTAATGTTTATAAGTTTTTAAGATATATAAAATTATTCATTTGATAGGTGTATATAGATAACACTTAACTTATTGTGTTTACATCAAAATATTATTACTACAATATTTAACATTAAGACAATATTTTATATTAATTAAAGTGTGAATTATGGTACCATTAAAATTATTCTGCTTGGGGCTCCTGGGTGGCTCAGTCATTAAGTGTCTGCCTTTGGCTCAGGTCATGATCCCAGGGTCCTGGGATCGAGCCCCACATCGGGCTCCCTGCTCATCAGGAAGCCTGCTTCTCCCTCTCCCACTCCCCCTGCTTGTGTTTCCTCTCTTGCTGTCATTCTCTCTGTCAAATAAATACATAAAAAAATCTTAAAAAAATAAAATTATTCTGCTTATTTTAGAGATTATGTTGGTAAACATATGTCCAATAATTGTACTAAATATAATTATTTATTCTGCCTGAAATCTCCTAAAATGACTTAACATGCGTACAGATATGTTCATGTGCATCTGCCCACACACTCATACATCACTACCACCACCACCAACGTTGCCACCACCACATGTGGAAATTATGGACACCCAAGAAATTATAAAATGTTTAATTGGCTTACTATATGAATGTTTACTGACATATCTAACCTTTAATGAATCATCTTTCTATAATGAAAAGGGAATGTTTAGGACAATCCAGTGGGATATATTAGTCTAGGTCCTTCATATAGAATCCAGTCCATGTATGTGTATTATTCCATCAAGAAGCATGCCAGATTTTCATGCCTAGAAATAATATAAACATGCCTTTCTTTTAGCCAACTTATCAAGAAACAATTTCCAGACAGAAATAATTCTGCTAAATCTTAAAGAACAAATTCTCTCTAGTGTGTGCTTATTTGCAAACTTGTTGAAGACTGCTCAACAATGTACAATTAACTCACTTTGATTTTAAAGTTTAGCAGTTTTGCCATGTATTTTCCAAGATACATATGTCTCCAATGGTAAACTTTACAGACATTTTTAATTTCAATATGCTTGACTACTTGGATTTTTTTTTTTTTGAGAAATCAGAATGTTAGATTTGCGATTGGTTACTTCAGTAAATAATTTAGATATTTATTTTTAAATGTGAAAGTTATGGAGGGCTTAGAGAATGTTTAAGAAAGGAAACAATAGAAAGTGAAGAAGTTTGTTTGATATGGAATGAATTAGTGTTCCTGATGCTGCTTGAATTTTAGAATGCTTGAGCAGGAATGAATTATGATCCATCATTTCTCTGATAGACAAGAGGACAAAGACTCTCATCTAAATTTGCAGTTAATGCAGCAAATGGGGAATTCATATTCAAGATTCTAGACACATTGACCAATACTCTCTTCATGTTGCTTTCTCAGTTGGTCAGACTGCAAATTACAGACCTTACATTTCTATTTCTGCCATCATCTTTTGCTTCATGGCTATAGGCAGTCTAAGAAGGTATCCAAACTTTAAGCCCTCATAGTGATGCTTGGTCCTTAACCAAGAGTAACTGCTCTCATCGCAAACACAGTGAAAACCTCCTTTTGATCTTCTCTCGCATCCAGAGTCCATCTTAGTTTCAGCAAGGCATTTATGTTTTATATAGTGATTGATTAAAATTGAACATAGGATTCCTCTGGTTAAATATGTTATGATAATATCTCTGATAGGCATAGTGGCAAAAATAGGTAATATTTTGTTATAAGTACTCTACTAGCTTACATTCTTAAATCAAGGGGAAGAAGGATCCAAAATTTTTGTTAAATTTTGAATACTGCCTAATATAGGAACATACTCTATTATCAATAGTTACTAGAGGCTGATGAACAATAAAACAACTTTTATATATAAATTTGAGATTTTACCACATGAAAAAAATAAGAATAAAGCATTTTTTAACTTTATAAAAAGATATGAAGTCTTGTGTATAAATGACAAAAATGACAAAATTCTACCAAAAAGGGCTACATGGTTAAGATTATTTTAACTGATCTTTAGACTATTAGGAAGAAATGATACTAATTAGTGTTAAGATGGCAAGGCAAAGATCATACTGAATCTGGTATACACTATATAATATAATAGGCCCAAACAAGAATACTTTAAAGTACTATTCTCCTAGGACCTATTGACTTTAGTTGACCAGTATGGATATCAAATGTCTTTTTAGCTTCTTTATTACTAATTTATTCAACATTATTCATTAAATCCTTGGTGCATAATTTATATGCTCTCATAAATAGAGTATGAAAATACACTATACAAAGATTTTTCTCTTAGTCCAGTCTTGGCAGCTAGGAAACCGTGTGGGTGGAGTCACATGACAACTGAGACCTGAAGGAATTGTACTTTATATAGAAGAGCTTCAGAGCATGGAGGAGCCAGGGAATTAGGTGTGGTATCTAAAACACAGGCCATCTTGTGCAGGGGACTAGGGAAAGCATAGCATATTCAGTGACATATTTAGGAATTCATTATCTCTGCATAATTATAAGGAGTAAGATTTTTAGAAATGGGGAGGAAAAGCAAAGGGCTCAAAAACCATGTTAAGGAACTTAGATTTCAATTCTATAGGTCATGGGAAACCACTTAGAGGTTTTAAGGAAGTTTGTACTTAATGAATTATCATAATCATCGCAGTTTACTCAGGTAAGATAGATATAGACATAAGTATATATATAGATTTTTTTAAGTAGGCTCCATGTGCAGGGCTTGAACTCATGACCCAGAGACCAAGACCTGAGCTGAGATCAAGAGTCACATGCTTAACCAACTGAACCATCCAGGCACCCCATATTTCTTTAATGAAAAAAATCTGAGGAAATTTTATAACTGAGGATTTTCCATAGAAAGTGGAAAATTTGAGTAAGAAATCAAACAATGGAACAAAAACTATAGTTGATTTACTTAAACATTATTTAATAAAATTAATTACAAAATATTTTTGTATTGACCTGACATTTAGAACCTAGAAAATAACAAGAAATTAGTGAATCCCTTTGACAGGTATATTATAAAGGAAATGACTCTCTGACTCTTCCTCTCAGAGTTTCTGTTCTTTGTTCCACGTTGAACATAGTCCTCTGTTAGAATGATGGCTATGGTCCATGAGATCTTTTTTTTTTTTTTTAATATTCTATTTATTTATTTGAGACAGAGAACTACAAGCAGGGTGAGCAGCAGATAGAGGGAGAGGGAGAAGCAGGCTCCTCGAGGAGCAGGGATCCCCATGTGGGGCTCAATCCCAGGACCCAAGATCATGACCTGCGCCAAAGGCAGATGCCCAACCGACTGAGCCACCCAGGTGCCCTTTTAATACCCACCTCAGAGAGTTCTCAGAATGTCAAGGCTTTAATAGCTTGAAGTTCAGTTATCTTAGACTCTGCAGTTTTGCATATTCATATTTTTGTGCACAGCTTCATGAAGCATTAGGAATTCAGGGTATTCTTTGGAAATGACTCCCATCTATTTCCTAGGAATTTCTTCCTTGTTAATTGTGCTGTTTTTGATGTGGCACACTCCGGCTAGATTATATTCCTCTTCTCAGTGTAATATCTGAGGCTCTCTTTGGACTGTACCTTGAGTTAAAAGGGATGTATTAGGTGCAACTTTTGATTTTTGTGTCTAAAAGGCAGCAGCTTCTAGACTTACAAATTATACATACTTGTTCATAAAACTGTTTAGAAAATACCACTATTGTTTGGATGAAAAAGTGTAAACAAATATGAATTGCAAAGATATTAGGAGTTAAGTATAAAAATCAAACCCTAAAATATTTAACTATTTTACGATAGTAAGGAATTTCTAAACATGAAAATAGTGTAAGATATTAAAAATTGATATACTTGACTATATAAAAATTTAAAGCAGTGGCGTGTCCAAAACATAAATATTAAAATAACATAATGTATGGGAAAAGACACCTGTAACAATTATAAAAAACAAAGTTGGATATTCTTGCTTTATAACACAGCACACTGAATCCGTTTGTATCTTTTTTTTTCAAAGAAACTCTGGTATTCAAGTAGATCTATTTGTCACTGGGACTGCTGTTTTTTACGGAAATGTTCTTAAACACCCTAACATCTGGCTTTTCCTAGTATATATTTTCCTATAAAATATATGGCTAATTATATTATTCTTCATATATGATTATATTATTATCCATAACAAAACTTATTTTAATATTTTGATCATATTTTATATTTCCATTAATTTATTAGAAAAGGAAATCATATCTCAGATGAAATACATAATGGTGATTTGGGGATTAAGATTGTCACAGGTGATAACTTTGTCTTCCTCCCCCTCTTCCTTCTTTCCTTCCTGCTTCCTTTCCTTCCCTTCCCTTCTGTCCTTTCTGCTTCATAAAATCAGGTTATTGGATGATTTGTGTTTCCCCTGCTTTCTTGAGCAGTTCTCTCATCAGCACTCAAAATTGTTTCAGGTTTACCGGATTTACTCACTGACACACAGCTGAGCAGAGAAAATATAGGGCTTTTTCTTTACTGGGGCTATTACTGATTCTGTCTTTCTTTTGAACACCTGTCCAGTGGGTTTCAGGTAAAAACTGTTAATTATTAGCTCAAGCTAAAGATTTTGATTGGCTTTTTGTTTTGTTAACTTGTTAATTAAATTGAGAAAAGCAAAATGTCCATATTAGATGTAAACTTAGTAGGATTAGGCCCATAATGTCTTCATCTCTCTCTTCCAGCATTGCTAATGGTGTCTGGTGCATTGGGTGAGTGAGGGAAATTTGCATGACCTCATGGAGTCAGATTGAAGGGATATATACAGTGTCCACAATATCCTTCAGATCCTAACTCATCCCACCTTTGGAGAGTGTTTGGGTCTTATAGGAATGTTTGACCAGATCCTGATCTTGCAGTTTCTGAGGACATTTATCATTGATTTCTACCCCTTATGAATTCATTGGTTTCTCTTTCCATACATAGGATGGATGGATGGATGGATGGATGGATGGATGGATGGATGGATGGATAGTCTTTTTTTTTTTTTTTCTTTTTTTTTGATTTTCTATCTTACTTGGTCTTTCTTCATCTGTCAGAGACTGTGCACTGCTGGGATTCTGCAACATTCTCACCTAGCTTCCTGGCTCAGATGGTTCACTTAGAACCTTTGAAGGCTGTATGTGCTGGGCAGCATAGAGGATGGTCATACTGTGGCTTGCTGAATTTCCATTCAATTTGGAATCAACCTAGGAACATACTGTCCTGCAAACTAGACCCCCTCTCCATCTGGCTATACTCTCTCTGTCCTCTTAATTTGCTAATCCTCTGCACATTGTTGCATCTCCTCATTACCCGCACCCTGAGAAAGTCTTCTTTTAGAGCCTCCACACAGCCCGCCAACTTAATTTTCACTTTGTCATCCCATTTTACTCCTCCCCAACATAGACACTAGCATTGTCTATAATACAAGATTTTATTCAGTGTTCTAGCTCTAATTCTGGAACAGTCACAACAAAGGCACTCAGTAGATATTGGTTGAATAAATGGACATGAAATCCACAACAAAAGCCCTACTGTGTCAAGCATAGCCATCACTAGAAATGAATTTTAATGACCTATTTTAAAATAATGTTGAGTACTAACCATAATATGTTTACTATATGCTGAATTTCTAAAACAATTTAAAAATTCTGTGCACTAGAATTTGTATTTCAAATGAACTTTCATTTGTATTTCAAATGAACTGTTTGAAATGTTTCTATATAATTATTGAGATAATATTGTCATTTAAAATAGTTTTAGTATAATGTTAAGAAAATTTCCAGTCACATACAAAATCTGGACTTACTAACTTCGAGCCTGGCACTCCTATTGAATCACTACATTATTCTCATTAGTGACTTCTTAGGTTTCTATCTTCTAAATTCTGCAACACTGGACATCCTCAAGAGTACCATTTGCATGTCCCAGCCTGAACTTTGTTATAAATTGGGAAGAACTGCCTGAACAGTCTATTATTATTGTTGTTATTATTATCAATATTATTAATTTTGGTTATTGCCTTTACAGTATGGTAAAATGTTTTTTTAAAAGATTTTATGTATTTATTTGACAGAGAAAGAGAGAGAGCACAAGCAGGGGTAGAGGGAGAAGCAGGCTCCTGCTGAGCAGGGAGCCCGACACAGGGCTTGATCCCAGGACCCTGGGATCATGACCTGAGCCAAAAGCAGCCGCTTAACTGACTGAGCCACCCAGGCACCCTCAATATGGTATAATATTACACACATAGTAAGCCCTCAGAAAAATCTTGTTGAATCTTGTGGAAAATGCAGTTATTTCAAAATAGCATGAATATTAAGATAACCTTCTAGGGAAAACTTATAGTGCTTTGTTAAAAATAAGTAGGATGGCTATACTATACACAAATACATTGAAGTTGCAGGAACTCCTACAGCCTTAACTATGTTAATCCTACAGACATTTTTATGACTTTTTATTATAATAATGCAATATAAATTTCCAAAGTTATACAATTCACTGCCCACACAAAAATCTGCTTTCATATTTCCTGAGTAGACATTTTATCAAATGCCTAAAAATTGTTTAGTGGCTGGCAGATTCATGATTGGAAATGATCTGATAAATACTCTCTTTTATTTTGTAAAGAATTTCTAAGGGGTTTAATGAACATTAATACTATTATTGTATTTATTTCTTTCCTAAATTAATTATACTTATTTTCAGAGATTATCTTTACTTGCAGATACTACTTTTATTGATGTTACTAATTTGTATTATAAATATGGTAGTAAATACAAGCTAAGAGATGCATGATTCTATTTTGCCCTAATTTCATACACTACATTCATATTAATAAAATGAATGGGAGCTCTGTTTTTGAGGAAGACATTCAAATAAAACATCAGTGGAGTCAGAAAAGTTTATGCATGCAGTACTTTTTAAATATCCTATCATTAACCACTTTCACTGAAGACTTTTATGCATAAAGTAAGGAATGTCATTAAAATGTTCCTCTGCCAGAATAATCAATAGGCTATGAGTATAGCAAATTACCAACTGGGTGTTTCCAACTTTTGGTCCCTACTGACAGCTGAAAAATGGATACTTAATATAAGATGGTGGTCTTGGTAAAAAAATTTTAATGCGTAGCATAATTGAAGGAGGCATTTAGAAAAAATACTCTCTTACTGTCTTAAATTGAAAAAACAGAAGAAACATTATACAAATATAAGAATATATTATAGGACTATTATAAAGGAACAAATAGAATCATTGGAATATAGGATGAACCTAAATAAACAATGACTTTGGACAATAGTTGTGTAAGACATTAATAATTATAAAATTAAAATGAATGCTATATTAAATTTCAGGAAATTTTTTAATTATAACAAGTAAGGTTAAAAAAGGATAAAAAACAAAAATGCTTTGCTAGGGAAACATATTGCATACTACTTGGTAAAATTAAGGACTGCTGGTTATTTCTTGCAAGAAGATATAGTAAGGACTTATAGGGACTTCAAACATATAAATATCTTCTTGGAGGCACATTCTAATTAAAGTAGGTTGTGTAGGGGCACCTGGGTGGCTCAGTCTGTTAAGCGTCCAACTCTTGATTTCAGTTCAGGTCATGATCTCAGGGACTTGGGATGGAGCTGCATGTTGGACTTCCCGCTGGGTGTGGAGTCTGCTTAAGATACTCTTCCTCTTCCTCTGCTCCTCCCACCATGCTCCTATGCACACTCTCTCTCTTCTCAAAAAAAAAAAAAAAACAACAACAACAACAAAGTGTCATCTAGTGAATATTTGTTTTGCCTTCCCATGATTTCCCTCACTCGAAAAGCAGAAGAAAAAAATAAAAAGATCTTTAGGGAGCTCTCTTATGGACATAGTTCAATTCAAAGAAGAAGAAAAAAATAGAGGTATAAAATAAAAAAGAATCTTGGTGGGCGCCTGGGTGACTCAGTTGGTTAAGCGACTGCCTTCGGCTCAGGTCATGATCCTGGAGTCCTGGGATCGAGTCCCGCATCGGGCTCCCTGCTCAGCGGGGGGTCTGCTTCCCCCTCTGCCCTCTTCCCTCTCGTGCTCTCTGTCTCTCATTCTCTCTCTCTCAAATAAATAAATAAAATCTTAAAAAAAAAAAGAATCTTGGAGAAAATGGCAATGCCATCTTTTGCATTAATGAGAGAAGAGAACACTGGTTGAATTAATGCATGGATTTTTATTTGAGAAAAGTTGATTTCAAGTAGGCAAGATCAGTATTATGCATGATCATAGTGCCATAAGATTGTATGAGGCCTTCTGAGGTAGCTAGCATGCTAACATTGTATCACTACTGCCGGTGAGGAGAATGAAGCCTAGAGAGAATCCAGTTTAAGATTAGGAAACTACTGAGTGGTGTGAACTACGAGTAGTGATTGCATAAATGGTAGTAGTTTGAACTCACACTTAAATCCTATACCTTTAATAAAAACAGCTCTCAAAATTAATTTATTGCAAGATCATAGGTAACTAGTATTAATTAATAGTATAAATATTTGTAGTCTAGAAAATATTTTTCTTCTGCCTGATAATTTTTTTTCTTTAATCAAGCCTGATAATCAGAAAGTCCTAATTAAAATTTGCAGAGAAAACAAAACAAAAAAATTACATTGTCCTTTTTCGTATCAGGCAGATTTTAACAGTTTTAAATGCCAGAAATCTGTAGTGGCGCTAATAATACTTCATTTGAAAAACATGAAGTCACAGAGGTATGGCCCTTAATATTCTGAACTTTAGTGGTGGATTCTAACCTGGTTAAATTATTTTAAGTAAAATCTTATTTAAATGCCCAATGTATTAAGCTCTTCTTCTTTTTATTATTATTATTGTCTAAAACATCAAAGGTTAATTCTGGCTGAATGCATTATAAATCATTTGATTTTAAAATGTTTAAGTGATTGGCAATGTATTTTGTAAATATAAATTGTAAGGTGTCAGAAATGAGAAAAAATGATGTGTTTTTTGCCTGTCCCAATCTTATGCTTTGTAGCCTAATGAGATAAAGATGCATAAGAAAAATTAGGAAATAAAAATTTATATAAAAATGAGAAAGAAAGCCTCCATCTAAATTGACTTTTGATGATTTTAATAAAGGAGAGATTTAGGAGCGATTCAGCTAATCTGAATCTGGTTGTAATTACTATTTGTTTTTAAAAGATCTTAACTTACCCACTGAAACATTTAGGGATGTAATTGCTTGGTAAATAAGGGAAAATAGTTGTGAGTGATAGATATACTCACATTTATGGCTGGAATTAGTATCTTATATGAGTACTTATATTTTTTACATTTCTATATTTCATAAAATATTATTGACATTCTTTGTCTATTTTTTGTTAAATCACAATAAAAAGCATCATTTGCTTTTAATTCCACCATAGTCTCTGTGATGACTAAGTAAAATTTCCTTGATCCAGAATAGTTATTTTAAATGTTTAGCTAATTAGTGAACATTTTCAGAGAGAAAAGAGCAAACAGTAGCATAACCTTTATCATGTGCCAGACACTATTCTAAGTGCTTTCAAATGTTGTATCATTTAATCTTAACAACTCTGTGTTGTAAGTATGCTTGTTATTTCTACTTTACTGATAGAAAATTGAGGTAGAGAGTGTCAAAGCCAGGAAATCTGGCCCTAGAGTCCAGGCTTTTGATCAATAGGTTATACTACCTCTCAAGTGTGAAATTAAAATTATTTAACTTGAATCTGAAAGCGATTTTGATGTAATGCTTCCTCTCACATTGTTCTTTCAGTTCAATATAATCTCAGTTGCAGTGAGTCTAATAAATCATAAGCTTAGTAAAAACTATTTGGTAGAGAACAGCATCTAATACTGATTCTAACGATAATTAGCTATGTAATACTGAATAAATCATTTATCCTCTCTAGATTCAATAAAGGTCTTAGTTTCCTAGATCTGTTTTTACAAAGTATTTCAAACTGAGTGGCTTTACACAACAGAAATGTATTCAGTCAGTTCTGGAAACTCGAAGTCCAAAATCAAGGAATCAGCAGAGTTGGTTGCTTCTGGACGCTCTGAGGAAGAATATGTTCCATGCCTCTCTCCTAGCTTCTGGTGGTTTCTGGAATCCTTTGCATCCCTTGGCTGGTAGACACAAGGCTCCAATCTCTGCCTCTGTCTTCACATGGTATTCTTTCTGCATGTCTGTCTCTGTGTCTCTGTTTTCTCTTTTTATAAAGACACAAGTCATTGGATTAGGACTTTATCGTAACTGATTAGATACAAAAGCCCTATTTCCAAATAAAGCCACATTCTGAGGTTCTGGGTGGACATGAATTTTTTTTGGGGGGGGGCATTATTCAGCCCCATACAGACAGGATGATTTCAAACATCCTTTCAGTTATAACATTTTAAGCTTCTGGTTTTAGAGCTTAGGTAGCATTTGCACTCTTCTCCTCCGCAAGATTTTCATTAAGATTGGCCTTTGGTTTGGGATTATTTGATTATTTTTAGGAGATTTTAGTTTAGGGTTGGATATCTTGGAAAAGAAGTGATAACTTCTCAGGCAAATATTTACCCCTACCTGAGATGTTTAAACCATAAATATCATATTTTATAAAAGGTTCTAATGTAATAAATTATTTTATATTGATTTAATTTAATTATAGTTCTCCTTTTCCTTCTTCTAATACATACGAGACACTAGTTTCATGGGACTAGAGCAGTTCTTTGCTGACTTAGCATTTAGAAATTTCTAGTACTTAATAATTTGTTCCATTCACACCCATCATGAACTCTGTATTTGTCATCCGTGAACCCTGTTACTGTTGGCTGACTCGGTTGATGAGGTAGACTTTGAAGTTGTTTTGCTGGAGTTGTTCTAAAAAGCAATTTAAACATATTCCATGTTTATGTTTGAATTCACTGTACTCACCAGATAATATTACAAATATTGAAAATTTGGTTATTTAAAGGTGAAATAAGAGTAAAGAAAAATAATCCTTTTGCAATGGATTTATTTTCTTTCCTTCCTTCCCTTTCTCCCTCCCTCCCTCCCTTTCTATTTTCCTTCCTTCCTTTCTTCCTTATTTTCTTTTATGTTTCCCTCTTCACTCTATCACATCCAGACAACTCAGTATCATTGTCAGGACACAAATGTAGGTAATTAAAAAAAAATACATATCCTGGATTAACATTATAAATTGATTTCTGGCAATTGTTAAGAGTCTTCTTTGCCAAAATTAGAATGTTATCAGTAACTGTATTAGTATGCTTGAGTTGCAAATGCAATTTTTATCTAAGTTTTCTGAAATATAATTATATTTAGAATGAAAACAATAGCACCTTAAGGGTTATATAATAAATCTTGAACATGACTTGATATTGTTTTGTCCAGTAATGTGGAAATAACTGTATTATAGCTATGGGTGTTGTATGTAAGTGATGAATCACTTAACTCTACACCTGAAACTAATATCACACTGTATGTTAACTAACTGCAATTTCAATAAAAACTTGGAGGATGGGGCACCTGGGTAGCTCAGTCGGTTAAGCATCTGCCTTCAGCTCAGGTCATGATCTCGGGGTCCTGGGATCAAGCCCCACATTGGACTCCATGCTCAGCAGGTAGTCTGCTTCTCCCTCTGCCCCTACCCACCTCTCTCTCTGTCTCAAATAAAATAAATAAATAAAATCTTTAAAAAAAACTTGGAAAGAAAAAAAATATATACTGCATTGTTCTTCATTTTTTAAAATTAACATTCAAGTGCTTTCTTTGTCCTATTGAAGTGCTAGGCAGTGAGGACTAGGCACTAGGACAGTGTTGATTGAAGGAATAATTTCCACCTTCAATAATTCATAATCTAGTTAAAGACACCGGTACCTACATACATGACAGCCTCAGTTTGGGCGTTAATGTGACTTACGCCAAGTGACTTACCATGAAGGAATCTTAGAACCTTTAGTGAACATTTGAAAATGGCTCACTACAGCATAATGAATTATGACTTTTGGACAGCTAAGTATACTATTTTAAGGATACTTTTAATTTTCAATTATTTTAATTATAATAATCTGAACTGTAGATAAATAACATCACTATTCCTTCATAGTGGGAAATATTTTATATTCAACATTTTATAAATTATAATTAGTATAAAGAATATTATTGATAACTTCCACAGTATTAATTTTTTTGTAGCAGATCTTATTCTCGGTCTTCTGGAATATACTTAAATAAATGAAACAGTTAGTTGGCTATAAATGACTATTATCTCTAGTGCTTGGGTTTGCAAGTTTAATTAACCTACAATTCTAATACTTCTAGTCAAACTCACTACCTTCTTTTCTTATCCATTACTTCTAAATACAACATGTTATAGACTCAGTCACTTTATAGATTGGTATATAGTACAAAATACTCTACTTCTGTTTATTTTCAGTATCTGCTTTTATTCTCAGAGGTGTGTATTAGATAAGGCATGGGGATATTTTAATCATGCATGACAAAATAAGCTAGCAATAAAGAAATGTCCCATGGATCTGATTGCATAAACTCTATAGCTATGCAAAGAGCCTACTGAAAATCAAATTTTGCTTCTCACCCAAGCCTGCTTTCCTCTTAGTAAATGGAACTACCTTCCACTCAGTTTATTCCAGAAGTGAGCCTCCTTCACTCTTCCTTCTGTCTTATCTACCACTAATACTAGAGTCTTCTTCCTTAAACATCTCTCACCTCATTCCTGGTTCTCTCTACCCCTGCTGCCTCCGCCTTCACCCATACCACTGCCATCTTTTTGGATTCCTACTGGAGCTTCCTAACCTTTCTTTCCACAAAAATTCCTTCCCCCTCCAACCCATTCTTCACCCTACAAAATTGATAATTTTATTTTTGTGTTCAGAACCTTTCAATTACTTCTTATTCCTGAGATAAAACTCAAACTCCATAATATGGTCCAAAGGAGAATTTGCAAATGATAAAAATCACAACTTGTTTCCAAATATAAAATCAAAATATATTCAAGATTTCATTGAATATAAAATACTACAACTGTTACAAAGGAGAATCAGAGATAGACATAGATGGGTGATAAGGAGTGCTGAAACAAAACTTTTAAGAGATGCAAAACTGTATTAGATAGCAAAATTGTAATGTTTGGAATCATCTTTTTTACAGGACAGAAATCAATGGTATCTTTACTGGACAAATTCATTTGCATTTTTATAGACAGGGATCACTTGCACCTCCATCAATTTTCCATAAGTTAACTTGGGTCTCTACAAAGTGGCAAAAGAGTCCAACCAAACATTAGGGCACAGAGCCCTGTAGAGTCAGATAACTTGGAAGTTTCCTCTAAATACTCTACCTTCTATTGAAGGGTCTCTCACTATTCTGTTTGTCCAAAGTTCTTCGCAATTTTTACTTACAATGACTTGGAAGGCATTCTATTTTGAACCCATGTCTTCCATCCTTCTCATAGGATAGTATCCTTATTTTCTGTTCTTCAAACATCCTGGAGTTTGATTCCCAAACAGTTCTTGCTTTCCCTATTCTCAGGGCTCTCAAATTTGGTCTCTTTTCTTGGAACTTTCTTTCCTTTGCTGTTTTTTTAAGCCTTTTTTCTGTAGATATTTCTTTCAAAGATCACTTTCTCATGGCAGTTTCTATGAAACTCTGTTCACTTAGGTCTCCTTTGGTATATTCTTATAGCATCCAGGACACCATCATAGTAACACTATTTGTTACTTAATTTGTAATTGCCTGATCACTGTTTGTACTACCCATTGGTCTGAAAATTATGGAAGAGAAGGGAACTTCTCTTTTTATTACACATCTCTAGCTAGACATATAGAAGGCACTCAGGATGTATTTGTTTAATGAATTTGTATTCATAAGAAATATATTTTATGTATTTTTCTTCTTTAAAGGTTTGCATTTCTTCATTGTTTTTCCTACATTTTTTTAGAATTTGCATATTTCTTATAAGTAATGGTCTTCTTTACTTATATCACCAATAGTAATTATATGTTTTACTTTATTCATTAATTTATTTATAAATACAATATAAACTTAACTAAGTAGCTAAGATTATAAAGTTAGGTGCATTTCTTACCAAGCAGATAAGCAGATAAATGAGCTACTGTCATTTTTTCATCCAGTTAGTCTATAACAGTTACCAAGCAGCTACTCACCATGTTGGAAAGTAGGAATTCATGGGAAAAAAAGAGAGAAAGGGGGGTGAGTGAGCACTCATGTGCACATTCTCATGTGGATTTCAGAGGCTAATGCAAATATTTATAAGATTTATAGTCAACTTCAGAAAGAGCACAGTGGTGGCACAGGAGAGAATGATTAGTTCTGCTTGGATATCTCACAGAAGTGTCCATGGGGAGAAATCACTGGAAGTGACATGAGTGTTGCAAGTACAATAGGATATGAAGAAAGCCATTTCACACTGAGGGAGCAACAAGGACAAACCATGGAGGCATGGTATTTTTAGAAAAATGAAATAGTGCCGTGTCATTGCAGGATAGCATGCATTTTAGGTAGAAGATAGAGGCAGATTTCAAGTGGCTTTGAATGCCACAAAAAAAGATTTTGGAATTAAAACTGTAGGCAAAGACAAACCACCAGTTTTAAATAGGTTTGGATTTTGGAAATTCACTCTATTTGAATGTAGGATAGCAGTTTCCAAAGTGTTCTTCACTGCAAGATTGTTGGAATTTTGTTCTCTATGTACCTTTGTAAGCTAAAATATTTTTTTTAAAGTAAGTTTTCCTAACATTGGCTGACACCGGTATGCTTACTTAGTCTGTATGCTGGCCAAATGTCACCTGCAAATCACCTAACACCCAGTACTCTGACGGAAGAGCAGGGCTCCCATAATGCAGAGGGGTGAGCAATGGTGCCCTCCCTCACTTATTACTTTGCTTTCAGCATACTGCCAAGTATTACAGAGTATGTTCCTGGTTAAGTGATATTTACAGATAATATTATTGAGTTTAAACTATACTAACACTTCACAGAAGAAAAAGTTATTTTGAGAAGATTTGTGTGGAAGAGAAATGACAATCTAAGTACAAGTATGTGTCTGGGGGGTGGGGGAGGCAGCCAACACAACACTTCTACTCCCAGCTGTTTTTCAGCTATACTACAAGGTTAAACAGCAGTGATGATCTAATCAAATCTGACAAGAAAGCAGCAAGAAATTGATATGATTAAGAAGACTATATGAACTATGGATTTCCATGTACCATCTTCAATGATGAACTTTGATCTACTTTATAATGTGTCTTAAGACATAAGCTAGTCACATAGTATGTGGCCTTCAACATTGGCATGACATTTTCAAAGAAAACGTCTATACTATAAAGACAAATATGGATTTTTTTTCTGGAAATTTTTAAAGTGTTGCAATACCAAATTAATGTTTCATAACTGGCACTAAACTTAATGGTGAATGGTTACAAGTTTCTTTTGAGGTTTCTTATGTTAGTAGAGTAGTACAGCTATAAAATGTATAAATAATAACATAAAAACCTATTAGGGAGGCATGCTCAAGAATCTTTTCACTATGATAGAGGTGTGTGATTTTTAGATAGCTGAACATTATTTAGTAAATGGATTAAGGGAGAGTACAAAGGGAAGAGATCTCATTGGAATCCTTTTGTTAAGTCATTGTTGAGACCCTTTGTATCTTTTGCTCTATTTATGTAGCAATATATTTCTGTAGGAAATTCATAAAAAAATCTTTCTTCATTGAAAGCAAACTTAATAAATAGATTAAATAGATAAAAGCTATGAACCACATATTTTATATTCAGGCTTTCATTTATTAGGAGATAAATTGATATAGTCATATGGAATGGGTGGTTGATGAGCAACTGCTATTGTTTTATCAGGCTATCCCAATGACTCAAGTTTTTTCTGCTGATATATTCATATAAGAGGAACTTAGATAGGCTTGCCAAATTAAAATAAGTCCACCAGCACATGGGAAAACATGAACTTAAATGTATCGGAAGAGGCAGTTCTATTGTAAGTTAGCATTTGCTAATGAAGGAATGAATTGAGTAACTCCTAAAAGTGGTCATCCATCCAAATCCTATCAAGATGAGACAACTTCTGAACCAGAAAAGATAAAATTTATGATATATAACGGAAGTTATTTATTTATTTTTTTGCTAGTTTACTATTGTTCCTCCTGGGGGAAAAATGTCTCTGTCCAGATTTCCACAAAATTCACACTGCATTTATTGTATTTATTGTTCTTCGTGTTTTAGCTCATTTATTAGAAAATAAACATTCTTGAGTGTGAGGGTCAGATATACTTTTGTTTGTTTGTTTATGTTTTGGCGTCCAAGTAGTCTAAGATTTTGTACAATAAGTACTCAATGGGACTACTTTGAATTGAATGGTTTGTTACTAAAACACTGGTCTTTCAACAGTAGAAATCAAGTATCAGGAATCTTATATGAGATAATCAAACTATTATGTATATTTATGCTACTGTGAACTCTTTTCATATTTTTTGAAGAGAACCTGAATTGAAATATAATTAATTTTGGTACTCAGAACTTTCTATATAGATCCAAATATATATGTACATCTACATGCCTCCAAAGAACAAGCATTTTGGAATTTACAATTGTCCACTACATTCGCCACCAAAAGAGAGTTCAAACTATTAAACTGGTACAATATGGCAGCACATATTTTTTTTTTAAAGATTTTATTTATTTATTTGACACAGAGAGAGAGAGAGAGAGAGATCACAAGTAGGCAGACAGGCAGGCAGAGGGAGAGGGAGAAGCAGGCTCTCTGCTGAGCACAGAGCCCCATGTGGAGCTCCATCCCAGGACACTGGGATCATGACCTGAGCTGAAGGCAGACCCTTAACCGACTGAGCCACCCAAGCACCCCACCATATATGTTTTTGAAAGACTTTGTATATTATTCTTTTGCTGAGTGTAGAGAAGTTAATTTGCAAAAACAATGAAAAGGAAAAATATATTTCAATAACTAGATCTTCTGAATATTGAAAACTCATACTGAGATATACTAATATCAGAGGAATAACTAATTGCACAGGTACATTTTGTGACTTACATATATTCTATTCTATTTACCTGTATTTCTGTAGGAATTATTTGACATGTATTAAAGAAAATCAAGCCTGGTCTTAAGTCATTGTTTCATTTTGTATTTTGTTTTCCCTATGTCGAGCAAAATTCCAAGAAGAGATGTTAGGTGATTTTCTGATTTTAGAAGTTGAATTAGAGAAAAAAAAATACTATTCAAATCAGATTGATACTTAAAATGCTATAATATTCAACCACTTTCGACCAGGTATGCACGAGATGATGAAATGACTCTTCTGTGAAGTTAGATAATCTTGATGTTCAGCAGTTTAAGATGTTAATGTATCCCCAGGTTGCCAGATGAGTTGATGACTATAGTACTTAGAACAGACAACAGGAAGTGTTCTAACAGGTCAACACTAACACTTAAATGGCTTAGCACAAGCTTTTCTTAAGCATACAAAGTCTAAAACAGATATTCCTGATCAGAAGAGGATCATTTATAACTTAGGTTTCTTTTTTTTTTTTAAGATTTTATTTATTTATTTGAGAGAGAGAGAATGAGAGACAGAGAGCATGAGAAGGAGGAAGGTCAGAGGGAGAAGCAGACTCCCCGCTGAGCAGGGAGCCCGATGCGGGACTCAATCCCAGGACTCCAGGATCATGACCTGAGCCGAAGGCAGTCGCTTAACCAACTGAGCCACCCAGGCGCCCATAACTTAGGTTTCTTCCACTTTCTGGCTTCACCTTCCTTAAAGACCTTGGAATCTTCTGTGTTTGGCTGATGGCTGGGAGCTTGAACCAGAAGATTCCAAGTAGGAAGGGCATGAATCACTTCCACACTCCTGTTCAGTTTTTCTGTCTTCACCCTATTTCAGGAATCACTAGGGAATGCCCAGGAAGCGATTCTGCAGTTTCTATCACAGTGAAGGAAACGTTAAGTGTTCCAGTGCCCAGGGGCTGTAAAGACTAAATGTCATTTTCCAAAATGCCTGCTAAGCTGAGTCATTTGGAATTACTGAATTAAATGGTTGACAATAATTATCTACAATTTGGGAAGCAGCCAGGTGCGTTTATGATAGTTTTTTAGAAATTGTGGGCTTAAGAGATGGATGGAGATTGTGAGATTGAATGGTGAATGTTTGGAATAACCTAAATTATTTAAATATGAATGTGTTTTCTGTCTTTACTCTTGAAAAGACAGAATGTCTTTTCATTCTGTCTTCTTTCATGTAACTAAATGTTTTTTTCAAGTTACTTTAAAGCAATCTCTTAATAAAGTGATGCCTGGGAGAGAGATTACCAAGAGGGAAAAGAAAAACAAAAAAACACTGAGAAGTTAGGACAAAGAATAGGGAAAGTTACCAAAAACACAAAAACAAACAATAGATGTGTTTTAACAACTTGATTGAAAGTTAACAAATTACTATATATATGTACGCATGTACTTACTTTAGTATCTTCTTTCTCTCCTATATTCTCACCCTCTTTTTCAAGCCAGAAAAGGACTTATTTTGTTCTTGTAACTGGGAGTTTAAGAGAAAGACTTCCAACTTGGCTCTATCCTGGGGGCACAAATGATGTTATAAAGGTTCAATTTCTTGATGCACCTCAGAAAGATTGTCTCCCTTTTGTCAGACAGAATGGCCACTAGCAGTTACCACTTTACTAACTGGAATGAAAGGAGCATGCTTCAGTCATTTTGACCTCAGCTGAATGTTGTAAAGGGATATGTCCTTTTCTGCATTTCCTCTTTTTTTCTTTCTTGATTGTACTGTTTTAGAGTCATAACATTACCCTAAATCAACTTGACTTAAAGACATCATTAAAAATTATAATGACACTCATTTAATCTTTATAGTCATCCTGGAATGGATAGGCACTCTTAAAACATCTTTATCTTATGGTGGAATTAAGTAACTTGCCTGAGATCACACAGGTATAAACTGTTTTTGTTTCTGTCTTAACTCTCACAGTCTGTTTACTTTCTTTTCTTGGAATATGCAAGCCGTAGATACATAACAATTGATATTCTGATACTTGCTTAGAAATTTAACTTCTTTTTAGCTCAGCCCTTTAGATAGTACAGTTGTTTGCTGGCTACCTCTGATATTTTACAACTTATTTTTAAAATGTAGATGATATTTGGTATCATCCACCAGATGGATACCAAACAGATGTACTCTATATAATTCTAGAAAAGAGCAAATGCAGGGCATGATCATATATATCATTGAAGCAAATTTAATTTAATTTCCTTCTGATAAAATTTCTACAGTGAAGCTATGAATGATTCACTCAACTCCAAATAACCCCTGGGGATCTTGATTCACCTTCCATCCCAAGTGGTAGGAACTCAGTTTCTGTGATATCCTGCAGCTTAACAATAAATAAATAATTATATAAATGATGGCTTTTTGGCTAAGATAAGGGATGTAAAATATTTTCAATTCTGTGAATGAGCAGGAATGAAGCTAATTAATTAAAACTGTCGGGAATTTCTTTGAAGAATTCTATGATTAAACACAAGGCTTTATCATGCAACAATTAAATAAATTTGGCCTCAGGTATCTTTGCTCATTCCCCAGGGAATGAGTGATGAAATTCTAGTTTAGAATTATACTTTATTAGAGATTTATCTATTTTAATTGATTCAGCTTTCACTATAAAACTCCAATGGAATAGCTGATGCAAATGGCATATTATGTTAATATATAAACCTCTCATGAGTTATCTTCAATTTCAACAAAAGATGAAAACATAACTTGTTGGATGTTTTGTGAAAATGAGTGAAAAATAGTAAAAATTAAATGAACCATAATAGTTTGTATTATCAAGAATGTTTTCTTATGCTAGATGAATCTTAAAATATTCTTAAATGCCCACAGGTAGGCACAGGTAAGATTTCAGAGTGAAATTTAAATAGAGTAATGTTAGTAAAGAAAAATTGATCATTTAGAAGGAGACCTCTTGGACGCCTGGTGGCTCAGTTGGTTAAGCGACTACCTTCGGCTCAGGTCATGATCCTGGAGACCCTGGATCGAGTCCTGCACCGGGCTCCCAGCTCGGCAGGGAGTCTGCTTCTCCCTTTGACCCTCCCCCGTCTCATGCTCTCTCTCTCAAATAAATAAATAAAATCTTAAAAAAAAAAAAAAAGGAGACCTCTTTGTTGTTGTTTCTTAATTGAAGTGTAGTTTATACACAATATTACATTAGTTTCAGGTGTACAACATAGTGATTGGACCAGTCTACAGTATGCTTTATTCACCGTAAGTGTAGCCTCCATGAACCACCATACAATGTTGTTCAATACAATTTACTATATTCCCTATGCTATAACTTTCCTCCTCATGACTTATTCATTCCATAACTGAAGGTCTATATGTCCCACTCCCCTTCATCCATTTTGCCCATACCCTACCTTCACCCCTATGGTAACCATTAGTTTGTTCTCTGTATTTATGGGTCTGTTTCTGCTTTTTGTTTGTTTATTCATTTGTTTGTTTGTTTTTAGAAATCCCATATAAATGAAATCATATGGTATTTGTCTTTCTTATTTTACTCAGCATAATACCCTCTAGTTCCATCCATATTGTCGCAAATGGCAAGATCTCATCCTTTTTTATGGCTGAGTAATATTCCATTATCTATCTATCTATCTATCTATCTATCTATCTATCTATCTATCTATCCATTCATCTATTGATGGACACTTGGGTTGTTTCCATATCTTGGCTATTGTAAATAATGCTGTGATAAATATAAGGGTTTTTATATCTTTATGAATCAGTGTTTTTTTTCTTTGGGTAAATAGCCACTAGTGTAATTACTGGATCATATGGTATTTCTATTTTTAATTTTTTGAGGTATCTCATACTGTTTTAGGAGAACATTTTTTAATGAGAGATAATATTTCCTTTTGAGAGAAAATTTTAGTTGAAAAATAAATATTTTAAAATGCATAAATCCCAAGCACTGACTTTTTTTGAGACTATTATGGTTACTGATCATGAATGCATTGGTGTTTGTGTGAGTTCTGTTATTAATGATATATTGAAAAATTGAGTACAAGAAGTAAAATGAAATGCAGGTAAGTGAGGCCCACATTTGAGGAGGACATCCTAATATTAATAAATAGTCAAAGTCCTCTTTAGTAGCAAATTAATTTATCCTTCAGGAGCTATAATTTGAAACAAATAATATGAACTAAGTAAACAGAGTATAAATTTGTAGTTTATAAGTTGTTTTTCTGACAAAGTTGGTACCAACTCTTCCTTTGACCACGTATCTCTTTCGAATGGGGTTGGTTTGTGAAAAGAACAAGGTGTAGCTCGAAAATTCAGACCATAGAACAATGAATATTAAAACTGTGATTGAGTCTCTGTTTCAGCCTTTTTTTTTTTTTTAAGATTTTATTTATTGATCTGCTACAGAGAGAGAGAGAGAGAGCAAGAGTACAAGCAGGGAGTGTGGCAGGCAGAGAGAGGAGCAGGCTCCCTGTCAAGCAAGGAGTCCGATGAGGGACTAGATCCCACCAACCTGGGATCATGACCTGAGCCAAAGGCAGCCGCTTAACTGACTGAGCCACCCAGGCATCCCTCTGTTTCAGCCTTTTATACAAAATTTTTAGTATTCTCTATAACTAAATTCAAAACCTTGGAATCAGTGAACTCAGGATTCACTGGACAAAATTGGAATAGGTTTTGATGGTATAATAGTTTTCCTTAGTGTCAGTTATTTAAGAGTGGGGTAATTATATTTATTGATTTGAGTTTTATGACCATTATAAAGAATATGTAAGAATTTGAAATATTGATTATAATAGTTTCTTATCAGCATCTTATGAATGTATATATTTCAACATAGTGATTGAATGAATACATTCTGCATGATGAAAATATTTAGGGGAATTAAATTGCTAAAATTTAAACATTAAATTGCTAAAATTATTTTTCTATAATGAGAAAATGTCATTATAGTAGAATTAAAGCTGGAAAGAATCTTGGAGATCCTATAGGAAGTAGACTTCCTTCTTTTCAGAGTTGAAAGAAGAAGGTTTAGGTAATTTATCCATGATTGTAGAGCAAATTGGCATAATTTGGAATACAACTGAGAGTTTTTAAAAAGTATCTCAGGGTTGTTCCACCATGCTCTTCTTAAAAATTATTTCATCCCTCCCATCCCCCACCCCTACTTTATTCCCTTTCTCCTTTCTTCCTTCCTTTCTTTCCATATGCATGGAGTTCTCACCCTGAGCTATCTTGGACATTGGTGTTACAAAGCTAGAGACTAGTCTGATTGTAGCCACTGATAATATAAATGCAAGTGTGATCTGAAACTCATTCAGACAGTAGTCTAGTTCGGCAGTGCTCAGTAAGAGCATCCCTGGAGCCACTGGGCAATAGGATAAGAATTGCCTTAGTATTTAATTCAGACCTCCTTTCTCAATTACTCCTAGAGGGTTTCCACAACCCTAACTGTGTGAATATAGTAAAGCATAAATTGTATTGAGAAAGACCTAATACACACTTAGAAGGAAAAAAGTATACAGAGTTTAGTACACAATTAGCATAAATATTCTTACATATAATAAACCATAAATGATATGCAGTGGTTTCAGGCTTTTCTCATTAAAGAACTTGAACATTTCTAGGTAAAGAGATATTATTTGTTCAAACCTAATGGATTTCTACTTCTCTAAAATATTGCTCAGATTCCTGGGGACATCCAGCTCTGTATATAATGGGATATCTTTTTAATTTTTTATTGGAGTTATTAATATCATTGGCAGTTGTCTTAAGTTTTGTCACTACCTTGCTAATGAAAGCATGCTTTCATATGCTTTTGAAATACTAGGTGATGTCAAGCTTCTCTGCATCTCTGTTCCCTTTTTTTTTTATTATTATTATTATGTTCAGTTAGCCAGCATATAGAACATCATAAGGTTTATTGTAGTGTTCAATGATTCATTAGTTGCATATAACACCCAGTGCTCATCCCAACACATGCCCAACCCGGCTACCCCATCCCCCCACCGCCCCTCCCTTCTGTAACCCTCAGTTTGTTTCCCGGAGTCCAGAGTCTCTCATGGTTTGTCTCCCTCTCTGATTTCTTCCCATTCAGCTTTCCCTCCCTTCCCCTGTGGTCCTCTGTGCTATTCCTTACGTTCCACATATGAGTGAAACCATATGATAATTGTCTTTCTCTGCTTGACTTATTTCACTTAGCGTAATCCCCTCCAGTTCCATCCACATCGATGCAAATGGTGGATATTCATCCTTTCTGATGGCTGAGTAATATTCCATTGCATATATATACCACATCTTCTTTATCCATTTGTCTGTTGATGGCATCTTGGTTCCTTCCACAGTTTGGTGCCTCTCTGTTCTGATTCAAGAATTTTGTGAGGGGAATGGAGGGGAGAAATGAACTTTGTGTCCTGCATTTGTTCTGTTTCAATATTTCAATAGCGCTTCCCCATTTGTATTATCTACTCTAAAGTGAAAAAAAAAAGGAAAGAAAAAGAAAAAGAAGAAGAAAGAAAATGGAGGCTTTAAGCCATTTTGTTTGCAAGAAAATATATATTACTAACTTGGGTTTGGCTCTAATTTGAATGGGTCACTCACTGGCTAGAAATGTAATTTCTTTTTTGAATTGGAAAGAGCAACATAAGGGGATGAGTGGTGACAAATACAAAGGAAACAGTCACTTGGTCATTGGATAACTACTTATGTGACAGTCAAGTGTCACCCCATCCTCCTCTCCCCAAAAATATCTTGAAGAAAAAAGAAGTAAATACAGAGCTTAAGAAGTCACTAATTTTACTCTCATTGGTATTGTGATGTGGAAACTTAGAAACCCTCTATGGCTTTATCACTTTATCCAATCCAATGGTCATTTGCAGTTTATGATTTTAAAATGTTCAATACATATGGACAAATGACAAAAGTATATCAGAACAAGAATTAAAATATGTTTACAACATTTTTATTAAAGACTAGTTTAAAGCAATCAGAAACTGGCGGGATGAAGTATTCTGAGGCAATCTCTACTCTGTGTATTTCATATTCCATGCTATTCATTAAAAATGCCCTCATATTAAGCATGGCCTTTTTGGCTCTGACTAAAGACTCTATTAAAGCTTACGTTCTTAATATTTGTCATTGTAAAATTTGGGGGAACTGGCAAAGCGATTCCTGAAATGATGCTTCATTTGCTTCACTATCAAGTGCTAGAAAAACTATTTTCATGAAATGTGCCCACAAACCATTCACGGTAAAAACTTGAGGGTGTTTTCACTGAAGCTTGTGCTGTACATCTGAAAAACCAATGATGCCTAAAGGAGTTTGGAATCACAAGTTTGTGAGATTAAAAAAAAAAAAAGGCAAAGAATACTCAGTTTGAAGGAGAAAGTGCAAGAAAATGACTTTTTAAAGCAGTTTGACATTTTTTGTTATATTACTTTAGTGTGGAAGTAAATGTGCATATCCTTCATAGATCATAGGAATTTTTAAATGTGTAATTATGTAATTTAATGTAATAACTATGTAGCCTAAATGCAGCCTAAAAATTGGTTGATATTTTATCAGTCTCTAGATTGTTTTACATAGTTAGGATCACTACAGGGAAAGAAAAAAAATATTCCAAATGATTAAGTAACTTTAGCCTATTATTGAATCAAAGATATAAAATAATATATGCTATGTGTGATGATAACCTGCACATTTTTAACTAATGAATATATTACTAAGATAAAATATGCTAATTTCATGAGAAAACAATATAACTGAATTCCAAATTATGCTAGTTTGGTTTCCTCTTGACTATACTTTGATGCTGGAAGACATTGCATTATATGTTTATGAGTTTCAGAGCATATTCTGAATATATTCCTTGTATCTCTATTTATCAATGAAATGTACTTTTGATCCTTTCCTAGTGTGTTCTCTGTTGCTTGCTTGCTTACTTGCCTTTTTTTAAGATTTATTTATTTATTTGAGAGAGAGCACGCACAGGAAGGTCAGAGGAGAAGGAAAGAGAATCTCAAGCAGACTCCACGGAGCCTGGAGCCCATCGCAGGGCTCAGTCTCACAACTCTGAGATCCCAAACTTGAGATCATGACCTGAGTTGAAAACCAAGAGTCAGTGGCTTAACCAACTCTGCCACCCAGACACACCCTCTCTTGCTTTCTTAGTAAAGCTAATTTGACCATCATCCCATCATCCATGGACCCTTGCGTATAAATTTTCAAGATGTTGCTATTTCTTTAGTAATTCTCCATTTTATCTACCAAGTGTATGAATGGTAATTAGAAGATTGGAAGATGGAGGAGCTCCTGGGTGGCTCAGTCTGCCTTCGGCTCAGGTCATCATCCCAGGACCCTGGGATTGAGCCCCATGTTGGGCACCCTGTTCAGTGGGGAGTCTTCTCCCTCTGTCCCTGCTTGTGCTCGCTCTCTCAGTTGCTCACACTCTCTCTCAGATAAGTAATAAAATCTTAAAAAAGTTTGGAAGATGGAAATACTTGAGTTTTTCTCTGCATTGTATCATAATTTGCTGATGTATCTCACTCAAAGTTATCAAAATTCTTTATCTCTCTATATCATTTACATAACACTTTCTACCTTAAGTGCAACTACTTGCATTCCTACCGCAGTTCCCTATTACATGCCAAGCTTTTAGAAAGGAGATTGTTAGTTTTATTCATCTAGATGCTTAGGCGTCTGCCTTCGGCTCGCGTCGTAGTCCTGGAGTCCTGGGATCGAGTCCGCATCTGGCTCCCTGCTCCTTGGGAGCCTGCTTCTCCCTCTGCCTATCTCTCTCTTTCTCTCTCTCTCTGTCTCTCATGAATAAATAAATAAAATCTTTAAAAAAAAAAGAACTGTCAAGGGTCTGACAAGTTAGCCTGCCAGTTGTGTTGGCAGAAGACCTGAGACTCCATGGTACAGCAGGAGCTTCATGTTTACATTGTTTCCTCTTGCCCCTGGGGCAATTCCCGGGGCCGGGGGGCGGGGAGGTTATTGGGAAGTGGGCACAGGTAGATACTGTACACAAAATGGATTGGTGTCACAGTTGAGAAACTCTGAGCTTAGGACACCCTAATCTTCTAAAGGGAGGTATTAGCTAGCAAATTTGCCTTCTGCTATGAGAGAGACTATCATTATATCCCAATATAATGGATGCTAGCCACGCATCCTTAAAGAATTTGCTTTGTTTCCACCTCCATTTCTAGTGGGCCCAGTAGTGGTACTCAGTCCTTTTACATTAAGATTGTTTTGTCATACTTGAATTGTTCATTCATGTACAGAATCTCAATTGATTCTACATATCCTTTTGAAAAGACCTCTAGTTTCTTGACACCTATGAGAATGCTATTTTAAACTTTTACTGGGATTTGGGGGGCACATTTTAGCATATTTTGAATTTAGAAATATCAGAATCATGCTGCAATTACTTTTGAAAGGTGTTCTGGATTAGATAATATTTTTGTCATAAAAAGGAGGATGTGATTAAGTTACAATTTTAGACCATGTTGCAATGGATATTACTTTCAATAGGAAGTAATAGTCACCAATTTTTGAAAGAAATAACTTAAAATGATGGGGATTTTGAAATCTGGAATAAGACAGATATTATTTTTCTTTAAAAAAAAATATTTCGGCGTGCCTGGGTGGCTCAGTCATTAAGCGTCTGTCTTTGGCTCAGGTCATGATCCCAGGGTCCTGGGATCGAGCCCCTCATCAGGCTCCCTGCTCCACGAGAATCCTAATCCTCCCTCTCCCACTCCCCCTGCTTGTGTTCCCTCTCTTGCTGTGTCTCTGTAAAATAAATAAATAAAATCTTAAAAATATATATATATTTCTTGGAGTGCCTGGGTGGCTCAGTTGGTTAAGCGTCCGTTTCTTGATTTTGGCTCAGGTCATGATCTTAGAGTGGTGAGATTGAGCCCCACCTGGGCTCCGCACTGGGCATGGAGCCTGCTTAAGATTCTCTCTCTCCCTTTCCCTCCGCACCTGCCCCCCCCCCACTTATGCACACACGTGCTCTGTGCTCTGTCTCTCTCTCTAAAAATAATAATAATAAACAAAAATTAAAATTAAAAATAATGCTTCCTTTTTTTGTCTATGTGATTTTAGGCAAGTTATTTAACTTTAGTTTTTTATCTATATGATAGTACTTAAAGCGTTCGTGCTACCAGAATATAAGACATAAGTGCCTCACATACAGAAAACACTATGTAAATAAGTTAATATAATTATTACAAGTAGTAAATAGCCACTTAGAAAATTGTGGCTTGCATAAGGATACTTAAATATGAAAGCATTTTAATTTCTAGTCTCTAAACCCCTGATCTCAATTTATGTTATTGTCTGTAGTCCTGATTGTACTTACAGATGTCCATGCTCTATTTATTTGAATTGAATTGAATATTAAGGACACATAAGTAACATAAGACATTGTTGTCACTGGATGACATGACTCATGCAAGTATTTATTCTTTATAAATTAATTAAGCCTTTTGCTTTCTGTTTTTACTGCCAAATATTTAGACAGATATTAAATGTATTTTGGCAGTCTTGTCAAATCCAAGCTTGATACTTTGGCTTTCCTATTTCTGAAATAACTCACCCTTTTCATTTAAAAAATCACAACAGACTAGTCACAAAAGCAGTCACCTCTAACTTCTGAATCATCAAAGGCCATTTCCCATATGTTTTCCAAAAGAGGCAGCTGTTGTTATACATCATTTCATGAAATCCCATTTTCCTCCTTTAAATTTTGAGAGGGGAAAAAAATCTTATAAAAGCTCTCAGACAGGGTGCCTGGGTGGCTCAGATGGTTAAGCGTCTGCCTTCGGCTCAGGTCATAATCCCAGGGTCCTGGGATCGAGTCCCGCATCGGGCTCCCTGCTCAGCAGAGAGCCTGCTTCTCCCTCTGCCTCTCTCTCTCTCTCATGAATAAATGAAAATAATTTAAAAAAATGCTCTCAGACATAAAACTGTCACTCTCAAATGTACTTGAAATGGTAACAAGCAGTTTTCCCATCTAAACTTTGGTGATATGCAGTTATTCCTTTAGACATAGAGAAACACATAGAGACATAGAGAAACACAGTTTTATATATCCTAGGCAGTATAGGCAGTGTATTGAAGAAGAGTAAAGATTCTGGATTCAGAAAAAACAATGACAATTAATACTGAGAGCCTGCTGTAAGCCAGATCTTTTCTTATGTAACTTGTAAGGATTTACTTCTCAGAATAATCCAGAGAATTTGTGATCTTAGTATCCCCGTACTGGAGATGAAAGAACTGAGGCATGGAAGAATAAATAATTCATCCAACATAATACTGCTAAATGCTAGAATATGAACCCAGGTAGTGTATTTATTTGCTAGGGTTGCCATAACAAAATACCACAGACCAGGTAGCCTAAAGAGAAGTTTATTTTTCTCACAATTCTGGAGTCTTGAAATCTGAGATCAAGAAGTCAACAAGGTTGTTTGCTTCTGAGGCCTTTCTCACAGACTTGAACATCAATATTCTTGTCTTCTTTGTATGTATGTCTATGTTCTAATTTCCTCTTCTTTTTAAGGACACCAGTCATATTGGATTAAAGTCATCCTAGCGACCTCATTTTAATTTAATTACCTTTTTAAAGACCCTACTCCAAATATGGTCACATTCTGAGATACTGGGAGTTAGGATTTCAACCATAAATTTTGAGGGATCACAGTTGAGCCCATAACAGGCAATCTGACTTGTGTCCACACATTTATGAACTATGTAGCACCAATTGTTTAATTAATAAATTTTAATATCAAATATATATATGCTTGCATATCATTTCCCAATCCTAAACTATACAAAATATTTGCCATAATTATACTAACAATAAAAGTATAATGAAATTGATCATTTTTTGAAGATCTTCAACTTTTAAGCACTTAGAAGGAATTTGTCCTATTTTTCAGAAGAGAAATTAAGGTTAAATAACTTGTGCAGGTCAATAAGTAATGGAGACAAAAGTCAGACTAATACCTGTCAGACTGCAGCATCCAAATTTAATCAATGGACTGCATTGCCCTAAGCAGTTTGATTTTCTATGGAGGAAAATGCTCATCACATGTACAATGTATATAAAAATTACACTTTAATTCATGTGTAGGCTCAGTTGTATGAAAATGCTGACAACTAATAATTTCTTTTTGATTTAAGTTGTATCTATAATTAATCAAAGTTTAATTCAAAGGTCTCCAGATACTCTTACTATTTTGCATTTATGCAGTGTATCTAATTTCAGTTAAAATTCAATTCCCTAAATCACTAAAGCTTAATGTGTATATCTGATGGGAAAAGAACGAATTCAATACTATATTTTAAATAGTTGTAAAAGAGTGTCAGTTTAGAATTCAGGTTTAAAAATGTAGACCGATCTGTATAAACACATGGAAAAGAAAAATTTATATACATACACACACACACACATATTTTAAATTATAAGAGAAATGAAATTTTTAACAGTACAGATTTTTTTAATATAGAGACACTTAAAATTGAGATTTGTATATGATTATGTAAATGAATCTACAAAAGCTCCCTATTTAACTTGTGGAAACTAACTCTGATATAACAAGTCTATGATACAGGGATATAACTGAGCTAGGTCAGGAGATGAAGGACCATTTGGGAATGGAGGCCTGAAAGGGGCCTGTTAAGAACTCTCTGGCCAGCTAAGACAGATATAAAGGACAAAGAAAAAGATGATAACTTTGGGAGAGTTAAGTTGTCCTCTTTTCAGTTGAACTAAAGTGTTCACTACTAGGGTTAAGAGCTGGCTAAGTGGCCAGTGATGGTGAATGAAAGGCCTGTAGATTCTTAGGAAGTTAAGGATTGTAATAGCACTAGCACCCAAAAGACTGGCTAGTGATGGCTGGGAGTTAGCAGTTTTGCTGGGAAGAATTGGATCAGATTCTTTGCCCCCTCCCCCAGTGTTATTTCATGCCAGGTAAAATGAGCATGAATTCAACTCTACCACAGTCAGGTACATGACATTTCCCATTTCTCAATTTTCCCAAATCTAATCAGATCAGACTTTGCTTGCCAGGGTAGCATAATCCCTGGAGTTTTAAGGAACCGGGGAAAACTGAAAGCAAGACTCCAAAGCCAAATATGCCATCACATTTGGAGATGTCACATGGGAATGAGGTATACAGTCAGTCGATCTCTATTTCTACATGCAGCAGGAATATGTAATGTTTGCTATATGCTTATTAATTATTTCCCAGCAAATTTCTTAATATTATGTCATAGTTAAGAATGTTTTCTACTTTAAAAATTCCCAGTCTTGTTGTAAGGGGCAGGGATAGAAATTAATTGCCTATGGAAACTTAATGGAAAACCTTAGTGATAGAGAGGTTACAATTTGCTACTACATTTGTCACTGTCAGAGAACACATAAATTCTATAGTCATTACCAGCAGAGGGGCTTTCCTCCCCCCCTTCCATAGTTCTCTGCTCCCTACTCTTCTCTGTAATACTACGGATTTAATTTCAAGTCTACTGATTATAAGTAATCACTCTTTTATTTGTGGAGGTCTTGACTGATGGAGTATGTTAGTATTATTTGAGGATGATACCTAATTGGGTATGAGTACATAAGACACTGGGGAAGAAGCTAAGAATTCAGAACTGTTTTGACTTGCTGCAGAAGGTGTTAACAAGAGTAAATAGGTTTATTTTCAAAGGGATGATTAAAGAAAATATCTAACAAACCTGGATTTGATACATAATTTGAGTAGGAAAAATGTTGAGGAGACAGAGTTTTATACACGTAGCCAAGAATGTATAATTGCTTTTAATGTGCATAACATTGTTCCTAAACACTGATTAAATATTCAGGAATCATGAGGTATTGCAATCACTTAAATCTTAAGTGGATGAAGGAACATTTAAGGAAATATTACTATTCTCACTAGGATCAAATTAGAACCAACTAAAATAAAAGAATAAGGAAATTGTGTCAAATACAAAAAAAATAACAGTTATAAGAATTGTGAAATGAAATAGAGATTTAAAAATAAAGATTGATTTTTCTTGAATGATCTGCAGGTAAAGCCCAGTGAAGCAGTCCAATCTCTTCTAATTTTGATTGAATGACATCCATTGAAAATCCTGGGAACATTATAATTTCAGATTTCATATTTTTTCTTGAAATATTTTATGGGAGAACAGTATAAATTTCTATTCTTTAGAGCAAACCATGTATTTTTTTTCTGGATTTATTGCTCATATGGATATATTGCTAGTATGGGAAGCTGGTCAAATTTCTTTTTTTTTTTTCCTCATTTTTTTGGTTTCCATCATCAAATGCCCTAAGCAGAACAAATCATCCCTTGGGTTAGAAAAGTTCTGAAGCATTTAAGGCTTTAATGATCTTCAATTATATTCACTTCTTGAACAAAGCAGCTGTAGAAGCATACATTGACAATGGAAATCAATCAGTTTCAGACAGCAGAAACTTACAACAGAAGGAGAGAGATATGTCTTTAGGTGGGTATTCACTCTTCAGTTGACAAAATAGGCAGTTTCCTGGAACTAAATGTACTGAGCCAGAACCAGAGTCAGGATTTTCTTTTTGGTGGGGCATTCTGATGATTTCTACTTACCACTGTGGTCCTTGGGCACAAGTCATGATTATGTTGTTCAATGTTTTTATTAGCAGAAAGTTCATAAAATCATTTTCAGTGGAAAACAATATATAAAAAGACCGTAAGCATTGTTTTCTACTTTTCAATTCTACTTCATTCAACAGCCATTACTGAATGTCTGTTCAGTGCCAGAGTCTGTACTAAAGGCTATAACATACACAGAAACAGTATAAGGAACCAGTTCTGTAATTTAGGAATAAATTACAAGTTGAAGAGGCAAGATATAAAAAGATATAAGGGGGGGGCGCCTGGTTGACTCAGTCAGTAAAGCATCTGCCTTTGGCTCAGGTCCTGATCCCAGGATCCTGGGATCAAGCCCCAGGTTGGGCTCTCTGCTCAGTGGGGAGTCTGCTTCTCACTCTTCCTCTCCCTCTGCCTCTCTTCCCCCTGCTCATGTTCTCTCTCTCTCTCTCTCTCTGTCTCAAATAAATAAAATCTTAAAAAAAAAAAAAGATATAAAGGTTACATAACAAAGATTAAAGCCAATGGTTCTTCTGTAATAAAGTTATAATTATTTTTATTTCAAATCAGATCGTTTACAGATAGTTTTGGCTATTATCAGAAATAATAATATTTGTAATCAATAGCATCTATTGAACACTTACTATTTGCCAGACACTTTTCTTTAGCTTTTTGGGTTTTTTTTTTAGGATTTTATTTATTTATTTGAGAGAGAAAGAGAGAGAGAGCAGGGGACGGAGCGGAGGGAGAGAGACAAGGAGACTTCACACTGAGCATGGAGCCTGATGCGGGGCTCGATGAGCCTGAGATCATGACCTGAGCCGAAATCAAGAGTTGAAGGCTTAACTGACTGAGCCACCTGGGTCTCCCTAGACACTTTTTATAAGTGTCTTATAAAATCTTTTTAATAGAGTTATTGCTATCTTTTATTTTAAAATAAAGAAACTGAGGCTCAGTGAGGGTAAACAATTTTAACAAGACTACAAAGTCAGTAAGTGTGAAGGCTGGTAAGTGTGAAGTGTTTTGAGCTCAGCTTTGCTTGGCAGTTGAGCCCACATTTCTTACCATTATTCTAAGAGTCTAATTAGAGTCAGTTCCCAAGTGAAGATGGAACTAATGGTGAGTGTGTTAGGAAGAATGGATACTATGACATGCTCTAGACAAAAGATCGATAATACATCCTCTATCCCCAATGTTTATCTTTGTGTATCATTGTACTTTAGAGCACTTGATAATTATTGTATACAAGTTAAAGGATAAATTACCTTTATAATGAATGAAAGAATTTTACTTTTTAGACCAAATGATATTGGAAAATGTTTTTGATCTCTCTTCTAAGAACACAAAGGGATTAGAGTTCAACCACTGACACAGTGATTGAAGGAGGATTTGTAAGGCTCTACTCTATTTGTAGGGATAGACTATTCCAGGCAAGTGCAATTTCAAACACATGTGGTATACAAACAATGCATGCTACTGTTGACCTTTCAGCTCTTTTTTCTATTCCCCTAAGAACTCATCCCTTTAATCCACAATTCTCAGTGCCCCAGGAATAATGGCTTAGAGTTCCCAATCCAGTACCAGACATGAATAGTTTCATAGGTTCCTTGACCCTTCATCCATTTTGGACCTTTCATCCATTGAATGGACTCTTTGCTCCATTAGGATTCAACTTTTCTAGGTGATTAGTGTTAGCAGGTTCATTCCTAAGAATTGTGGGACCTGGGATGAGAGTATAAATGAAGATCTACATATTTTGTGTCATTATTCTTTATTATAAATAAAATAATTATTATTAAAATATGATCTATCCCCCCACTTTGACAGAAGTATCTTTATAATAACTTGGATGGCTGGGTGAAATGTTAGAATTTTTGAACTCCTCTGTAGTGTGGTGACATGGAGAGGGATGGATTCCAGCCTTCAGCCCCTCCTTTAACCAGTTCTGTCCAGTATCATAGGAAGCTTTGAGCAGAGTGACACTTAGGCTGTACATCGAGCATCCATACACTCTCCACTCAAACATCTGCACCTGGACCACCCATCCTTGCTAGGTGTATGCATGTTGGTTGCATAGTCTGCTGACTGGGGGACAGAACTGGAAAGATGATATCACAGGCTCTAGATGAGGGATTGGGGCAATTTGGGAATGAAATTCTGGGATCACAGGGATCTGGAGCATTGGTCTTCTCTGGAGAAAAGGAATGCAGGTTCCAGATGGGTACTTTTCTTGACTCTGTAGACTTTGCCTATGGGTGAAGATATGGCCAGAGAAAAGCCAGAGTGCTCAGCAAATATTTATTGGTTTTTCACTATGTGCCTGTATTGTTGTAGGTACATGAGACATGAATGAACAAATTAAAGTGCTTGCCCTTGCAGAGCTTATATTCTGAGAAAGGGAGAAACAGACTACAAATACTAAATGTAATAAATATATATACTATATAGTAAATTTAAAGGTGAGAAGTACTATAGAGACAATAAAAGTTAGAGCAGGAAAAGGTGGGAGGACTGTTAGTCATCATTGGCTTCAACTGAGGTTTGAGAGATTTGAGAAAAAACTTGAAGGCAGTGAGGAAATTAGCCAAAAAGAGAACAAGAGGGAAAGAACCTCAGGCCTTTGGGCGCCTGGGTGGCTCAGTCGTTAAGCGTCTGCCTTCGGCTCAGGTCATGATCCCAGGGTCCTGGGATCGAGTCCCACATCGGGCTCCCTGCTCGGCAGGAAGCCTGCTTCTCTCCCTCTCCCACTCCCCCTGCTTGTGTTCCTGCTCTTGCTATGTCTCTCTCTGTCAAAAAAATGAATAAAATCTTTAAAAAAAAAAAAAAAAGAAAGAAACTCAGGCCTTTAAGAGTATAGTGAACACCTTGAGGTAGGACCACACTTGGAATGTTAGAAGAACAAGGAAACCAGCAAAACTGGAATAGAGTGAGAAAAGTAGACGGTTAAAAAAAGAAGTTACAAAAAGAACTGATGACCAAACCATATAGTATTGTACTGTGCAACAGAAATATAGTGATAGCCATAAAAATATTATTTTAAATTTCCATGTAGCCATAATAAAAATGTAAAAAGAAAGGTTAAAAATTAACCTTAATAATGCATTTTATATAACTCAATTTATCTAAAATGTTATCATTTCAACATGGAATCTTTGAAATCGAGAGTGTATTTTATCTCAATTCATACCACCTACATTTCAATTGTTCAGTAGCTACATCTAGCTAGTTGTTGCTGCATTGGGCAGAACAGATAGATTTTGACTCATCAGTGAAAGAATTTTGTCTATCACTTTGAGTGACTAGGGAGATGTTTCAGGATTTTAAGAATTGAAGTGTCATGATTTGATTTATGTTTAAAAACAATCAGGTCTGGGGCCCTGGGTGGCTCAGTCGGTTAAGCATCCGACTCTTAATCTCAGCTCAGGTCTTCATCTCAGGGTCATCCATTCAGTTGGGCTCCATGCTGGGCATGAAGCCTACTTAAAAAAAAAAAAAAAAAGAAAAAAGATCAGGTTCTGCCTTAACTGAGAATACATGATAAGGGATCAAAAGAAATAGAAACAGGAAGACCTATTGCAGTAATTTTGATAAAGGAATGATGATGGCTCAGATGATAGCAGTGGTTGACATAAGAGGTGGTTCAATTCCTGATCATTATTATTATTATTTTTTAAAGATTTTATTTATTTATTTGTGTGAGAGAGAATGAGAGAGAGCACATGAGAGGGGGGAGGGTCAGAGGGAGAAGCAGACTCCCTGCCGAGCAGGGAGCCCGATGCAGGACTCGATCCCGGGACTCCAGGATCATGACCTGAGCCGAAGGCAGTCGCTTAACCAACTGAGCCACCCAGACACCCAATTCCTATTCACTTTAAAGGTAGAACAAATAGGACAGATTACATTTGGTGTGTGATGAGAGGGGAGTCAAGAATGACCCCAAAACTTTGGCCTAAATAATAGGAAGGATGGCTTGACCTCAACTGAGATGAGAAAGGCTGTTAAAAGGTTGGGACAAGGAAGATGTGTGTTCAGATTTGGATAGGTATATCTGAAAAGTCTATTAGGCATTCAGGTGAAGATGTGGGGTAGGCAGTTAGATAGGAGTCTAGAGTCTAGGGGACAGGTTGGAGGTAAAAGTTCGGAGATCAGCAACCTTGAAACTGGATAAGGTCACCAAGGAAATGAGAGTGGATAGAAAAGAGAGTACCAAGGACTGAGCACTGGGACATCAAAATTAATAGGTCTATACTGACATGAAATTGACATTAAAGTAACATCAAATATTTTACCACTTCTGTATTTTATATATATATATACATATATATACACATATATAAATTTTTTATATTTAATTTTTAAAACCTTAATACATATACTCATAGCTGTCACAATCTTGCCTATTTTACTGAAAAACTGTAACTTTAGATGAAACCTAAGGGCTTTTTTTGTGACCTTTTTTGCTTTAAAATGTACTACAAACTTACAAGTAATTAACTTATACTATATTAAACAATAGACAGTCAAAATAAAATTGTGGTTGTAGGGGCGCCTGGGACAGAGCTCTGCATCATTGGGCTCCCTGCTCAGCGGGGAGTCTGCTTCTCCCACCTCCTCCCCCTCCCCCACTCATGCTCTCGCTCTTTCTCTCTCTGCTCTTAAATAAACAAAATCTTATAAGAAATTGTGGTTGTAATTAAATTAGAGATCATTATCAGTCTTTAATACATATTGTTTATATTTGTGTTTCCCAGAGACATACAAGTTAACTGTCTTTGATATGATAGCATTAAACATCAATATAGCAGTTTAAAATATGTCCCATAGGGCGCCTGGGTGGCTCAGTTGGTTAAGCGTCTGCCTTGGGGTCAGGTCATGATCCTGGAGTCCCGGGATCGAGTCCCGCATCGGGCTCCCTGCTCGGCGGGGGGTCTGCTTCTCCCTCTGACTCTCTTCCCTCTCGTGTGCTCTCTCTCTCATTCTCTCTCTCAAATAAATAAATAAAATCTTTAAAAAATAAATAAATAAATAAATAAATAAATAAATAAAATATGTCCCATAGTCTACAGACTAATGCAGCTTTGTTTTATTTGCGATAAGCTTATGAATTCGTTTTATAAAAATTCTGGTTGACGGCTAGGTGTTCTTACCTCATTTTCATCTGTCAAAGAATGACATGTTTATTCCTTTAATTATATTCAAATCCCAGCTATGAAGAATGTTTCATAAAACAAAATCCATTATTTTACTATAAGTACATTCATGACTTTTTTTTTTTTTTAAGATTTTATTTATTTATTTGAGAGAGAGAATGAGATAGAGAGAGCATGAGAGGGGGGAGGGTCGGAGGGAGAAGCAGACTCCCCGCCGAGCAGGGAGCCCGATGCGGGACTCGATCCCGGGACTCCAGGATCATGACCTGAGCCGAAGGCAGTCGCTCAACCGACTGAGCCACCCAGGCGCCCCATTCATGACTTTTTTAAAGAGTACAGTTCATACTTAAAATGAGATTCTAACCTTTTGTGTTCTTATATTACCAAGGTAATTATTTACAATATAATGTGGAAATTAGTGTACTGACAAATAATTTCTAATTTTTTTTTAACAAAGGCCATTGTTTGTTTCTTTTCAGTCTGTTCGAGAAGTCACAGGTTACGTGTTAGTAGCTCTTAATCAGTTTCGCTACCTGCCTCTGGAGAATTTACGCATTATCCGTGGGACAAAACTTTATGAGGATCGATATGCCTTGGCAGTATTTTTAAACTACAGAAAAGATGGGAACTTCGGACTTCAGGAACTTGGACTGAAGAACTTGACAGGTAAGGAAAATATACAAAATTGCAAATATGCTCTCATTATCAATTTAATGCAATAAACATACACATATGTGTGTAAGGTTACTGTAGTATGTGTTATACTGAGGAACACTATAAAACATTTAAATATCTAGTCTTTATTCATTTTACGGGAAATAATGCCTTGTGATGCCCTTGCTTTTATTTACAGATATTGTAAGTGCGGTCTGAAAAATACCGTAATACTGTATCTCAGCTGAACAGAAGTGCACTCTAAGGAAATGCTCAGTGGCTGAAAACTGAGATAGGAAGCAGGTTTAAGAATGCTATGTTTGGTGGTCTCAGGTGAACAGTGGACCATATCATCAAATCTCTGCAATAAATAACACCACAACCTTCACCCTTGTTAGAGCTCAGTAAATACACAAGCCTTTATATCTAGTTCCACTAATCTAGTTTTTTGCACAGCCCCTTATTTTTGGAAAACGTACCTTGATTTACTAATTTAGTTTTGATTTATTTTATTCAGTAACTCACTCAATGCCATCAGAAATTCTTTCTCAGAATGTTTCAATACCATCAGTGATTTTTCCCCTAAGATTCGAAAAAGGAATTGCTAACAACCTAAACTTATTATCTTGCTGGAAAAAAACAAAAAAACACAACACTTTGTAGGAATTTGTTTTGTAAGCTGGTCCTGGCATTCCTGCAGATATCCTTTCAGTCCATATAGTTCATAGCTCATACAGGCTATCGTAGGAGGTTTGGTACAAGGTTTCTAATCATGAGTTTTGCTATGTGTGCCTGTAGTCAAGTACTGCTAATTAGTAATTAATTATCATCTCACAGTGGGATAAAGGAGTTTAAACTATTAATTTAACCTACATTACTATGATTTATATTTTGCATCAAAATACATAGTGATTCTTTGTGTGTTTGAGTCCACTCAGTGGTAATGTTTCTTGACATTAAAAAATTACAATTTTTAGAGGTATTGCCTCAAAATACTAAGTAAAAATAACATTGATATTGTCAGGTTACTAAAATTTTTGTTTCTTTAATTCATAGTGGATATAAAATATCTTAAGTTAGAAATAGCTTCATAGTTAGCCAGACATGTAAGCTAAAATTAGATATTTTGGACGAAGAAAGGAATACTGATTATGTTATTTATTTTGGACATGATTGCTATAGAACTGATGGCATAATGGCAAATGCAAATTATTCAGAATTTATAGATTCCTTCATTAACATTTTACTTTTTTTGTTCTTTCCTTTCAAAGATAGTTTCCTTATTGAAGAGTAGGGTTTTTGACTAAATTGCTACTTGCATGGAAGTAATGATAGGAAGAAGAATTTTAGAACTGGAATGGATAGAGAGAAATTGAATGATTGAAGTTAAGAGTCTAAAAATAATATAATCCAGTTAAAACTTGCATAGGGATAATTATGTCTTATTAAATGATTTTCCTCTATTTATAATAAAGAAAAAATGAATACATTTCTTTTTAAACTTTTTATAATACTTGTTATTATTCCATAATATGTGCTATTTGAACAACCTTTTCATCCAGAAAATCAATCTTTAAAGAGCTATCTTATTTATTTTTACATTTAACATTAGTACTACTCAAATATTTTTTAAGTTATTTAATCAAAATTATGCCACATTTAAACATACCTTATTTATTGAGTGAGCTCACACCATGATTGCTTATGATTGTGACAGTTTGTGTCATACCAAAATACAACACTGTTATTTCAAGAACATTATTCCATATTCTGCCAGAAGGTCTTATAATATTTGTGTGTGTGTAAAGTAAGTAGAAGTGAGTAACTAATAAGTGGCTAAGAGAATGAGTTGATTGTTCAGAACAAAAAATGTGTTTGTTCAAGAGTTATTAGTTTCTTTCTGAATATAAAGAAAAGTAAAATAAATGATGGAAAATTTAGACAACTTGGAAATTGTCCAGATATCTTAATATATTTATTAGGTGGCTGAGAATTACATGTGAACATCAGTCCAGCATCATTGATCTTACTCTAGATAATTGAAATCAGTAGTGTAACTCCAGTTTTGAAAATCGAAAGTCACACAATAAGCATGATTCTGTTTGTGTGTAAGAATATATGAGGAAGGGTAGGAGACACCTCACTGTTCATATAAAGAGGAATTGGGGAAGAAATTTGCTCTATAGTTGTATCTTAAAGAATTGAGTGTTCTAGGTAACCTAGTAAAGTAACCAACAAACATTGCAATTCACTTCAGATAAGATTGTTTTTGTGTTTTGGAAAGATAATTTTTCTATCTTGCTTGTTTATGTGTTATACAAAGCAAGTTGATAAAAATTTAAAACAGTTTTAGGGTTATATTAAGTGTAGGGCTCCAGGGTTGGCCCTAATTTTAGGGCTGTCTTACAAAATATGAAGGGAAATAGAATACCTGCTGGAGTAGCCAAATACCTCACTACTTAACTGTCCTAGGGAATTAAAATTTTAACTTGGTTCTTGAAAATAAAAATAAAATAAAATAAAATAAAAATTTAACCCCATTCTTAAAGAACCAACTGCATCAGCATCACCTGGGTATTGTTAGAAATGCAAATTTGGGGGATATTTATGCAGATAAAGTATCTGAGACCTAATGGACCAGAAACTCTTGTGGTAGGGCCCATCAATATGTATTTTAAGGATCCCCCCATGATTCTGATGGCCACAAAAATTTAAGAAACACTGTCTGTTTTTAATTAAAGATATGTTACCAAGAGCCAATAGCATGATATCTAGTTAACCTCTTCACTTACTTGATCTAAATAATTTTCATTCATTTATCATCTCCTAGAGAGAAGGGAAGGAATGGGACAGAGAACAGGTGAATTTGTGACTGGATGATGAGAAATACTCCTTAGGTTGAGGTGAGAATGAAAAGAGCATACTAGGAGCCTGGCTGAAAACGTGTGGGTATTAAAGAGCTTGGAGGTTAGCAAGATGCTGGGAGTAAACTTTCTTCTGTATTGCCATTTGGTCTGGTACCAACTTTGCATAATGGTAAACCATAACAGGGACAATAATAATCATGGTCAATTTTCCTTCTAAGCAAAATTTTATTTTTAAACACGTTCAATAAGGTAAATAACAAGTACTACTTGTCAGGTAGGAAGTATGCAGGTTGTAACAAATAATTTTGAGATTATGAATTCATATATCTATTTAATATATATGTAAAATTTTGTTTTTCCTGAAATCTTTTTTGCAGTGTTGACCCTAGAATAATATGCCTTTTTTTTTTTGTTTTAATTACATTTGTTGCCTGTAAACTCTATCTTTGTGAAAAGGAATGTTCGATTAACATGATTAACTTGAGACTGTCAGATATAAGGATTAATGGTTGGATGCCACTTAACAAAGATATAAATTAACTTCGACCTTACACATTCTTATTAATTAGCTTGATGGTCACCAAAAGCTATTGCTTGGACTATAGTTATTACTATAGATCTTACTTAGAGACTTTCATTTTGGTTGTGCCCAAAAACAAGAAACACAAACATATTTTCTGTCACATTTCCCTGGTTCATTGTCAGTGAGGTGGACAGAGTGGAGAAGAGGCAGGTCCCCAGGCTAGAGATATGCCGCACAATCTAAAGGGGAGTAAGGAACTTGTCTTGGCAATCCCTAGGTGCTGTGGTAGGCTGGGTAATCCTTTTCTGGTCAGGGGAGAGACCATATTTCCATCAATGTGTCCATCAGGCATGTAACCTTCTTGAGGCCATTGAGAATGACATTACTGAACCAGAGGACTACGGAGCTGGAGAGAATTCATTACTTCCTTTGTTAAGGTCACTTGCACGTGGCTGTGGCTTTATTAATCACTCCCATGATGTTAGTTTATTTTTATAAGATCCTTCTTAACCAAATATCCCTATTCTAAATTCAAATCAACATCTAATATATTTACAACTTTAATTCTACAAGCTTCTACTTATTTAATTACCTGCCTGACCAAAATCTAAATGTCATTATATGGGGCAAAAAAAACCCAAAACCCAAAAAACCAAACAACAACAACAACAACAAAAACTATTATTTTCTCCTTTCTGGAATTTATAGAACTACCTCATCTGAGTAATATTATACAATCTCATCTATATGTGATATTGTAGATATGAAGGAATCTTTGGGAAATACCTAGATTCGTATCTATTCTACTATTCATATTCTATTTATAATGATGATAACCTGAATACAAATTTACTACATAAATATGTATATTTTTCTTATCAAATTTCACCTTAAATATTTGGATTTTAATTTTATGAATTATTAGAATATCTCTTTTGAATAGGTAAAATTTGAGGTGATACCAATATACAATTTATGTTTTCCAAATATTAGCCAAATACTCTCCATATTTTCAGACCAACACATTCTTGCATTAGTACCTTTATTTAATGTTTTATGACTATTCTAATTATTTGGTTAACTGTGTACTGTATCATCTTGATTAGATTATTATTTGATATGTGGACAAGCAAACATTTTAAACAGAAGTAAAATGCTGAAGTTATTTTTGGGAGCCCTCAGTAATAATGGAAGGATATATTAAGTTTACTGAGTTCTAGTAGACTAAAAATAAAATGAAATGCTTAGTTCAGGAGATAGAACATCTGATGTAACAACATTTAAATTTCTCAAACCCCTTCAGCATTATTCAGTGACAGTCAAGTAAATCACCTAACATTGAAATGGACAGGCCATCTGCAGTCAACTCAATGTATGTCAAAGACCATGGGTGTGGAATCAGAAAAAAACAAAACAAAACAAAACAAACCCGTTCAAATGTCAGATCACCACTTACAGTCTGAGTGTCTCTCTGAGACTTAGATTCTTCATCTTTAAAATTGAGAATTCCACTTCACGATGTTATTATAGACATTAGAAAAATAAAGTAGAGAACTTGTCAACCACAGCCCCTTTCACGTAGAGTATACTTAGGAAACCTTCATCTTCTTTCACTGTATTGTTTTGTCCTTAGCTTTTCTTTGTGCCAACACAGTGACAAAACAATTGTACCTGTTTCTGCATATTCAAATAGGTTCCTGTTGCTTCATTGGGGCCTTGAAAAGTGACTTGTGTAGACAAAAAGATACTCCAAATTTCAGTGTCTCTTCAGATGCCACTTTGAAGCTATTTTATGTGTAGGCTCTTTTTCTCTGGCAGGGAGAAGCCTGAGGCTTTTCTTTGTCTACTCTCAGTGTGATCCTGTCTTTGGTACTTCATAGCACTTCTCTCCTGTCTTTCAGTGCTCACGTCAAGCACCTGTTACCCCAGCCCTTCGTTTCAAATCTCCATCATCATGTTTCACCCTTCATTGGCCCTGACATTTGCCTTGACCTAGACAAGAGACATATTCATTCTGAGTTCGTTTTCTGACACTAGAGTTGCTAAGCATTTTTCAACTGTTCTGTGAAAGGTCTTAGTAATGTTTGAGTGAGTTCAACTAGCCTAGTCCAGCGGTTGTTGTTAAATACAATGTTTGACAAAGGTGCTGCTAATATTTACATAAGAAGAACTACTCAGCATAGCGTGGATATCTGAAGAAGAAAAAAAAATGATTCCAAGAATACTCCTAGCTTAAGGATACATTACTTGGAAGATGATTTGATCAAAACTAACCTATAGTGAAAACCCTGTGAGACAGATGGAATCAGTGAAGAGTGGCACATACTTATGAAGGCATCCATTTTTAGATCAGGTCCACAGTTTCTAAAAATGATACTCTAATCAATGTTTTCAAAGAAGGTTGTTTGCCTGCCATGTCAGAGAGTGTGTATTAACTAGAAGAAGGGAAATTATAATGATACTGTGTCTAGGTAAAACAGAAACCTATTTGAAAGTAAATACTTTAAATGTGAGATCGGTTAGAGTGGCCATTGCAGCAAATTTCTAGGACTCATTCTTAGCTTTGGAGAAATGATTAGTGAATTTATGGAATTGAATGAAGGTAAAAATGGGAATTTCTTCTCCTGCTGTACCACTCATTAGAGAGGATACTGTTCCTGGAGCAATAAGGGATGAGATGGCATTTTCAGAGAATGGAATAATTCCTCCTCCTCTAGCTTACATGTTTTTAGTTGTGAATACTCGGATAATCTGCTCAGGTCATAAAAAAGCAGCCCTGTTGTTGATTTATGTCCCATTCAGGGATCCTGAAGGCATCCCATTCTCTGAACTACATTCTTTTTAATCCCTATAGCATCTTTAGGAAAAATATTGGGGGAAACCTAGCATTGTGGAAGTCTTTCAGGAAAATTCCCTACTTGAGACTTCAAACCTCTGTCATCATCCTTTTTTGTCCCTAAGATAGTCCAAGAACTGCAGATTCCCTTTCCTAAGAGAGAAAGCATACATATTCTAAGGAAAGAAAACATACAAGGTCAAAAAACTCCCTTCTTAAAGCTCATTTGTTGGGAAAATGTGCTTGTTTTGACATTTAGAAAGTGGAGGAGAATCTTTGCTCCTCAGGGTCCCAGAAGCAGTAAGGGAAATTGATAGTGATCACCATGAGTCCATGAGTCCATGATTTCACTTCAAGGAAATCAGTTAAGGTATCATAATATCTGCCTCCTCACCCTCATCCCAGGACATTATCTTGGCTATAAGCATAAATAATCCAGACTTTAAACAGAAGATCTTAAGGTTGTATTTTAGAAAGAACTTTCTGATTTTAATTGTTGTATAATATTTGAATACATCATGAATGTACCTATGAAAAATGGTGGTAAGGTGACAACAAAATACAATCACACACACAAAATGACAATATTGTATATACTGGATTTTATTTAAAAGTATCAGATCTATTAACTAGTTTTATAGCCACTGCCATTCAACTGTGACTTTTTTAAAAATCAAGGTTACTGGGGTGCCTGGGTGGCTCAGTCGGTTAAGCGGTTAAGCTTCTGCCTTCGGCTCAGGTCATGATCCCAGGGTCCTGGGAGCGAGCCCCTCATCTGGCTCTCTGCTCAGCAGGGAATCTGCTTCTCTCTCTGCCCCTCCCCCTGCTTGTGCTCTGTCTCTCTCTCGCATGCTTTCTCTCTCTCTCAAATAAATAAAATCTTTAAAAAAAATAAATAAAAATCAAGGTTACTAAACTCTTAGTCATAACTCACATTTATTAATAGGCTCAATTTTACCGGTAAAAGTTCAGGATTCTTTTGGAAAGTGATGTCAATTCAAATATTTGTTAGCTTTGTTTTTTTCCACTTGTATATTCAAGACACTGTGCTGAGGTATGAGTTATTCTAAATTAGCTTTACCTATCTGTGTCCTCTCAGTAAATATTATATTTCTGACAAATATTTACCTACCAACTGCAATGTGAAAGCACTGGGAAAGTATTTTCCTCAATTATATTATTTATAGTCAAGCATTTCCATAGGGTCAAGAGCCTCCATTTTAATCTGTTTTAACTTCAAAAGCATCAGTTGACCTATAGAGCCTTCTGTGATGATGGAAATATTCAATCTGTGCTGCACAATTGAGTAGCCAAATGTGACTACTGAGAACTTGAAATGTAGCTAGTTTGGAGGAAATGAATTCCTACTTTTATCTACTTTTAATTCATTTTAATTTAAATGGCCACATGCAGTGATCAATATTAGAGATCATAATAGTGATCATATTAGGGCAGCACTAAAGGGACAGCATCTTTTACTGAACCCAGGGCAGTAGGCAAGGATATTTACCTGCAGAATACCATGGAGAATCAGAACATAGACGCTGGATTGAGACCCCCTCCCTTCAAATCCTCTTACTCAACTTTCTAAACCTCAGTATCCTCATCTTTAGATGAGTATAATGGGAACTCTCTGTAAGATGGTTGTGAAAATTAAATTATAAATTATGAAAATAGCATTAAATGCAGTTCCTGCAATGAATATTATTCATTATTATTTGAGAAGTATGCTTTTGGTAAGAATAATAGAAACAGCCTGTTTTTATGATCATTGGAAGCATGTTAGGCCTATATAATCAAATTGTAAGATATAAAATGTGTCATTTATGATTTGGTACTTGACCAGATCTTATATTTGAGTAAGCTGCATTGCTTCTTAATGTGTTTTAAGCTCTGGTTATTGTAACAGATTTTCTGTTTGATAGAAATGTGACTTTTCGGGCGCCTGGGTGGCTCAGTTGGTTAAGCGACTGCCTTCGGCTCAGGTCATGATCCTGGAGTCCCGGGATCGAGTCCCGCATCGGGCTCCCTGCTCGGCGGGGAGTCTGCTTCTCCCTCTGACCCTCCTCCCTCTCATGCTCTCTGTCTCTCATTCTCTCTCTCTCAAATAAATAAATAAAATCTTTAAAAAAAAAAAAAAGAAAGAAATGTGACTTTTCAAAAATGAGATTTTTACTCTCATCTTCAGTTGCCACAGTATATAAGTACCTAGTTATAAATAGGTCCCAATGTCTATTTTTTAAATGACTTTATTGAAAGAAATAAGGATCAGGAGATTATAATTTTTTTTTTTTTTTTTTTTTTTTTTAGCAGAGAAACTATATTGAAAATCTGTTGAGGATTCTTTCTGGCATAAATAATGCCCAGGTTCTTAGGAGTCTCTATTCCACACTGAAAGTTCATATTCATAACACAATATTTATATAATAACAAGAAAGTCACAAAAGAAATTCCTCTATAAAATGTTTTATCAAACAGATGTCTACCATACTTCATCAAATCTAAGTCACCATCAGTTGTAAGAAATATTTATTGTTTTCAGGCCACACTAAGAGAAAAAGTGAAAGCCCAACAGAAATGTAAAAGGTTGTATGATGAATCAAGATTTTAGAGATATTAAATATGGAAAATGCATTTTAGAATTGATAAAATATAGTAATATATAAAGGGAATAGAGATACAACAAACTCCTTATTAACTCTCTAGAAAATAGCTGTACTTGTAATGGTGAAACTGTTTACTGTGGAAGTAGATCAAACAAATTATAATAGAAATGGCCAATATTTCATAAATGATGAATGGAATTTTCCATTCATCTGTATCTATCAGGGAATAAATAAATATAAATTGCCATGGCTCAACATGTTTTGATGTAATAAACTAACCTGGAAATTTGAATTATTTATATATTTTTTCTGTTGTTGTTTCTGAGAGTTATCTGATTTATTGACTCCACTGGCAAAAGAGATGAAAATATAGTTCAAAAGCAAAAAAAAAAAAAAAAAAAATTGCTTATTCTAGGAATTTCTCTTAAACTCTGCTCTCTTAGTAATAGACATCAACTAGAGTTTAGGATTGCCATAGGATATCAGAGGTTAAAGAGGGTTTTTACTTGGATCTTCTTTGCCAGTCTCCCTAGAAGTTCAATACAATTCTCTGTTATTGTAGCTCTCATAATATTTCCCTTGCCCTACTTTTAATACTTTTTGACCTATTCTCTGCAATATGTTTTATATTTTTTTAGCTATAATTTTCTTATAGGCTAAGTCAAGTTGTTTTGGTTATTAAATCCTACAACCATAAAAATTCTGAGGAATATTTACTGAGAAAAGTAAAGAAAAACAGTGAACCGTAACATTTTCTTTCTTCCAAAACCATTCAAATTACCCAATTTCATTTGCTCTGAGATGCAAATTAGAGGTTTGATTTTGTGGTATCAATAATGTTGAAAAAAGCTGATATGAGAAAAAGCATTTTTGATTATCTACTATGAAATAAAGAGACTTCAAACTTTAATTATATATTTAATGACATATTTAATGGGCATATTCTGGCAACTATTGACATAATAAAGATTACATTTTAATTTTAGTGTTACCAAATTCTCTAAACACTCTGTTTTAATATTTAGTGGGGTTGTTCTATATTATGTAGATTATGTATCTGGTGATGTCCAGTCAAAAATCCTATTATAAATTCTAGGTTGTTGTTTTTTTTTAAGATTTATTTATTTATTTTAGAGAGAGAAAGATGGTGTGCAGGGAGAGAGGCAGAGGGAGAGGGAGAAAGAGAGAATACTCAAGCAGACTCCCTTCTGAGAGCAGAGCCCTATGGTGGGGAGGGGCGCTTGATTCCAGGACCCTGAAATGATGATCTGAGCTGAAATCAAGAGGTGGCCACCCAACCAACTTAGCTACCCAGGCACCCCTATATATTCTAGTTTTTAACTATATGTATTACTAGAATTGTTTTAGTCTGTGTGCCTTTTGTTTTAATGACTTTCTTTACGTACTCCTTTTAGCATAATAAATCTAGAAAATAAAAATACATATAGCATAATAGAGCCCAGGATATATGTACTACTACTACTACTACTAATATCCATAATTAATAAGCATTTACTATGTAGAAGCCAAACACTGTCTTCCTTCATCTTTATAATAACCCCATTTAATAGGTTACTGTGATTATTTCCCTTTTGAAGATAAAGAACTGCAGTTTTGAAATGATGGGTAACATGCTACAGAGCACACAATAATTTATGGAGTTCAAAGTTGAAGCCAGGTAGTATAATTCCAGACTTTCCTTGTGTCACCATGTTATAGAGATTATGAAAAGGAGGTAGATCACATGACACATCTTTTTTCATCTTCTACTATATGTTAATTAGGTGAGAATCTATGAAATGACTGATCTGATCCAGGTATTACTTTTTCAGCACAATCCTACCATTTTATTTCTTAATGAGACTTTGTTTAGTGTAGATACTTTACCTAAGGAGTTAAATGACTCTAAAAGAGATTCATATTGCTTAATAACCAGGTTGAATTATTATAATATTGAAAAGTATTTTGTGAGGCTATTTATGTTTATTCCTATAGATATTAGAAACTAAAATGAAAGAGTAGAGTAGCAGAATTAAATAAAATGCCCTAATTGGGAATTGACTTGATGACCTTTCCTTTATTAATACTAGAATGCAAAAGAACAGATAAATAACTGTATTTGGGGTGTGCTTTATTTCGTTTTGATATAGCTCTAGAAGTTGTGTGTTCTGTCAAGATAAGCTTTTTGTCCTTGTCTTAGTCTAGTGATCTTTCTATTATATTATTCCAAAGATATGATTTTATTCAAGGAACTAGAGGGAGGTAATAATTTAAAAGATTTTTAAAAAGTTATATGTCAATCTCTATGTGATTGAGTATACATTTTCATTTATTAATTAGAAGAAAAGGAAACAAAATAAATTCTGGAGTTCATGTGTAACTCAATTGTAATCCACATTTACCGTTTATCTACAAAATACAATGAAATGTGACATGAGCTTTATAGTGTCACTCAAAGAATACAGTTTAGTACGTTTTGCAAGGGAAATATGGAAAAGATAATGAAGCAGTACTTGGCATATCTATAGATATATCTTTTATGTAGCATGGATAGAAAAATGAAATGAAGCAGGGAAGCAGCCTATGTTATTGCTGTCCTTTTCACATAGTGAATGTGTGGCTGAATTTCACACCTATGCATTACATTGTCATTTCATGTAGTTAGAAATTACATGTCATAATGATAAATCTTTGTGATTAAAATTGTATCATGCTTCAAATGCAGGCCTATGGTGCTCAGGGAAAAGGGGTGAATCAAGAATTAGTGTCTTGGTTCAAGTGCCTCTTAAAAATTAAGAAAATCTAAATATCATTTGTGTAAAATAAATACATCAGAGGTCACAATATGGGTTATCAACTCCTTTGTGATTTCATTGAAAATCATCTGCATAATTTAAGTAGCTATCCAATTGTTTTATGTATTTAATATGTATTACAATGCACAGTGGCTTCTTACATTAGATTTGGTTCATTATTAAATGTAAAATATTGAAGAATACTAAAAACTTAATAGTATTTGTTGAGCCATCTTGTGTCAATTTTGATGTCTGATTTAAATTTAAATCAGGGAGAGATTTAGTGTAAATTTTCAGCTCATTTACATTTTAATCCATTAAAATATGACTAAGATATTCAGGACCAGAGAAGACTTGAAACATTTTTCCTTCTGAATTATAATCTTAGATTTTTAAAGAAGAAATAAACAGTAATATACAGTCCTCAAATTAATAGAAATAAAAGCTCCGAAATTATACGGTGTTTCTAAATTTCACATGTATAGATAAATATAAAATGACAGGCCCCCAAATGGTTTTCTTCCTGAAAAATGTATCTAATTATAATTGCAAATGACTACTTAAGCCACCTAGTTTGTACTGTGGAAAAGTCCTTTGAAAAAAAATGCCATAAAATTAGTGAGATGCAAGGGGAAAATAAAGGAAAATCCATACATGTCTATAATGTTTGTTTAAGAGCCAACTCTGTTGCCATTTATAGTTCTCGGGTTTGCCTTTCACCCATTAAAAAATTGTAAAACAATCACAGAGAATTAAGTGTCTTTTGTTGTACCTAAGACATACTCTACATTTGGGCTTAAAGTCACAATAGTTTGGGGGAGGGCAAAGTAACAAAAATAGAGCTCAGAAATAAAATCGAAACCTTCTTGATCCCAAAATATAACTTTTGCTTGAGAATGTGGATTTATTGTCACAATTCATATCTAGCCTGTGTGGTCTGGATGAGAAGGTATGTTCTAGAATGTGAAAATGTATCAACATACTCTCTTCTTGTCCCAACAGCCTGAAAAAGTAGAAAAAAACCTGAGCTTTGAAACCTGATATATTTGAAATTTCATACTAGTACTACAACTGACAAGGGAAATGTCAAAACAGTTAAGTGCTATCCATCAGTTTCCTCATCTGAAAATGAGAATTGAATGGAAAAGATTCATGCAAATTGCTTAGAATAGTGATTAGCACAAAATAGATGTTAGTTCCCTTCCTGTTTCCCCCTTCTTTATATAGTTCTCAATGGAGTAATAGTACTTAAGAGTATTAAGTTTTTTAGTTCATCTTTGCCACATCTATATAAGCTGTGTTCTTTATTGGTTCTTTATTGACAGATGCATTTGATTTTAGAAAAGCCTAATCTCACTAGCAACCAGAAGATTCATATTCCGATCCCACTTGTACCTTAGATAAATCACCTAATACCTCTTGCAATGAATTTTCAGTTCTGAAATGAAAGGCAAATTTTCTTAGTTTTTTTTTTATCTTCTTTTCTTTTATCACTTATAATACCTATCTGCTGCCTATCTTCTGGAAAAGTTCTAAGGGAAAGTGTGAGTCACTTTTTCTTAGTGTTCAACTTCCTTAGAACAAGTGAGGAGATGACATTAACCCTTCCAAATCAGCAGAGAATGATACTGCATTTTTGCTGAAGTTCAAGCATTTAATTAAAAATGCAACTCCATGTGGATACATAGGGACCTCTATTAGGGTTTAATCGTTCAGAGTGTATTTATTTCCTAGCACAGGGATAACAACATACTGAAGTAATGATATCCACATGCATTTACATTTAGCTATGTGTCATTAAAGGTAGATCCATTTTGTTTTAATAAATTGTTTTACTTCCATGCTAAGGCGGTGAAACCTCAGGAAAACAAAACAAAACAAAAAACCTTTGGATGACTTTTCAGGAGGAAAAAAAAAAAGAATATGAGCTGAGCAACAAAACCAATTTAGTTGGTTTTAAATACTGAGTTAAAGCCAAGGTCTCCCAGTGGTGCCAAGCAAATCCTATTCATTTCTGTTCATTTCTTAATTTCTTAGTTCCTCTCAAAGTATTCAAATGTCTCTGCTGGGGAGAGCTACCAATTCAGCTAAGAATGTGTTTCCCCAGAGATTACTTTTATACTGTATCTGAAACTCATTAATCATTCCTTCCTTTTAAATCCCCATCACACAAAAAATCCTGGGATTTGAATGCCTAGATATTTCATATTTAGTTCTAAATAAGCAGAAACAATACAAAGTATATTTTTTCACCCCTCCTCACATGCTGAACTTGCAATAAGGATATTTTGATGATTATTTTAAATGGCTAAGATCTATTTTAAAGGATATTTTCTGGGGCTTTTAAAAATAATTAAAAGACCTACTTATTGTTTGCTTGGGAACTTGAACTTCTAAGGAAAGGGCAGGCTCGTGCTAATAGTGTTTTTGGTAGCTCAATCGCTAGAGCACGGCTGGGTCTCTGTCAGTGTGTGAAACAGATGTAAAGCTTGTGCTGTCAAAACAGTGGAGGCGCGAGGCACCTGCAGAGAGAGAGTCAGCTTGGCTTCCAGACTCAGTAACCACATGAGGCTTAGGACTTGTGTTCTAAAATTAGAATCCTTACTTCAAAGATAAAGGCCTAGGGAAGGCACCTCGGTGGCATTTTACATATGCTTGTAGATTTATTTCATATGTTTGTATATATTCTTTTACCCTATATGTAAGGTAGAGAAATGACAGCTTAGACCCCTGATTGCATAGAACTGCTGTAAAAGTTTCAACATAGCTTTTATCTCTGTATGTAAGACCAAGGTTTTTTAATACAAATAAGGGGACCATGTCTCTCTTACGTGTGTGGCATGAAAGCATATTTAATAGCTATTTCTATATTTTTGCTTCAAATCGGAATTCTGCGACTGAAAAGTTGTAGTATGCAAAACATTGCTGCTTATGTTAGGTTACAGAATCAGTTTTCTGTAAAATGATTATAATAATAAATCCGTACGGGTGGACAGGTCCTATCTATTTCGAAGTTTTAAAAAGAAAAATAAACACTGACACATGCCTAGAACAAAGCAAAAGACAAATTAGAAGATCAGAGAGCGACGTAGAGAAATAGGCTCATAAAAAGATAATAAAAAAAAGGCTGTGTGTGTATACATATATATAAGATCTCCATATAAATATGATATAGAAACATGTATGTTTATATACATATATATGAATACATTCACAGATACATACCTATATTAATGTGTGTGTATATGTCGTTTCTAACTATGATGCGTAACCATACACACTCTGTGTCACTGCCACGTATCCAAGGAACAATATGATCAGCTAGCTATAGCCCTACTTTTCTAATCATGATCTGAAATAATATTTGGCTTCCAAGAAGTCATTTTCATATAAAATTAATTTTATAGAAAACAGCATGCAATTCAATACACAGAATGGCAAATGAGTAATCCATATGTGTTTATGTCTGTCAGCATGGTACTGAAACATTTTGTGTGTCCGGAAATGTGCCCACAGGCTGAAATGAATGTACAAAGGCGTCACATGGGGAGAACATGCTGGAGGGGTTTTATTTGATGTTTTCAAAGTGCTCTAGGGTTTGTCTTGCAAGAACCCTTTCGGTTTTCTTTCTTTTTTTAAAATTTTTAATTTTTTTTTTAATGTTTTAAAACACATGACTTTCTTTGGAAACATCCTGGCAAAAGAAAAAGAGTAAATTACAAATGAACTATACAATCGTATCCTCCCTTTCTCTCTCCTCTCTTATCTCTTTCTCCCTCAAACACACACAACTCTATCTCTCTGTCTCTTAGACACCTCTCCCTCCCTCCCTCTCTCTCTCTCTCTTTTTTCACTTAAGATAAATGTTCAACTTCTGTGTATCTACAGAGATAGCTGCCACAAACAACAGTCAGGATTTGTGAAATTACATACCCAGAATTTGAGATCACAAACTGTATTAACTAAGGACAGAATAAAGAGAGATGGCCCTGGGCACCTGGGTGGCTCAGTCGTTAAGCGTCTGCCTTCGGCCTAGGTCATGATCCCAGGGTCCTGGGATCGAGCCCAGGTCATGATCCCAGGCCCCTGGGATCGAGCCTCGGCAGGAAGCCTGCTTCTCTCTCTCCCACTCCCCCTGCTTGTGTTCCTGCTCTCGATATTCTCTCTCTCTGTCAAATAAATAAACAAAATCTTAAAAAAAAAAAAAAAAAAAATAGAAATGGCCCTGAAGTGAATACCTATTATATGCACCTAAGCTTTTTTTTTTTTTTTTACTTATTGGTTTATGTGTTTATTTATTTAAAACTATTAGGAGATTTACACTTATCTTCTACCAAAGGGGAGCAATTAAAAGCACTCTGTCCCTTGCGCATTTAACTTAAACAATCAAAGGTTGAAACCAGGCTTCAGATCATCCTAACCTTACACCTAGAACATTGTTTTGAGAGCTGTAGATTAGGAGGACATGTTCTGCTAAATGTCTTTTTCAATACACCATATAAAGCTAAGATTTATTTTAAAAATGACAGAAATTCAACGCATCTATAAGTGATTCAAGTAATTACTTCTTTGCAAGACAAACATAGGTTTGATATCGTGCTAATATCATTTTCTTGTCATAAATCCTTCATCTTTAACTCTTAAACTAAAGTTGGATGGCCATGGGAAGCTTAATATATCATTATTCATAATACTGAGCTTGCAAAGGATAAATGCATCTTGAAGGTTGATGGTAAGGGAGGCATGCTCTTTTTCCTACCAGAAAGAAAGCATGCTGCTAAACCTCTGTTTGCACACAAAAGATTTTCTCAGAAGAGTTTCTGTTGCTCTGTGGTTTAGAAGTCAAAACTCTCTTACTAGGGGTAGCCCCCAGGCTGGCATTTGACAAGAACGAACAAACAGGTGCAGCCCTCTGTTTTCACATTGCTGGCTTGTCCACATGACAATGGTAGTGTTATTCCCTAGGATGGGTGGTGGAGGGATTGGCTCCTCTGAGAACAAACCCACTCTTGATAAAAGGATATAATTATTATTCTCAGGGGAAATTCAAAAATATAATTCTACATACAGATGAAGTTCAAGGCATGAAATTTAACAGGATTTTTTTCACTCACCCAAAGGTCTCAGTGAAATTTAACAAATCATCAGTGCCCTGCCTCTGTCCTTAGTGAATCATTTTTGCTACTGTGGGGTTATATGAAGATTCTAGGTGTGTGACCCATGTTAAATGGTGTTGTTTCTGAGAAGACCTGTTTCAGAATTTCAGGAGGATAGAAAATGCTTAAATTTTCCCTTCTCTGTCTGAGTGCCTTAGAATTATGTGATAAGTGAATGTCACTGATATACTACTGTATGCACTAAAAAAGAAGATTCATCTATTTAATAGAAGAAATCACATAGTAAATACTATTAGAGTACTTTATATATATACTAAATACTGTATATTATTAGAGCATTTACTATGTGAGTACTAAGGATTGCATAATAAAATAATACTGTTATTTTCCTAACAGTTATATTGGTTAAGTAGTATTTATACTCTGAAAGTATCCTATGCTAGAGATGGAAGTGACCAACTCCCTAATTACAGATAAGGAAAACCAACCAACCAGTACAGTGAGGTGAGACCTTGAGAGGAAAAATGACTTTTCAAAAGGCATAGAGTTAAAGTCATTGCGTAGAACCCGATTGTTTTGGACTTTGTCTAATATTTTATTTTGCTCACTCTACATTAGTGTTTCCCAGAATCTAAAGCTTATATGCTATCATGCTTTTATGCTTGAAGGCATTTTGTTGGTGTGGAGCCTGGTGATTGTCTCTGTTTACTTTAGAATCTCATTAGTTACATAAATAGGCCAGGAGATGAAACATGCTCATTATTTCAGAAGCCAGAAGTAAATGCAAATGTCCTTTCCATTGGTTTGGTGGTATTATTATACCTTTATGTTCTGAAAAAGTGTAGTGTCTATTTCTTCTAATTAATGAAATGAAGCTAAATATGTATTTTTGTGTAAAATGAACAAAATATATTCACATTATATTTAAATTTTCACATTAACAAGTCATTTATTTTAACTTACTAAAAATAATATCTATGGCATTTACTTTCAAAACCAGGCACACAACATGCTTTAACCAATAAGTCACTATCTTCATTCTGCCCTTAACCATTCTATTTTCTACAACCTGAACCTATCAATAATTGCAGCACTTATGTTAAGAGATATAATTTAATCAAGTCCTACTTGCAGTCATCTACAAAAACCAAAAGTCACCTCTATTAAAATTTTGTACCCCATTTAGCTTCAAGTCCACATTGTCATAAAGAAAGTAGTCTAGCTTTGTCATGCATGGCTTATGAAATTTTGCTCATTACACTAGAGTAATATTCAATGTTTGGCAGGTCTTCTGTATTAATACCCAATGGCTGGGGCACCTGGGTGGCTCAGTTGTTAAGTGTCTGCCTTCGGCTCAGGTCATGATCCCAGGGTCCCGGGATCGAGCCCCGCATCAGGCTCCCTGCTCAGCGGAGAGCCTGCTTCTCCCTCTCCCACTCCCCCTGCTTGTGTTCCCTCTCTCGCTGTCTCTCTCTCTGTCAAATAAATAAATAAAATCTTAAAAAAAAAAATACCCAATGGCATAGATTAATATCACATTGACTCAGTATCATCTAAGATGGAAGAGCTCTGGAAAGAGAAATGAATAAGCAGTGGACTAAGGAAGTAGGTTTGGAAATGTCTGGTTTGTTGGTCAAAGAGGAGGTAACTGGGTTATATGATGATAGAAGGGGCCTCCCATGGAGCAAAGTGAGGGCGTAGATCACCTGGGCATGAAACTGGATTGAGTTTGTAGTAAATGTACTAAAGTAGATAGGGATGGTATAACACAAAGTGATTTTCTTTCCTCGTTCATTTTTAGGGTTTGAGTGGGTTGAGTGGAGGGTGAGAAAATTATAATAGCAGTCATATAATCATACTTCTGTGTTTACCAAGTCTTTAGGGAGCATGTATGGGTCATTAGGAAAAAGATTTCTATGAAAGAACATTGGATTACATTAGTTGCTGAGATGAAAGGAGTTAATGTCTATAAAATTCTGTTCAGGGTACCTGGAATTCAACATCTCATGTCCTTTCGATTATAATGTATTTTAATTAAGGCAAGTAGCATGGCAGCATATGGAGGGCTGGTTCTACAGGAAAAGGTGAAGATGCTACGTTGATGCTTATGGAACATTAGGGACTGGGGTAAATTCTTCCTAAATCAGACAAAGGGTTTAAAGTAGGTGTTGAAGAGCCAACTAGTTGCTCACCAATACCGTACCCTCCCTCCCCAGGAGACAATTAGAACTAATTTCCCAGTTTCCTTTTTACTTAAGTGTGGTTGTGTAACTAAGTTTAAGACAACTAAATGTAAGTGGAAATGTCATGTGGTACTTTTAAACCTAGTCTATAGAAGAATTTCAAGTATGTGCCCCCTGTTCTCCATTGCAATGAAAATGACTCTTTGAAAATTATAGGTTCAAGGCCACAGACTGATCATCAGCCAGGATCCCTGATAAACTGAGGAGACCCCTATCTACTAGCACAAATCCTTGCCCACCAATCAGGAATATCCCCTATATCCCCCTTACGTATGGGGTATGTAAATACTTTTTAGATTTACATAAGCAATTTCTAACTTTTTATGTTTGGACCATTATTTTGAACTTTCTTAGGACAGCAACTAATGTTACCCTTTATTAATTCTGTGGCTGTGCAGGAAAGATAAGACCTTAACCTAGTAAAACTCTGACACTGGAGCAGTGATGATACCAAGGGTGGACTTATGAGGGCATACATAAGGGGGGTACAATGTTGGAGAATATAAAACAAGAAAAGCCTGCCTTTTTAATTATTATTACAAATCATGAATTTTAAACCATGTTAGGTGTAAAATACACCTCAGTGAAAAATATTTTTTATTGGTCAAAATTCTAAAAAAAGTGCTATGGTTACTGTTGAGTTTTAAAAATATATATGCAAGCTTTAAATTAACACAATTTGGGGTGCCTGGGTTGCTCAGTCAGTTAAGCATCTGCCTTCAGGCCAGGTCATGATCCCGGGGTCCTGGGATCGAGCCCTGCATCAGGCTCCCTGATCAGCGGGGAGCCTGCTTCTCCCTCTCGCTCTGCCATTCTCCCTGCTTGTGCTCTCTCTCTCTCTGTCTCTCTGTCAAATACAAAAATAAAATCTTTATAAAATAAATTAACACAATTTACTTATCTTTTTGTAAATACTGTTTATGTAGAAATTAATTTGGAGAACTCCTAGTTCTACAATTGACACCTTCATACAGAGACTTGACTGCACACTTTAGTTTAGAGGATAAGTTTGTTCAAAATGATTTAAATTTTTTCTGGGTGTGGTTCATGTGACCAGACTATGTGTTATTACATATCCCTGTGTTTAATCCCTTTGAGGATGTGGTATTACATACAACTGTAATTTCAAAACGAACAATGATAGCAATTGGTGCATGATTATAAAAATGAAGTAACGGGGCACCTGGGTGGCTCAATCGTTAAGCGTCTGCCTTCGGCTCAGGTCATGATCCCAGGGTCCTAGGATCGAGCCCCGCATCATGCTCCCTGCTCAGCAGGGAGGCTGCTTCTCCCTCTCCCACTCCCCCCTGCTTGTGTTCCCTCTCTCTCTATGTCTCAATCTGTCAAATAAATAAATAAAACCTTTTAAAAAAAATAAAGATGAAGTAATAGAGCTTGAGTTATTTCAAGTCTATTATTCTATGTGGTTACTTGGGCCTTTGTGTTTAAATTTACAAAATAATAAAACAGTGCAAAGTACAAGATACAATAATTTGTTTGGTAACTGGCAAATTCTTGGTCACACATATGACTTGTTTTACTGATTTTGAATAGTATCTTGCAAATTGAAATTGATTCTTCATTTTATATCAATTATTTTAAACCAAAGAACAAATCAAGAAAATGATTACCACATGATTATTAATGAAAATAATTCTGCCTCAGAGAGGAGGTATTTGCTCAGTGTATTAAATATATCAGGTATATGACTGCAGTAGAGAACATTTTTTCCCCACTTGAACACACTCCTTACGTTCTACTACAAAATAAATAATAGCAAATATGTACAGTACCTAAAACCCATTGTCCATTGCAATAGATTGCATAATTAATGTTCTACAGTTTGGGGCACTGGGTAAGACAGTATGAGTGCAGCTTTATCAGCACTGCTGAGAAAGTTCATTCAACAGCATGTTAAATTTGACACTAGTCATATTATCAATGTAATATAATATATAGTTAAACATCATGGGTCAACTTCCAGCTTGGCTCTGATTTCCGTATCACCAAATTTTAGAGCTTAAAGTAGAATCTGTAGCAGGAACCGAAGTTTATTGGATGTCCACTATATACTTCCTATCATTTGATTTTTCTCAGTAAACGTATTTATAGATTAGATAGCTGTGCTTACAGTTACAAAGGTTTGCTTGGTCACTCAGCATAATTAAATTGGAATTTCAGACCTTCTGCCTCCAATGTCTCATAAATGGTACCTTTGGAGTATAATCCTTTGCTTTCTCCACTCCGCCACAGAAAATCTGGGCCATTTGGAAGATCCCTTGGGATGAAATAGGTCCCAGTAAATATTTGTTGAAAGTTTTTAAATTGTGGCCAAGAAGATTTAGATGGATTGGTCAGCTTCACATTGTTCCTTTGCCATCTAAAAAAGAGGATAATCCGGGCGCCTGGGTGGCTCAGTTGGTTAAGCGACTGCCTTCGGCTCAGGTCATGATCCTGGAGTCCCTGGATCGAGTCCCGCATCGAGTCCCGCATCGGGCTCCCTGCTCGGCGGGGAGTCTGCTTCTCCCTCTGACCCTCCTCCCTCTCATGCTCTCTGTCTCTCATTCTCTCTCTCTCAAAAAAAAAAAAAAAAAAAAAAAATCTTAAAAAAGAGGATAATCCATTTCTATTGATTCTTCACTTAGAACATTACACAAAATCATTTGCTTTTGAAGAGAACATATGCAGAAGACATAATTAGGTACTTTGAAATGCCACATATTCTGTTACAGTGTGTACATGCTATCTTTTTCAATTTAACAATTTTCTTAATAACTTCTGAAGTTTCTAAACCTTCCATGATTAAGGAAGGTAAGACTACAAACTAGCAGTAGTTTTGTCAAGTATGTTTTATTGGCTTTGGTAACCAAACTGAAAAGTGTTCTCTATCCACAAGCTCAACTCAACATCACATTTTAATGAATTTTATTTTGTATAACAGACGGCTTCATCCAATACATTCTCCAGCTTTTTCAAGAAAAAAAAAAAAATAGCCATGGCAAAGGAATTGGTAATCAATGCATTACATTAAAAACATTAATTTAATGATGTATATTTGAATTGTTGGGATTATTTAAGATCACGATAGGAAAAGGAACAAGAGCTTACTTACTATTTAAGTAATTTGGTGTTCACTGAAGCAAAAATGATTTCTTAGTCTGTGTTTCAGTGATTCTAAATTCAAACTGTAGAATTTTCTACTGTGAATATGTGTCATGTGTAAAGTTGGTTCTTATTTTAGAGGTACTTAGTTATGCTTGACATTACATTTTCTGGCAATGTCCACCAGCTTATGGCCAACAATATAGAATTGAAAAGGAATATATAAGGGAGCGGAGAAAGGAAAAAAGGAGTGCGCGTGGGTCCTGCTGACTACACAGCTATGGTATTAGCCTTGTCAAGGCTGGCACTTATGTGGCCTTCAGACATTCCTCGTCATAGCCCACTGACTTAACTACCTCCCTTCAGCAATTCTTTGTCTCTCCCTCCACAATAGATCACGGTTTTCTTTGGCCTTTGACTTTTCAGCTGGCTGCGAAACTTGAAATTCCTTAGCACTGCATTCCAGTTTTATCTGGTTCTGCTTAATTGAGGCAAGGAGTAGAGTTTAAGGTTAAATGCAGAGTATTACAAGATCTGTTCGTCCAATTAAAAATAAGTTTATTACGTTCTGCAATCAAGAGTACAAAAGAAAAAAAAAAAGAGTACCAAAGAAAAAGAAAAGTATGATATGGAAACGCCTTCCTATTTTACCATCCTCTATTTATTGTGGAAGAGTATACATATTGCAAAGATAAAACAAAAAAGTACTATAATCTTAGATAATATTAAATATCACTGCGTATTTATTTATATGATTTTAAAAAACATCTGTATTTTAGTTCCAATGTGCTTTCATTCCATCTTTCAAAAATAACAGGAACAGGAATAGTTTGGTATTGTTTACATCTTTGACAAAAATAACAAGTCACTCTTTCTAAGGTTTATCTCTTGGCAAAATCTCACTAATATTAGTGCCTGTTTAGCAAGGCAGATTTTATAAGAAAGTATTTTTCTACCAACTAGATGGCTGATACTAGTCAGTATATTTTCACTGTGTGTGTAACAAATTATCTCCAACTACCTTTGAATTTCAAAGCTTTCTTATTGCCTTTGACTTGGAGACTCTTATTGATTATGTGATGTAAAGGAAACCATGAAATTTATTGTTCTGTCATTAAGCAGTTATTATTTACCAATTTTTTAACCACCCTCTCAAGCTCAAACACTCTACTAATGCCATGAAAAGAGAAAAAAGTATTTTCAGGCAAAGATTTAGAAATAATGGTAGCTTAGAGAGAGAAACTGATGGATGGGGATAAAGGTGAGTCCTCAGTCCTGGCCCCTTTTCTGTCTTTAAGATCACTTTTGTTTCACTTCCTTTACACTAAAAGAGTTGATGTCATTTATGTCATTTATTACTATAAATATGTGACTCTTAGCTATCTGACCATGACCAAAGAGATACTACCAACTTACTGCTGCTCGTATCCCACACTGTTGTCCACGATGTTTTTTGTTCTTATTTTTCTGTTTCTCTCTGTATACCATGAGGTGTTACCACTTTGTTTCACCTGTCTAAACATAATCTATAGCAAATCATTATATTCATTTGATTGACTTAATATGTATCTAGCACTCTTGATGAAATAAATATTATATAGAATATTCAATTGATAACTTTATCTTTTATCTGCTTTTCTATTTTTTCATTATCTAAATTTTACTGGATAATGAATGTAATATAGCCTTTTCTAAGTGAAAATTTATGGTATTCCCTGTTATCACACTAATCCCTGGAAAACTATCTGGTCACAAAAGTGTCATTTCTCAAGGCCTGGTACATGTAATAGTGTCCCTACCAGCAGCTTCAAGATGCCCAGAGTTTCCCCTGGACTGTAGAGAACCAATCTGAGCAAGCCTTTCCAAAAATCTTTTAATAGGAGCCCAGACAGAGGAACCTAGTATGGGGTTTCCATGAGAATGGCAAACTTGATAAAGCCTCTCCTTACTGGAACAATGTTCAGTTTAAAAAATGAGGTTATGAGTAATTCTAAAAAACCAGATCTACTTGTGGACATTTAGGAGAAGGTTTTTGTCTATATGCCACCTCTTAGCTTCACTTGGACATTTTCATTTTCTGCTGCTTGGTAAGACAGTGTAAGATATACTCTCCCCTCCCATCTCATTAAGATCTACTGCCGTAAGCCTTGCCTAGTGTTTGCACTTTATAACTCTTGCTTTGGATTTCCCTGTGGCTGTCCACTCTTTAACAGCCAAACTTATTCAGAGTTATCTCTTACCATTTTCTCCCATTCTATTTTCACACTATTCAACCAAATTATTTTTTTCAAGAATGCCAGTGAACTCCGTGTTGTAAAATCCAATGGATAATGTCATATCCTATCATTTGTCTCCATGTTATGCATCCTCTGTTGGATGGATATCCTCTCAAGATGTTTTGTGCTCAGTCTCTTTGACACACCCATCCTCCTCTGTTAGACTTAACAGATACTGTGCTAACTTATTTATTTGCAAAAAAGTTCAGTATTATATCAGAGTTTACATCTGAGCTTCAGATTCATAAATACAAATGTACATATAGAATTTGCATAGAATGACCAACATATATTCTAGATTAGCATCTCCAAAGCTAAACCCTTGAACCTCATTTCCCACCTCCCAACCAGTTTATCCATTGGTTTTACTATTTCAGAAATTGGTATCATCATACATTTGAATGCTTAAATTAGAAACCTCAAAGTCACCTTTATTTCTCCTCAGTCTCCATCTAATCCATTGGTAAGTCCTATGACTGTCTAAAACTATATCTAGAATCCAATTTTTTTCTTGATCTCCACTGCTGCTATCCATGTCTCAGCCATCATTTGCTCTCACTTATACAATTGCAGTAGCTTTCTTACTGGTCTTCTAGTTTCCATTGCCCACCTAGAATCCAGTCTCTTGAGGGTATCCAGAGTGTTCTTTTTAAAAAATAGTTCTGATGATGTCACTCCCACAGTCAAAATCCCTCAATACCTTCCATTTGCACTTAAAGTAAAATAAAAAATTCTGAATGCTGTCTACAATGTCCTGAACATTCGGCCTCCCATGCATTTCACCAGATCCCAACCTTTCCATGCCATTCTCCTTTTTCTTCAACTAATCAGTCTTCCAGGTTTTTCTATTCCTAGAATACACCAAACATTTTACTTTGTATATGCTTTTTCCTTTCCTTGAAATACTCTTCTACAGCCTATCGCATGACTGGCTCTTCCTTCAAGTCTTAGTTTGAGTATAACCTCTGACAAGCTTTCCCCAACAATCTATACTTCTCCATACATCTAAATTAGATTCATCAACCCGTCCCATTTTTCATGTACACACTTATATGCACTGTGCATAATTGTTTTTATTCTTGTCTTTGTAGTAATTATCACAATTTGTAATTATCAATTTATTAAATTTACTCAGTTATACTTTTTCTATTCTCTACTAGGGTGAGAACCCTGTAAATGTTGGGATCATGTCTGCCTTACTTACTTGTACATGGCAGATCTTTGGAAAGAGCAATGATCTCAGTATTAAGATACCATCAATTTGGGAGCACCTGGGTGGCACAGTCAGTTAAGTGTCTGACTCTTGGTTTTGGCTCAGGTCATGACCTTGGGGTGATGAGATAGAGCCCCACGCTGAGCTCAGAATCTGCTTAAGACTTTCTCCTCCTCTCCTTCTACCCCTCACCCCCCAAAATAAATAAATAAATCTTAAAAAAAGGTACCATCAGTTTTAAGATGAGCTGTTATTTTATGTACCATTAAATAGGAAAAAATGTTGACAGTTAAACTATAATACAATTCTTTCATATCACTTGGGACTTTTGTCATATATTCAAAGGGCCTTTTAATATTAGAAGTTTAGATGTAGTTTTTATCATGTCACTCTTGTGCATACATAAAAAATTTTAAAATACTGGTTAAAACATCTAAGATGTTTTTCCACTGGAATAATCTAACCCATAGTCACTTTTTTTTTTTTTTTTTTTTTGAGAGAGAGAGAGCATGCCTGTGTCCATGGGGTGGGGAGCGGGTGGCGGAGACAGAATCTAAAGCAGGCTCCACGCCCAACACGGAGCTCTAGGCAGGGCTTGATCTCACAACCCTGAGATCATGACCTGAGCCAAAATCCACAGTCAGATGCTTAACCAAATGAGCCACTCCCGTGCCCCTATGGTCACTTTTCAACGGTTTGTTTTCATTGGGCCATCAGAGAATTGGTTGAACACTAAAATTTAGTTCTTGGAATATTCTTCCACACTGTTACCAATCATTCCACAAGGTTTATGCCTTGTTAGATGAGTGTGATTTCTTGACCTCACCAGATAGTGTTAGTGCAAGGTTTTTATACAACGAGTCCCAATTAACTCCTATTCTTTCTCGAATGGTCCCTAAATGGCTTGTTTGCTTAAAAATCATGGCATTGAAGTTGTGCTATCATACCATCACAAATAACAAGGAAGTTCACACAAGTGCAGAGAACTGCTATGACCTCATGACTATCATCTGGCTAGTAGCAATTATAACATGCACCCCAATTTTAGAGAGACTTATATATGAAGAATGTGTACCTTAAAGTAGATGAAATAAGGTAGTAGATAGTAAAATACTGTTCTTTCTTTGTTCAACTCTTTCCATGGTTGCTTCCTTCTTTTGTTATTATTATTTTTTTAATTGAAGTAAAATTAACATTTAGCGTTATATTAGTTCTGGGTATCTAATATAATGATTCAATAATCCTGTACAGTGCTCATCAAGGTAAGTGTAATCTAGGTTCCTTCCTTTTTTTAAACAAATTTTATTTATTCGAGGAAGAGAGAGAGAAAAAAAATGTGTGCACATGAAGGGGGTGGGACAAAGGAAGAGGGTGAAGCAGACTCCCTGCTGAGCAGGGAGCCCAAGGTGGGGCTCAATCCCAGGACCCCGGGATCATGACCTGAGCCAAAGGCAGTTGCTTAACCGACTAAGCCACCCAGGCGCCCCTCTAGGTTCCTTCTTATCATTCAATTTTCAGTACAAAAAATATGACCCCAGGGGGTCCTCCCCTGATAATCCTATCTAAAGTAACCCAGCACCCCTTCCCTTGCTCTGTACTGGTCACTCTAAAATTATGTTTGATTTCATTCATAGCCCTTATCTTTATTTGATAGTTTTATTGTTGTTTATTTATGGATTTTTTTAAATTAAGGAATAATATTCATTTCATTTTAACTTGTTTATTGTGTGTTTATTCCCTTAGAATGTTTATTTGAAGAGAACAGGGACCTTTCCTCTCTCATTCACTGATGGAATGGAAATTTGCTAACTGGATAGGTAGATGGAGAGATGGATGGTCTTTCTAACTTGATTTTTAGACTTACACATCAGTTGGGCAGTCTGTTTAATTTTGTTTTCAGTTTTGATCCTTTCTGTCTCAAAAACAAGGCTCATCCTATCCCAATTCACAGCCCATATTCTTCAGAGATGTAATTCAAAGTATCAGGTCCAGCACTCCAAGCTGTATGTATGGAATGAGGGGATCATACTGGCCAGGAATAGTGGTTACTTTCCCAGAAATATATTATGATGGTTAATAACAAGAAAGAAAGGAGAAAAAGGGAAGTCTTGAGTAAAAGAAATTCACAATACAACTGAAGTTCAATCTAAAGATTTGACTGTTATGCAAGGAAAGGAACTGATTTTAGTAATGTGTGTGAGAAGTGATAGTGTTTATCAGGAAACTGAATATGAGGAAAGACACAACAAGATGATTAAAAAGAAAGGTTGGCACCAAGTTTTTACTTATTTCTCACATAGGCAAAAACATATTGGTTATCTTAAATGCATATTTATATTGAATGCCTTATTGTGCTTAAAAATATACATTTGGGTTGATTGTAATGTGCCATAAAAACATTTTAATATTAAGAAAAAATACAAAATATGTATTTTCAGAAGCTCTATACTTTGTACTGTATCATAATCATGTTCAGAGAGATCTGTACATGAGGTGATAAACAGTACTCTCTAATTACATATCATCCTACAAGTACAAAAGAAAATTTTGCAGACATATAAAAAAGCTCATAGGCTTGAGTCAGTTCAAAATTATAGCCAGAACACTGTAAAAGAAGTCACAGCTCCCCCCTAAATGTCAACAGCTTACTAACAGCAGCTACCAGCTTTTTGTTTTCCAAATGATTTAAAAGTGCTTACCATGTAGAGATGAGGGGTTTTGTGTCGTATATTGACAACCTCATCTTGCAGTGTTCTAGTCAAGGTTAAAATGTGCCATGGTAGTGCATTCATGTTGGAGTTGTAGGGTTTTGGGTTTTTTTTTTTTTTTTAAGTGGGTTCAATGCCAAATGTGGGGCTTGAATTAACAACCCTGAGATCAAGAATCACATGCTCTACTGACTAAGCCAGTCTGGCAGCCTGAGTTGCAGGTTTTATATTCTTTGATTCCAAAAAATAATTAATTGTATGGTAGGGGTAATAAGAAGCTCAAAATGAAATGTAACACATTTCAGGATTTCACTGCATGAGTGGATACTCTTGTTAAGACCCATGAGATCTATCATGTAGCATAGGAAAAAGGATGATATGCATTGGTTCGATTTTAGGAGTGGAAATGAAAATATTCAATAAAGATAATCTTGACTTGCATATCTATTAAAGGTGAAAGCTATAGCATAATGCAAGAGTTTAGTAACAGATTCATGATGCTTTCTAACGTGCAATAAGCCTGAAGGATTATTTTGGAGCTGGACATATTTGACTACATTCCTTATTATATAATTGCCTGTAAGTTAAATCAAATGACATTTCTGTGTCAGTGCTTACGTCAATTGCATTTTTAAAAACAATAGTAATTTTTGCCAGATTTTTGTCTTTTGACCACAGTGGATTAATTTAGAACCAAGCTTAAATCAGAGTTATGATTTATTACACACACGCACATATACACACACTCATGCACACACACGGAGACAGGTCCTTAAGCAAAATGGAATAGTTTTCTGCACAATTCAAAAAGACTAGTGATCGCTTATAATATTATGTATTTTACAGGAAGATTTTGCAGAATAGGTATTATTTTCCAGGATTGTAATCAGTGGATTTGTCAGAGGTCATGAAATTTTTCTTTGCAACATCTGAAAGTATGTCTACATATTGAATTGCCTGCCTCAGCCCTATTCTAGCTATTCTCTGGGATCTCCATCACAGACGGTGCCTGGAAATGGAATCATAAACAACTCCACACTTCTGAGGAACCTGAGCACTAATCACTTTTATATTATGCCTGATAAAATCTGAAGACTAACTGTTGTGGATTAAAAAGAGTAAAAAGTACTAATTCTTCCTGTGGTCAGTGACAATTTTAAACTATTCCATGTTGGGAGCCCCAGTGGATACATACCAGGAGACCTGACAGGATTAAATAAGCACTCGGCATGTTCCTATACATTTATGTTATTTTCTATTTCTTTCGCCCATTCTTTTATTGTCTTTAATTTTTATGTAAGTGACTGCTATGCCATCCAATGGCATAAACATCTATTTTGCTGGCTTGCTTTTGGATTTCTCCCTCTATGATATCATGTGACTCTATAATTTGGGGGAATACTATCATTAAATGTTATAGGAAATTTATAAATCCTTATAAAATAGCCCATCCATTTAAAATGCAAATGATTTTGCAAGTCTCTTTTAAAACTTATTTAGTAAACAAAAATAGCCAGGCATTGGGCCAAGAATATTATAAATTTTATTTCATTTAAAACTGATAAACATACTAGGACATTTATTTCATTTAAAACTGATAAAAATATATTAGGACATTTTACAGATGAGGACATCAAGAGGTTAAAAAACATGCCCAATACTCTTGTAAGTGGTTGGTTCAGATTTCAAACCCAGGTGTCTGGTTCCAGAATGTGTATATACTCAGCCTTCTATTTTTTTTTTTTTTTTAAGAGCGAGAGAGAGCATGTGAGCTGAGTGGGGGTGGAGAAGGTGGGCAAAGAGAAAATATTAAACAGGCTCCATGCCCAGCGCGGAGCTACTTAGGGCTTGATCTCAGGATCCCAAGATCATGACTTGAGCCAAAATTAAGAGTGAGAAACTTAACCGACTGAGCCACCCTGGTGTCCCATTAGCCTTCTTTGCAAGAATATCTGATAATTTCTTTTTGTAAGTAATTAGCTTTTTGTCCTTGTACTCCATGTCTTGGGGTTGTGCAGTAGGAGAGTGTGATAGAAGATGAGTTCAAGGGAAAATGGAAATGAGAGGGTTTTTTTCTTTTTTTCCTTTTCCTCTCTTCCTTCACATAAGGAGTTATTTTAGATACAAGGTCACCTGACCTAAGTAATCATGTTAGCCACTTGCTCCCTGATTTAATATTTTTTTCTCAGTTGGAAGAGCTTGGAAATCTTGAGGGAGGATTTATTACTCTCTATTGTTGACAAATATGTTAATTACTATGGAAATTGCCATATGAAAAACTGAATTTTAAATGTGGTAAGTCACAAACCCAGCTGGAACTCTGCTACTTATTGATTGGGAAAGGAATAACTGTGGGAAGATTTGAGGAATATAATGACCCTCCATGGGAAGGGAAAAAGGATAATAACTACATTCAGAAAAGTCTAAAAATCTAGAGCTAATGTAAGGAAATAAGCCACTCATAAACTCCAAACCTTTCCAAGGACATTTCAGCTCAGTTTATTGTTCTTAAATCCTAATCTATCCCTAGTAGGAGGTTTGCAGAGGGTCTTGGTTTTAGGATCCTCATCCCAGGCTTGACAACCCCTCACTCATTCCTGAGACCCTCCTAAGAGGTAACCTCTAGTATCAACTTGGTAGATCTCTTTCTATAAGTTTTCTTTTTTCATTTTCATAAACAGGTCATGGCAATCCTTAAGTGTTAACACATATAGATCTACCTGGTTCCTTTTAGCAGTCCATATTTTGTTGTATTGATATACCATGGTATAAGTACGTCATCAGTTCTCATCAACAGAATATTTATCTCCAGTGTTTTTCCTTAATCATTCTTAAAAACATCTTATGTACATGTGTAGATATTACTCTAGAATCCCTGTTGAAAATTGGTACATGGGCACTTTATATTTTAATAGATACTTTCAAATTGCACTGCAAAATGGTTAAACAGATTCACATATATAGAAAAAATAAATGAGATAACATATTTCAACATTTACATATTTTTGTTTCATACTATTCCAAGGCTTTCTGTATCATTAATCTATATAATTTTGTTAATGTTTAACTTAGATCAGACCCTAAACTTTTTAACCATTTTGTTGGATGAAAATGATATCTTGTTTCTGTTTTTATTTTCCAGTTTCTTGATAATAATACTATATAACATAGTCTAACACTTTTTATATTTTTCTTCTGCTTACATAAAATCTATACATTAATATGAAGTATTCCCATTAATTACACTACTTAAAAACAAATTCATCCAATGGCATAAACTTTGCTTATTTTCACTAATTGAGATGATAGCATCCTAGATATTTTAATTTAGTAAAGATTATATAAAATCATATTTAAGTTTGATTAGATTTGAATAGTTGAATAAATGAAATTATAAAAGCAAATGATATAGTATAAATTAGTTTACTATTAAATATCTTGTGTATAATTTTATCAGGTTCTTAGTAAAAAAAAAACCTTCAAAGCATTGAAGAATTAATAAGTTAATATTTTTTAAAATAGTACAGATCTTGGGATAAGAAGATTTCAAGACATGTTAGTACATTGACTTTTAATGTTGCTGTTACTTTTATCTTCATGATTATTACTTAAGCTAGGTAAATTAGAACCACTGATCAGTTCATGGTATTTTAGATATATATAACTAAATTAAATTGTGTATTTCAGTGGATATGAATTTCGTGGAAGGAAGTTGCTCTCTAAATAATAAGAGTGTTGGATTTTGGTATATACTTTCGGCTCTGTCAGTTTGGCTGCTACGTGCTGTTTAAAACAAAATATTTAATATGTGATAAAGTCTCTGATGAAAGGTTGGTTAAATGAAATTTTAAAAAAATAACCTAATACAGGATAAAATGTTATTGTGGCATTTTAATTAAGATCATTATTGAAGGGAGTAAATGATTGCCATGAGAAAATGGTGTAATCTGAGTTGGGAAAATAAATCATTAGCCACCAAGGAATGCTAGGGCAGCACCACCTTCATTTAAGTACCAAAAGCCATGAAGTTAGGGCTTGGTGCTAATATTAGGACAAAAAAAACAAAACAAACAAACAAAAAAAACAAGTATTTATAAGAAAGGATTATTCATATTTAGTACAAAGTCTAAAGAGCTGAAATAAATTGATTGACATATTTGGACAGATATATCTATATCAGAGAAGAAGCCAATATTATTCTGACTTCTGCTCCAGAGTCTTTGTCTCTTCTCCCTGCTAACTTTTTCAGTTGTGTTCACCAAAATTCTTGGAAACCTTTAATATAAAGATAGAAGATATCCAAGGAAACATGATTGGGATTTTACATAGAATGCACATGCTAACATGTTCTGTAAAAAAAAAAAAAAAGCCACTTACTCTTCTGTTCTGTTTATGTTTCAAATTATTGTTTTATTTGGACTGTATTTGTGTAAAATATATATGTTACGTATGTATATGTGCAACTTTGCTTATGAATTTGTTTCCATTTTTATAAACATTTATGTCTATACATACATCTTCATCATTTTACCTATAACGGTTTTTCATATCTGTCTACTTACTTGATTAACACCCCCTCAAAGACAGGTATGTGTCCGATTTCTATCTCTGAACATTCTTGCTGTGTTGTAGTTATTTGAAAAATATCTAATGAATTATCAGAGTCCTTAAAAGAGAAACTTTAAATAAAAATTTAAAAAATAGATGACTTGACTAATCAGCGGCTTTTAATAGCTCTGATTGTTATATAACAATATGTTAAAACTTATAATTCATATTATGAATGTAGGGCTGATTCCAGGTTTTCATTTACTTCAATTATAAAAGGACTTATGGAATAATACCCCAAAGACAAGCTGACCTTTGCTTAAAAAAAAAAAAAAAAGAAAAGGAAGGTTATGCTCTTTCTATTGACAGAAAACTTAAGTCACATGAAGTAAGTCCTCCACCCAACATGTAATTTCATGCTTTTCTTCTGTATCTTGGCTTCCTGGCAAATGTATTATTCATTTTTTTTTTCTCTTTTGAATATCTGTTTTCATTATTGTTCTTTCAGCTTGGCCTGCACAGGCTCCATGTATGTAAGTTTTGTTTCTTATTATGCCAAGGCCTTTTGTATCATTGTTCTTTCAGTTTGTATCTTTTGGCCTTGAGTATTGCCCTGTTTTCCCTTATTTCTCCATTTATTATTTGATTCTAATTTTACTTTATGATGTCTTGTTAAGTTATTCTTTTTCTATTGTTTTACTTCTTTTCTCATTTAAAACTTTCTCATTTTATATCCTTAATCTCATCACAAAGAAAAATTTTTGGTTTGGTTTATTTTCTAATTTATACACTCATAGGGATTTAGAGATGACTGCATTTAATTTCCTCATTTTACAAATAAGAAAAAAGCCCCATATGTGAACACTGTACTGAATAGCCAGTTGGAGAGGGTAATAAGTAGTTCCCAGTCTGGTTCCACTTTTGTTCTACCATGAAATATTTTATTGCTTTTAAATATGTACTAAATGTATTATATATTAATATATACAAATATTATATATGTATTAAAGCGTGTATTGATTATTCCCAAAAGGGCACATTCTCCGTTTAATATTTTACATAGATTTCCTGATTTATTCCTCACAATAGCCTCATGAGGTCACATTGTATCTTAATTTTGCACAGCTGAGAGAGTCAGAGGATAAAGCAATATCTTGAACAGTTTTCCTAGTTTCTTTATTGTTTTTACTTCAACCATTTAGGTCCTCTTTCCCTTCCTCATTATTTATTTTGATTTTGCATTGCCTTCTGCAAATCATGTAAACAGATGTTGGCATCAAAGAATATTTAATAAAATACTGATGTGCTGAGTTGTGAAGGAGAGCCAAATGAAGATGTTCACCCTTTCGTCAGAGAAATTAAACTCACTTTAGAAAACAGTCTATGGAGTTCTCCAAATTGACATTCATTTTTAGCTTATACCCATTTTAGAATATTTCTGAAATACAGACAGCAAGCTGCAAATATTCCTTACTCACATAAATTATGGAGTCATTTTCTATGAAAACAGATAGTTGGAAATCTATAACAAAATAAATGTATTTTGTTCTCATAAACATTGGCCCTGCAGGCTGTGATGTTCCCAAACAGGGATGATGGTTATTACCAAGAAATGGTTCAATTTGGTTGGCACTTCTCTGTTTTGTCAAGTATGAAGAAAATAAAGAATATAGTCACATTGTTTTTAGTAAAAGTTTTCTTTGAGAAGAATAAGAGATGTGATGTATAGACCTCCTGTTCCCTTATGAAATAATTTTAAATACATTTTAGTGGTGACATAGGTCCAATGCTGTTACCATCTAGATAATGGGAAATGGGTTTAAACAGAATAATAAAAATCTGAATATAATGTTTTGTGACATGGCAAGAAGGGTAAAACTGCTATGACTCTTGGAAAAGCAAAATCAAATTATAAGCCAATCATCTATAAGATTTGACCATTTAAAATTACTAAGTTAATTTATATAGAAGGGTTGTCCAACCTTTGAAAAATACATGAACTGGGAGTTAAATTAAGATTTTCTGATTAGTTTATCTTAGTTATCTTCCCCTCATATGTAGTACCTAAATATAAAAATAATGGACACACACACAGGAGAAACACAGACACACACATAGATATTTATGGAGATATAGATATAATTGTAATCTTAAAACAATTGTGGAAAAATAACAATATTAAAGGAATTGAATGCATAAATTAAATCTACATTGTTACACCTCATCACTGCCAGAAGATTATTTATCAAAAAGAGAAATGGAAAAATACATGATTTTCAAAGAGTTTATGGATATTTACTGCAGAGAATATTCTTCCACTATAAATACATTGCATACCATCATAACTAAATAAGCATATATTAATATCAGTACTGAGGATAAATTGCTTATGTGCTTACAATATTCTATTAACTTACATGGGATATAAACTTACATTTTTGGTTAGTATTTTACATTTGTGGTCAGTTTTTAAGTTACAGATAAAATAGTTAAAGCATGCAATTTTTTCCTTTTTTTTTAGCTTAGAAATGTGCTTTTATTTACCTTGTAAAACGTATGAATTCTCTATTTTTGATACCATTATTTCAAGATGAGCTAAATAAAGCGGCCAGGCCTATGCTGTTCATACACTTCTGGACACTGTTACCTCACAAAAAGGACAATAGATGTCTTCATGTTTGTACTACAGTTGCCTCTGTATTTTTATCACTTATTAGTAAGAACAATTTGCTACATAGCAATAATAAAACAGAATGTAATCAAATGTCACTATGGTCTGTTATACTGCAGTAATGTCAGATAAGAATAATAGGTTTCATAAAAGCTGGGTGAATCTTGGAACAACCTTATTCAGTTGGTGTTCAGATTCATGACCCAATAAAACTTATTCATATACATTTGGTATATACACATTGATATACAATAAGCCATGTTTGTGATTTTATTTAATTGTATAGATTCTTTTCCCATAGTGGATTATTGAAGGACTTTATTAAGTAAGACTTTGTGAGCCAAAATCCCTCAATAGATTTGAAATCATGAGTATAATAATAAGGGGAAAATCTCTTTAATAGTTTTTAATTCCAGTGTCCCTTACTAGAGGAGAAAAAAATCTCCAATACTATACTCTGTAGTCCCAAGATACAAGGTTTTCAATAGATACATTAATGTCAGGAAAATTTAGGTAGTTACATAACATAAATTGAAAGACAAAAGTGTCACTATGACTGTAATATCCTAAAATGTTTATGCCTATAGTCATTAGTACCCAAGTTGTCCTTAACCTTTCATGGTCTATTGAAACTTCCAGAGCTCAAACCCTGGCTTTCTGTCTGGTGAAACTCTAATCCCTTCCCTCTCTTGTGCTATCTGTGTAAAGTGATACACAGTGTATGTGAAGGAGATACCTAAATATGTTTTGGTTTTTTTTCCAGTCTTCAGTAAAGAGAGAAGGGAGGATGCATAGATTTAGGCTCTAAAGTTTCACTATGAAATTTCAGTGGCTGATGTGTACAAAGTAAACAAATTTGCAAGGTAAAACATGCTGTATGACATTTTGCATAAGGATTCAGTTCTTCCAAGAAGAACGATTTTTAGCCTACATTCCCAAACTCAAAAACTTATCAATGCCAATTCAGTTATATTCATATGTGATTTGGAAAGATGAGCAACACCATGGGGAGTTGTGGGGTTTGATGGGTTCTAGAAAGATAAAACTTGGCCTAAGTCATTCAGATTTAACTTAAAAAATACGTATTACCTGATCAAATAGAAAATCTCTGCCATCTAGATTCTTCTGTATGTGATCTCTGAAGATAGAAGCCCATGGGATTTATCACTAAGACTGTAATCCTAAATATCCAAGTAGAACATAAAAACGAGTCTGGTCCCTGTATAGTAGAATAATGAATAGTAAAATAAGGTGACTTGCTCTCCTTCCAAGGTTAAAGATCACTTTCGTACTCTGGGCTTTATGAATATTATGTATGTTTTCCAGCATTTCATATTATGATTCTGAGGAGTAGCAATCAAAGGGAAAAATTAAAGCAAAAGCCATGCTATTCAGTGCCTATTTCGTCATCATGAAGTAAATACATGAATGTGGAGAAAATTGATTTTTGTCTGAAGAAAATGCTAGACATCAGCACTTTGTCTAGTCCCCTGACTTCAAATACCATCTAGATGCTAAAGACTCCCATTTGTATGTCTCTATCCTTGAACTCTCCCCTGAACACAGACTTACATAGTACAGTAGTCAGCTGCCTAGTTGATATCTTTGCTTAGATGCTATATTTAGTTAAGCATTAGCTAAGCTTCTATAAAAAAGAGACCCCAAAATATACTGACATGAGCCATGTATCAGTTAATCTCTCTGATGGAGATGATTGGGTTGGTAGGACAACTCTTAACATTAAAGACAAGAATAGAGAAAGAGAGGAACATACATATAATTCTTTTAAGGGCACAATCCTGAGCTGGCATACTTCATTTTCTCTTAAACCCCAATGCCTATGACTAAGTCACACAGCCAAATCAAACTTTGACAAAGACTGAGAAATATGCCCAGGTAAAACTCAGGAGATCTGTTTTTAAGGAGGAAAGATTGAATATTGATGGAGTATCAGTAGTTACCTGACAGCAGATATCCCATAAGTATCTCTAAGCTTAATGTGTCCAAAAATGGAGCTCTTGATTTTTCCTTTTAAACATGCTTCCCCTATAGTTTGTCCCATTTTTGTAAATGTGAAGTATAGTCTTCCAGTTGCTCAGGATAAAAATCTTGGAGTTGTCTAGGATTCTTTCCTTTTTTTTTGTTTCTGACTTTAAATTCTTTCCACCAGGAAATGTTGCTACCCCTTCATTCTAAAAAATACCCATCCTATATATTTCTTCCCCCATAGTCCCAGTCACATTTACTTCTCACCTGGATGATTAGAATAGCCTCCAAACTGGTCTTCCTGCTTCCAGCCTTGCCTTGCAATAGTCTATTCTGCACACAGGACTGTAATGTTGCTTTTCCAATTGTGAGACTCTTCTGCTCAGATATACCTCACTCCTAATTAAATAACTCACAAGGCTCTACATGTTCTCCTCTTTCCTCCTCAAGCTTCAACCCTCACCTGTCTCCACTCTCTACCTTCCAGCCAGACTGTCTCATCCTCTTAGCTATTCCTCAAGCACACCAACCATAGGTAGGATGAAGGGGCCCAGGAGCCAAGGAATGCAGGCAACCTCTAAAAGATGAAAAAGGCAACAGGTTCTTTTCCACAAGCTCTAGGAGAAATTTAGCCCTGCTAGTATCCTGATTTTAGCCCAGTGAGACCCATTTCAGACTTGTGGCCACAAAAATTGTAAAATAATAAACATGCCACTAAGTTTGTGATAAACTAATATAATAAGAAACAAACATTTTAAAGTTTAATAGAATTTGAATATTTTCTCGACTAAGGTAAGGCATCTGCTTGAGTTGGTGATTCTTATAACATCTATGAGGATCCTTCTGTTTACTTCTGATAATAAAACAGAAACAAAAAAACAAAGACCTTTGCCTCACTTCATTCCTGTCTAACCTAAAATAGCACCTGTCTTTCCATAAATGCTAATTCTTGCATTTGTGAGGCAGTGTAATTGTTTTCTGTTGGTCAGTGACTACTACATCTTTTAGTCTGACATAAAAAAAAAGTAGATTTAGGAACTACTTTTCTTTTACAGATTCTACAGTGAAATTGTTTAGTTTTATTTAAAACTAGTAAAATAAATATAGTGAATAACTAGAAAATTAGTAGAAAAGTATGCTTTTATGAATTCAAGTAAGATTTGTGATAATAAAATTGACCTTAATTTTGAGTTTTACTTCTTCACCAAAACCATTAATCCACTGTGGGATCATATTGATCAAGTAGTAATTAAAATTTATTTAGCACTATGAGGCAAGCACTATACTATTTTATATGCATGTATTATGCCTGTATGTAATATTAGTAAAAAGCATTTGTGATAAATTCAACTGTTACAGAGTGATAAAACTAAGGCAAAGAAAAATTAGAAAAGATACTTAAGGTCCAACAGCTAGTAAGTATTTTGGAGAAAGAAGATCCTCCTAGAATTTCAGGCTAAGTATGTGTCCATTGTATGATTTAAAATCTTGGACCATTATGAGTTAAACAATCCCAGGGAGATGGAGGGTTAGTGTTCAAGCATTTGTATGAGCTCATTACTCTTTGAGTTTTCTGTGTTTACAGTTTTCCATTCTCTACACTTCATGAGAGTTAGTTTATATTATGCTCTGTGTGCATGTCTGTGTGTGAATATGTGTGTGTGTGTGTTGTGCGTGTGTGTGTGTGTGTTGCAGTCTCTGCAGCTGCTGAGCATGCACCTGCATCAGCCTGAATCCAGCTAAAACCCACTATTAGTGCATATTATCTGGGATACTTGGAATGGTATTTGCTTGCCTTTGACATCAATGGCTGACCCTAATGTCCCTTTATCTTTAAACGGCCCATGTTCTCTTTAGAATATTCTTCCTATAGGACTATATTTAGCTAATAATTTGATGTGCTGTCATTTTATTCTCCAACTAGCTTTGAGTTTTAGCAATTTAAAATCTGTTTGATATAATGAAAAACAGGTCTCTAGGATATAGTGGCACTTTTATTCCTTTTCCTGTTAAACCTGGTCATCCATACAACCAAGAAGATGAACTTTAAGTAAAGGTGCTATTTTCTTTTTTTTCATTTTATGTAATCAGTGCTGCAGAGAAAAAGATATTAACACAAACTCTTTTTTCTGATCAATATGTTGTTTAGGAGAAAAATTAAATTAGTGCCACAGATGGATAAAATATTATGTTCCATGTTGAGTTTTTTGTTGGTTTGGTTGTTTTTTGTTTTTGTTTTTGTTTTTAAACAAAGTCAGTCACCTACGTATTTATTGAGTACCCATTTCAATAGAAACTATGTATGAAACTTAAATTATTTATTCAAGTATATGAAGGCTATTTAGAAAGCCAACTACATTTCTACACATGAATGGAAGACACAGAATTTGATATTTCATGTATTTGACACCAGTTAATTGGCTTTTCTTTCAAAGTGAGATTTCTGTTGCAACTTATTTATCTGGAATTGGAATTTTACACTTTTTTTTAAAGATTTTATTTATTTATTTGACAGAGAAAGACACAACGAGAGAGGAAACACAAGCAGGGGGAGTGGGAGAGGGAGAAGCAGGCTTCCCGCAGAGCAGGGAGCCCTATGCGGGGCTCGATCCCAGGATGCTGGGATCATGACCTGAGCCGAAGGCAGACGCTTAATGACTGAGCCACCCAGGTGCCCCTGGAATTTTACATTTTACCTAGATTCCTTTTTTTTTTTTAGTCCCCAAAATCACTTTCCAGGAATTAATTCAAGCTGATCAAATTTGGCCAACAAGTATGGGACATTAAGATGTATCTTCATTCAATATGTTTAATTAACGATTCTAAAATAAAGTTGCAAATACAAAGCTTATTTTTACTATTTTAATTAATCACATAATGTTTAATTATTGGGAGCCTATCCAAATAATGCTCTTAGAACTGTGGGTGATAACATTTACTGTGCATTAAAACTGATTGATTAGAATGAAGTGAGGGGAAATTGCAGGGGATTTGGAGGAAAAGGGACTTGTGAGTTACTGTAATAAAAAGTGAAAGAGGAGAGCAGAAAATATAATAGGGTTATATATGAAACATTCTGGAAGACACTTTAATAGAATTATTTTTTAAATATATTTCAAAAAAATATGGTGTATGGATTGAAGTTACAGAGATACTATATTTTAAATAATAAAAAAATTAGTTTTAAATATAGTTTAAAACCACTTAAACTTTCTGAACTGGTTTTAAATAGAGTTGTTTCTCTTATTTCTAGCTGTTATATTATTATTGATTAAAATATCTAACTCTGTAATCTATGATTTTTTTTAGTCCGTAATAGTCTGATAATACATAAAGGGAATATTACTCAATTTTGAGACTTTATTTATTTATTTATTTTTATTTTTTTTAAAGATTTTATTTATTTATTTGACAGAGAGAGACACAGCGAGAGAGGGAACACAAGCAGGGGGGGTGGGAGAGGGAGAAGCAGGCTCCCCGCAGAGCAGGGAGCCCGATGCAGGATTCGATCCCAGGACCCTGGGATCATGACCTGAGCCGAAGGCAGTCGCTTAACCAACTGAGCCACCCAGGCGCCCAAGACTTTATTTATTAATGTAATCTTCTTTTCAACACTTGATTTGCAACAGGTATTCAAAAGTATTTGCAGAAAGAGATGGAAGAAAAAAACTTTCTAGAAAATTTAATAGCTCTTTTTTTCTCTTTTGCTATATAGAACAGATGCTTTAGTTTAAAATAGTATTATACTTAAATTATTTTTATAATCACTTTATTATATGTTAGCTTTTAGATATCAATAAATACTTTGTGCAGTATTATCTGGTGTGAAATAGGGACAAAAATCTCTCACCAGAACTAATTGCAGATAGTAGAAATGTTTGTTATTTATTTGCTGAAATGTTTAGTGTTAGAAAAAAAAAAAACCTCTTATAATGCCATTAGACCTTTCCATTAGAAACAATTTCTACTTATTTATAATTTAATAAACATTTATTGACTGCTTTTGTAAGATAAGGGGAGAATCACTATAGGAGCACATTGATAAACACATTCCAATTTCTGCCCTCAAAAAAGCATGTATTGTCCAACAAGGACATCAGACATTTAAACTAAGCCTACAAATAAGTAAAACAATACTGAAGAGGAGTGAGGGAATTGCATGTATATGAATTTGGAAGATGGTGAAGCTTTCTAATTTAAAAAAAATCGATTTTGTAAATTCCAAAACTTAACAAAAAGTATAACAAAAAATCAAACCGAGGTGGTACATAATTTCAAATAGAGCCACACAATATTCTGTACCTATCCATCCATTTCCAAAGGTTTGCATTTCTGTAAAGAGAAAAAATATACATATAAATTAAGTACTCTTCTTTTTCTTTTACCTTTACAAATGATGCTCATTGATACGGCATCCTGTATTCATCTTTACAAGTGCCCATATCAACTGGAGTTTTGATATCAAGGGCGATAAAATGTAGAAAGAAGTTATTAGGCTACAGGAGCTGTCAGTTTTCTTTGACAATTCCAAAAGTGCCAGATGTGTTCATAGTAATAAATACTCCCGTTACGTGCAATACCTTCAACCTCTGAGACGATGATGTGAGAAAACACCACAGATGGCATCTTGATATGGGATAAACATCGTGCAAGTGGTGAGAAGGCCACGGTGAAAAGTACAGTTATGACAGTTATCCTTCAGCAGTCCCTGGATGAGAAACTTCCCCAGGTGGATAATACCTGCAGAAGGATATTTGGAGTGCTCCTTCAGGTTCCCTCCATGAGCTCCAACAGCAGGTCACTCACTATTCCTGCCAGGATCAGCGCCAACACACAGTGTAACACCATGCACCTGTCATGCTTCCAGATAGGAGCTGCTGTATCTACTTACCAGAAAGTCTCTTCTCTATCACAGAAAATGCCCATTTACAGAATGTAATCTCTATAAAAAAAAGAGCAAAAATTATAAGAGGTGAATAAAATGAGTTTAAGGATAACTAAGTGAATCACCCAAGGTCAAAGGGCCCGCAAAGAAAAGAGCTAAGGCACATACTCTGGGTTTTAGGCATCAAGAACATGGTCCTTCCACCCTCTTAGAGCAGCCTATTTTATTGTTCGTCATTTCTATCCATTTACTTGCCCAAATGAAAGAAAAATATTAAAGAAATCCAAACTTATTTCAAAATAAAGAAATATTTGAGTGTATAATATTTGTAAAACCAAACTGAGCTGCTTAATTGATTTTTTTAAGATTTTTTGTTTATTTGAGAGAGAGAATGAGATAGAGAGAGAGAGCATGAGAAGAGGGAGGGTCAGAGGGAGAAACAGACTCCCTGCCGAGCAGGGAACCCGATGCGGGACTCGATCCTGGGACTCCAGGATCATGACCTGAGCCGAAGGCAGTGGCTCAACCAACTGAGCCACCCAGGCGCCCCGTGCTTAATTGATTTTTAATAACCAGTTGTTTCCTCACCCCATTCACAGTGGAAGGGGTAAATATGATCACATTATACATAAAGACTTGGATATCCTTTAGTCATTTCAATTCAGATTTGAGATAATGTCTTGAAAGATATTCTTGAATTCTAATATATCACTTTAAAATGGAAGACGTAATAGGCCTATAAATATTTCTTAAGAAAATAGAAAATGTCACTACATTTAGGGCAATCCTGCTGATTAAACTTCAGTAATGGGTATTTGTATTGCTAGGAGGAGGCATTGGCCGTATCTAGTAAATAAACGAGGTTACTTATAAACAGTGAACATGTGACAAATCTTGGGGAGACACAGTCATTCTAAGTGCCCTGAGAGTTCATGTCCTCTATAAAGCCTTAGTAAGTTGCTAAATATAACACCAGGATTAGAAAATATAATTATCCCTCATCATGAATAATCTAAAGAGTCACCAAATCCTTCACTAAAGGGTAATCCCTTAAAATAGTTACTTTGCAAGACTGACGTTTTAATAGAAAATTTGAGTGTGACTAGTTGACATCATTCCTTTATATTTCTGCAAATACCTTTTTCTCTAATTTCAGACTTTCAAACAGCTTGTTTTACTTCCATCTGTGTTTTATTATATTAGGAGAAATGCAAAATGGAAAGCATGTGTGTATGTGTGAGTGTGTATGTGAGTGTGTGTGTGTGTGTGTGTGTGTGTGTGTGTTTAAACATAAAATAGTCATTAGACCCTGACTGGGCACCAGAAAGGTTAAATGTTCAATCTGTTCTATTTTAAGATGTGGGAACAACTGCTCTCTCTGTGTTGATGTACTCTGAAATCCCAGCTAATACGAGGAGAATTTCTAATTAAGAATATAAGAGCCACTAACTTTTTTGAAGTTCTCTTTCTGAAATGAGCCCTGTGTTTAGGAATCAGTTTAGGGTTCAGGACGCCTGTGGGTGTTTATATTTGGAATCCTGCCTGTGATGGAATGTTCAGGCCTTGGATTACTATGTGCATAGCAGCCCCTTCTGTAAGAATAGGCATAGGGCACCTTGTCTGCTGCTGATGATAAGATTATATGCTGGTTGTAACAGGAGGGCTCAAGAAACTGACTTGAGCCCTTAACTTATTAACTTAATAAATTTGGTTAAGTTTACATTTCTGTTTACCTAATAATACGGAGTAATTTTTCACCAATAATATAACACTTGATTGGTTGTCATGAAAACCAAAAATATTAGACTTGACAACAACCTGTTGCGTCCTATTACTATCTTTAGGGATATAGCAATCTATAATTCAGAAAAATAAATGAGGATTTTTTTTGTAAACTCAAGTTACCAGAGGTATTGTATTGCCTTTTCTATTGAGGAATCCTGGAGATGAACTAGGGTTCTGGTCTTGAGCCCTTCTTAAAAATTTATTCTACAACAAATAAATTATAACAACTCATGTCAATGGAGATATAATTTTTTAATCAAATTTGAATACTATAAAAAACCATAGTGTGTGATTTGCAGGTCTCTTCGGCAAAAATATTTTAAAAAATAATTTTAAAAATTCTATAAACTGTTTTGTGGTTGGTTCATTTAAGGATATTTAAGGGTAACAGTCTGCTAACTTGCTCTTCATTTCAACTTTTAATAGGAAAAATGTAATAAATGTCATATAAAATGTTACTGGTGTGTGCATTATCTAAATTTAAAATATGATTTTAGAGGGGCGCCTAGGTGGCTCAGTTGTTAAGCATCTGCCTTCGGCTCGGGTCATGATCCTGGGGTCCTGGGATCGAGCTCCGCATCAGGCTCCCTGCTCAGCGGGAAGCCTGCTTCTCCCTCTCCCATTCCCCCTGCTTGTGTTCCCTCTCTTGCTGTGTCTCTCTCTGTTAAATAAATAAATAAATAATAAAATATGATTTTAGAGCTGAAATAAAAGACATATGACCTTAAGAAGGCAGTTAGATAACTAATGCCATTAAGGAAATAGGTGGATGAAATGAAGGTAGCTTAAAAAATTTCAAACCATAGATTCTGTAGTCATTTTAACAAAGACAATAGGTGAAACACAAAAAGAATTAATTTCTTGTGTGTGTATAAATTGTCCTCTGACAGATGAAACTTCCAGTTGTAATGGCTGATCATTAGAACTTCCATGAATCTCATGAGTTTTGAATAAGTCTTGAATATGCAAGAATTGTCTTGCTTCTCATATCTTTTCAAATGCCCAAACTGAGTCACATGATAATTTAGTAAGTATTTATTGAGTGGTACAATATATAAGGTATTAGACCAAATGTGGTTGAAGTCCATAAAAAGTTTTTAAAAAAACTAAATGCTGCATAGGAAAGGAAATTTGAGAATAATGGGTTGGATGGTGAAGTTTAAAGATGCTATGTCTCTTGTGTTAATACCGGTCTATAAATACATCATGAGTTTGTAATTTAAGGTCAGTAGGCCCCATACCTTGAACGATAGGTATGTGATTTCGACACAAGTGACTGACTACAGGATGTTTCACTGGCAAAAGTAATTACTAATTCTATTCCCATTAGGAGAGAACTATAAATCAGTTAATGATTTTCTTTCCTTATCATTTTTAATTTAATGATCCTGAAAATGTTAGAGCACTGTTTGCTCTTAGAATTACAGAAGAGTCAAATGGTGAAATTTTTTTAAGTCACTGTGTCATGAAAGGTTAGCAAACTTCTATGGTCATCCTAATTTAAGTGCAGAAAATGCTTTTTGACTAGATGTCCGGTAGTTTTAGAAATAATTTTATACAAATCATTTTTGTCAGATACATAGTAACTTACATTTATAATGTATAGACACTTGAAGAAAATTTATTATTCCTTTATGATATCATTTGTGGCAGTGAACTTCAAGTAATTTCCTAATTCTTTTGTGCTAAAGGCACAAATTAAATATAAAAGAAATGCCAATGAAATAACATTTAATTCAGTCATTAATCCAGTCATTGTCTTTATGAAGTATTTTTATCAAAATGATAAAACTACTTTACATTAAAAACTTTCACCTGGAAGGCTTGAGGTAGATGAAGATCGGCAATATCACATTAAAAAGATAAAGACATAATTCAGTTTAAGGGAAAATAGAAATAAAGTTTATAATGTCATTTTTTAGCCTTTTGAAAGCTACTATATATTAAAAGGTGTTAATATGATCTCTCCATTTAAAAGTTTGTTATGCCTGTTAGAACAAAAATCATAGATAAAAGGCATTTTTAAAGAACGGGGTTGAGTCAGACAAGTAAAAGAGGATCCTTTGCATTATTTATCTTTAGGTTGAAACAGGGGCAAGGAAAGATGTCCCTCTGGGTCTAATTCAGAGGAGCTAGCACTGGAAAAAGAAATGGATATATGAGCCAAATTTTGCAGATCTGTTCCCATATACTTGCTTCTGATTTTTCACTTTGTGAGCAATATTTTAGTTATGGAGTTTTTTTTTTTTAATATGCTTTATGATCTTACAGCCAGATGAAAATAATCCTTCATGTGCTTCATTTAAAGGTAAAATGCTATTGTTTAATTTATTTATATTCCCACTTAGCTAAATATCTATGAACCTCTAGCAGCAGCTAGGAATAATTTGTTTTTAGAGTGGCTTAACATGTGATGAATATGAAAATGCTTTTTTGAATTAAGTCCATATTTGCTTAAAATAATTGTGTACATGTATGTTTGTGTAAGGCATGTGTGTAAAGCATACCATTTAGAGTGTGTGCTTATGTGATTTTTTAAATATTTTTTCTTTTATTTTATTAATGCTATAATAGCATTAAGGAGTTTTAAACTTAAATGTTTATATAATGTCAAGTATATTTTGTATATATATTATGTATTATAATTTATACAGTATAATAGAATATAATTATAAGGCATACAATATGTTTTGCTGAAGAATTTTCACTATTTAAATTATTGCTAAATCCCCAAGGTAGTATTCTAGCAGATTGGCAGATTTGGCTAAGCAAATTAATTCTGTATATTTTGTTAACAAGACCAAATAAATAAGATTGTAAATTGTGATGGGATTATGACTTCAAAGAGCAAATACCATTGGTATGTTGATTGCTGTTGAAAAATGACAATTCTAAAAAATAACTCAATCCAAACTTTTTTGATTTAATGTAGCATGTTAAATAGTCTTTTTTGCATTTTCAAAAGTTGATTGAATGATTTTATACATACATATATTTTACATTTTTATATGTAGTTTAGGAAAGTGATACATATTATCTGATTGCCATTTAAAAGAACAATTCTGGATATTATTATTATACCAATATTCTTAAGATTATAATTTTTTTTAAGTAGGCTCCATACCCCACATGGAGCCCAACACCACAACCCTGGGTTCAACAGTCAGATCCTTCACCGACTGAGCCACTGAAGTGCCTTTTAAGATTACAAATTCTTAGACAGATTACCTGGGCTTCTGTGTGAATGACAGACCTCAGATAACAAAAGGTAGAAATAAGGAAACCAGTGAGAAACTTACTGCAGTAGTAAGAGATAAAAGGTGAGGAAAATTTGGACCAGGATGATAGCAGCTACATTTTGAAGGAAAAAGATTTGCTGATGGACTAACTATAAAGTGTGGAAGAGTGTAGTCAAAGAGGATTATGTGTATTTTTTCTTTTTCTTTTTTTTTTGCTTATACCTGGAATAACGAATTTATCAATTACCAAAGAGAGATTGATTAGGCTCATGTTTGGAGAGAAGAACCAGTTCAGTTTCAGACTTTTAAACCTGAGATGCCTGTTAGACAAAATCACTCGGGAAGCAGTGAAAAGTCTAGGCTAGACATCTATTTCATCGGTCATCTGTGTGTAGTTGCCATCTGAAGGCATGAAGTTGATGAGGACCTTTATGTGAGGGTAGAGAAAAGGAGTCTAATAACTGACCGTGGGCATGCCAACAATAGAGAGGTGAGGTGGAACCCTAAAGGAAACTAAATGAGTGACTAGTGAGGTAGGTATGAGGAGAACAAGAGTAGTGCTTGAAAGTCAAATGAAGACTGGGCAAATATGTCAACTGTTTATGAGAAATCAAGTAGGATGAGACTGGACAGAAAAAAATAGCCAATGGACTAAGCAATGGGCCATTTGTGATGCTAATGAGTTGTTTTATAGCAAGTGTAAAAATCTTGATTAGAATAAGTTCAGTGTGGGGCTCCCGAGTGGCGCAGTTGGTTAAGTGTCCAACTCTTGGTTTAGGCTCAGGTCACGATCTCAGGGTCTTGAAATCGAGCCCTGCATCAGGCCCTGAGCTCAGCACAGAGTCTGCTTAAGATCCTCTCTCCCTCTCCCTCTGCCCCTACCCCACTTTACATGCTCACTCTCTCTCTCTCCCTCCCCTAAAATAAATAAATCTTTTTAAAAAAGGAGTAAGTTCAACAGACAATCAAAGGATCTTAGGGCAAACAGTGAGTATAATAATTCTAAGTGAAACTGTGATATAAAGGGAGCAGAGCAGTAGAGAAAAATCTGGAGAGACATATGATGTTCAAGAGATGGATATATTAATATGGGAAATATATTTGTGTGCTGATGGGCTAAAAGTCATGAGAGAGGACAATTGACAATGTAAGAAAGAAAGGGACCATTGTTTAAGTGTCATAAATTGATGGGAGGGTTTGGAAAATAGGTCTGGTTTATGTGGTAGAGTCAGTCTGAGAGCAGTGCCTGTCACTTCCAGCTCACATTCATTTGGCCAGAACTTAGTCACATGGTCCCATGTAACTACAAGGAAGACTGGGAAATATAATCTAATTGTGTATCCAGTAATAAAGGAAACAGGATTAGTGACCACACCTGGTTATCTCTGTCATTGAAATGAACACATCCTTTATTTTCTTATGCCTTTCAAAACTGTACTAAATATCTTTGATATACTAGCTTAGCAACTAGGCAATTGAGCTTAGTCTGATTTGATTAATTTTTACAGAAATTATGTTGGACACTAGCAATTACTTTTGCTTTTTCTCTGTGTTCTCAAATGATTCCTTAAATTATCCATCTTAGTCTATTACCCAGGGATGTAGTTTATGAAATATGACTTCTCCCCATCCTTTTTGAAAATTGAAGTAGCATTTACTCACTCTTAGTATTACGAGATAACTCCAATTTTCTGTGACTGCTGCAGAATCGCCAACAGAAGTTCAGTTTCATTAAATAAGGCTATCATTACCCTGGGCTATAACTCAGTCATGGCCAAAAGATTTAAACCACTTTAGCAGATTTGTTTTTCTTTAAATTGTGCATCATAGCACACCAGTGGTTTGTGAAATTCATTTAGTGAATTTTACCTACATAAATGAAACATAATAGAATAAAAACGGAATTGCATGTAGTAATGACATGGAAGCATGTAGTAATGTAGTAATGACAAATATCTCATTGAACTTATGAATATGAACATACACATGCACAGATGCATATATCTTTTTGAATTAATGTTTTTATTTTCTTTGGATAAGTAGCCAGTAGTGGAATTGCTGTATTATACAGTAGTTCTATTTTTAATATTTTGAGGAACCTTCATACTCATTAAAAAGAAATCAGTGAGTTCATGTTTATTTCTTCTTCTGAACTTCTTGAATTTCTAGTTAGCTTAACATATGATTATTTTCTAGGTTTCTTTTCTCATTCATTTTTATATCTACAAATTCCTATTGAATGTCTTCCATGTGCTATGCATTATTTTTGTTGTTGAGAACATAGTGGTTTAAGGAAAGTGAAAAAAAAATCCTGCTCTCATGGAGTATTTCAGTGCAAAGAGAAATATAAGGGCTAAGGAAAATGTCAGGAAAAATATAGGAACTGGTTGCGGGGGAAGTTCATAATTTTAGGTAGTATGGAAAAGTAAAGACTGATTTAAAAGGTATATTTGAATTAAGACCGGAAAAAGCAAGGGAGAAGACATACAGATACCTGCAAGGAATGAGTTCCAGAATGAAGGAACAGAAAGAGCAAATGCCTAAGAAGACATCATCTAAAGAAGAATTCATTGCTCTTTGCAATAAAATTGGAAACATGTTTTCACCTAGTTTGTCTTCTGTGCTTTATATAATTCGAACTAATAAAAATACCCAATTTATAGAAAATGTATTAATCAGATTTAATTTCCCATCATTAGATTCTTCTAACTGGCACATAATTTGGTCTCTATAATTTTACCTTTCTCTATAATACTGAAAGATAAATTTCAATATCAGAGTACTGACATGAAACTTAAAGACATTTCATTAAGAACCGTTTTTAACCTAATGCTGCTTCCTATGTAAGGGTGACTGAAGATGGTGAAACTCACTCCAGACTTTAAACAAAATCAGAGCAGTAGTTTCTTTATTTTCTCTACAGATCTTCCATTATTCTTTGTTCTGTTTTCTTTAATGGGTTCAATTTCAGAACAGATTTTCTTCCCTCTCACTAGAGATCCAGCTTTTCTGATGAAAGCTTCAGAGAGTCATTTATTGACTTCCTTTCAGGTCTGGGAGGGGAAATGTTAACCTTTGGCCTCTCTCTGGTATAATACATGAGTTTCATTTTTCTTTTATTTGTCATAACAAATTATAATTTGTAGTTGAGCCTTCCTTGGAAGATTATGGCCAGATTGAAATTGAAGAGCTGTTTTCGACCTCAGTACCTTTGAAGAGCCTTAATTTTAAATATCTTTTCAATAAAAAAGCTATACATACAGTAATAATTTTTTTAAAAGATTAAGGAAAATTCAATACATTTTAAAAATTATATATTCAATCTATTGTCTGAATTGATATTTATAAAGTAAAATTAATCTATTTTCCTTACTCATTTTGTTTCTATAAATAAATATATATATTTTTTTCTTTTTCAAAAGAAGGGAAATAAGGTAGCACTATTATTGTTATTCTAATTTTATACTTTTGTTTAATTTTTTTTAGAGTTTGTCCTACATAGCAGGAAAAATAGAGAGAGAGATGTAGTGTTATGGTTAATTTGTTCAGCTTAGTCTAATTGGAAAATTACTATCTTCACCATAACATATGTAGATATTAACTGATGGTTGCAAAACTGGGTTGATGAAATGGGACAGATCAAAAATAGGAAAACCTCATGCTATGGACAAATAGGTGTTACCAGCAGAAGGATAGCGAAGTCCTACAAGTTTTATGCATCTTGAAAATGGACACATTTAGAAAATTTTGGTTAGGCAGACATTATTAATATCTGGAGGATCCCCCTGGGCAAGATCGCCCTTTTGGAAGAAGGTTCTGGGTTTTCAGTCTGGATTTAGAGGTCAGAAACTTACACTGGACCAGAGCCGAAAGTAAGCAGTTCATATATGATGATAGAGCAAAAGTAGGAAATAGATTCTGAGAGCACACTTTCATAGTCAGGGTTCTAGGAAAAGTAGGCAGGAGTATTCGAGATTGGAGAGACAACTAGATATGCCAAGTTTCAGAGCACAGGGTAGCTATTACAATATTAAAACTAGAGAGAAAGAAGGGAATTGGTTAAGAAGGGAAAAATAACACTGGCTTAAGTTCTTGGAAATAAGCTAAAACAGGAAGAATATGCGAGTAGAAGAGATAAATAGGAAGGTTACAGGGATCAGGTATTCAGGGTATGCAAGGGAAACAAGCACTTAATAAAAATAGAGTAAAAGGCAACTGAGAAACTTGTAATAGACAAAACTCTAATATTGAAAAGCATTTATGTTTATATTTTGTTATTTCAGAAGGCAGAATTTAGAGCCAATAGGTAGAAATTGTAAGGAGTTATATTTTAGTTTGAATTTTGAACTAATTTCCTCTAGTAATGCTATATAAAATTTGAATTAGCGACCTTACCAAGAAGTGAGTCCCCCATCAATAGAATTATGTAAATAGGCTGGATTTTCACTTGTTGAGTGATAGCATATTGAGATTTTCTATAATGTATAGAAGCACAAGGAAATCTTCCAACTTTTAAAAGAATAGTATTTTTTTTTTGGCTTGGCGACAGGGCAAAAGAGTGATGATCAGCATGTATTACAACCCAACACAGAGATAAGGTATTTGGTAATAAATATGGTGTAAGTGATATGAAGATAAATTGCATAAGGATTGGCTAAATGTTGATTCAGAGTTTTCTGTCAGTCTCTTCAGTTGTTATAACTGATATTGAGTGTAGCTGTTACAAGCTCTGACCTGGAGTCAGGTGGTTACAGTTCAATAGTTTTAGGAACATAAGATTCGCCACCATGTTGGCTTGACAAGAATTTTTGTAATAATAAAGACAATCATACTACTGCATTAACACTGAATATGTCTCCCTAGGGCATTGTTTATCTTAAATTTGTTTAACTATTAAGAGCATTGCTGTTCCTTTTGTTTTTATGTAAATAATTTTAATATCCATGTTCTCAAAGAAATGAGGGCAAATTTCACTGTAGATAAATTACCTGTTTCAGTAATTGACAAAACAGTCACATTTATCACTATTTTATTTAGGTTATCAATTGAGCTATGTCTCTATCTAGTCAATCAAGCAATGCAGTGAACCGTTTTGGGGCATCTGCTATATACACATTTGAGGACCACACATGGTAGAAGGCTGAGGATAAGAAGATATAGAAGATTCTGCCACTGAGCAGCCTATAGCTTCCTAGAGAAAACGGACATATACATAGATTAGTATAATACATACCATATTGTGGTAAGGTCTCTAGTAGTTCTTTTTTTTTTTTCTCTCTCTTTTGAATGGAAAAACAAGAGAAAAAGTAAGTTTCATGATTTAAGTAGCATTTTGAGAAATACCTACAATTACATAATTTTTGATAGGCAGAATTGGAAAGAGGAACATTCTAGGAAGAGAAGAAAACAACACTGTCTTGGGTATAAGAATGAAGTCTTGATCTAGAAATATAAGAATTCTGGTGGGCCTCCATTAAGAATCAAATTTAGCTGCTGAGTGTAAGGAATGTCGGGAGGAAAGAAGTAAGAGTATTATGGAAGGCAGATTTTTAGTTATTTTTCTTAAGATGAAAATATTTTCACTTTTTTTTGTAATCTTTATAAGTAATTATGCTTTTGTAAAAGTAAAACAGTATTGTCATAAGTACATAGAAAGATAACTCTTCTTTGTCATCTTTCTTTGCACCCTCATCCTCATCTCCTACCATCCTGACTCAGAGCCAATCAATAATAAGACTTTCTTGTAAAGTCTTCTTGACTTTATTTTTTTTAAAGATTTTATTTATTTATTTATCAGAGAGAGAGACAGAACACAAGCAGGGGGAGAGGCAGGCAGAGGGAGAAGCAGGCTCCCTGCTGAGCAAGGAGCCCGGTGTGGGACTCGATCCCAGGACCCTGGGATCATGCCCTGAGCCGAAGGCAGCCGCTTAACCGACTGAGCCACCCAGGCGTCCCAAGTCTTCTTGACTTTAAAAAGCAAACATACTGGGGTCCCTGGGTGGCTCAGTCAGTTAGGCATCTGCCTTGGGATCAGGTCATGATCCTGAGGTCCTGGGATTGAACTCAGTGTTCAGCTCCCTACCCAGCAGGGAGCCTGCCTCCCACCCCTTCCCTTCTCCACACTCCCCAGCTCCTCTCCCCGCCCCTCCCTCTGCTCATGCCCTGTCTCTCTCTCTCAAATAAATAAATAAAACCTTTAAAAAAATAAAAAAATAAAAAGCAAACATATAAATATATATATTAACATAAATATAGCCATTTAATCCACAGTAGTATGTGACAATTTTTTTTTTGCTTATTAGTATACCATGGACATCTTAACATATTAGTATTATAAATTTATATGTTCTCCTTTTATATGATTGAATGACATACCATTGTGGAAATGTGCTATATTTTAATTAAACAATCCCTAATAGATGTGCATTTAACTAATTTCTAATTTTTCACTTTTACAAATATGATTACTGTCAAGTTCGGTTGTCAACTACATTTTTCCTTTTATTAAACTAGGCCAAAATCTTAAAAGGGCAGTCTCACCGCAAAGAATTTATACACATTTTCAACAGTACATATTGTATATTGCCCTTCAAAAAGTTTTATAAATCTGTCCTTCTAACACAGTACATCAGAGTGCCTGTGTTGCCACACCCTGGCCAAAATGGCAATAACAACCATTTCAACACCAATTTAGTAGATGAAAAATAGCGTATCTCGACATGCTTAATTTTTGTGAGTATTTGATAGTGAAGTTAAACATTGTATTTGGTTATCATTCATTAAGAACTGCTTATTTATGTCTTTTGCTTCTTCTATAGGGTATTTATCTTTTTACTTACTGAATTATGAAAGCTCCTTAAGATTATTGATCTGCTATCATATATGCTGCAAATAAAAATTTTTCTTGGTGGAATTGAACTTTTGTATGGTATCTTTTTCCATAGAGAAATGTGTTATGTGTTAGGTAGTCATTTCTGTCAATTATTCCACATGTAGCAACTGAGGGTAAAAAAATATAGCTAAGAGTAGAGAATCTTGGACCACATAGCTTGGGTTAAGATATCAGCCCTAGAATTCACCATGACTCCATCTCTCTGTGCCTTAGGTCTGTACCTCTCATATATCATATATCCTTTCTCAGAGAGGTTCAGGGGGCACACATAAATCAACAGGTGCAAAGTCACTTAGGGGAGTGCCTATTATAATTAAGCACTTAATGAACGTTAGTTTTCTTATTATTTGGTAAAATAATGCTGTTCCAATTCAAAAGTTACAGAATTATTTTCCTCTACTTTCTTTTAATACCGTTTTTGTTTTTATTATTTAAATGTTAATTTATCTTGTGTTGTTTTTAATGATGCAAGGATACATACTTACAAAATAAATAATTTTCTCAACACTGTTCATTAGCTGATTTCCTTTTTCTCTGCTAACTTGATATTCTTCCCCAAAACTGTAAATCTCCACATTTATTATTCATGGAATTCTTGAAACTAATTTTTGATCTGATATAAGAACTTTTGATTTCTGCGTATGTTTTGTGAATTCTACCACCATGTGAAAGCAATTACATTTTACTAGTTTTTCAGTGGTATATTTTTAATAGTTATGTTTTCGATGTTTTCTGTGATACCAACATATTACTCGCAACTGATAGAATTATCTGTCTTCCCAAGTTTTATGTTATAATTTCTTTTTCCTTTCCTTAGTTCTTTGGTTAAAGCCTCCAGAATAATGAGGAATGGTTAGAATGGAAGTAGCAAAGTTTATTTGTTACTGTCACCAGTGTATCTGTCTTTAGGTTTAAATTTGAAGAAAAGTTTGAATTTTATGAAACCACAGAGGGTTTTAGTTTTGTTTTTGAAAAAGTCATTCATTTAAACTACTGCAATGATGTATTCTTATTGTAATAAATTTAATAAATTCAGAAAAATACAGTACAAATACAAATATTATCCATTATTTCATAATGTCAAACTAAGGACTATTTATGTTTTTAGCAGATATCTTCAGGTTTTCATTTCCTATACAAATTGGCATTTCATTTAGAAATGCGGAATCAGGTTTTGCATTCTCTTTTGTAACATGATTGCTTAATAACAGCAATATTATTATGCCTGGAATAATAGCAATATCCCTGGAATGAGAAGAAGCAATTCTAATGGAGGAGGGAATGTGGTCTGATATTCTTAGAAAAACTTCAATGATATGCTTGAATGTTGAATTACAGTGAGAAAGAGTTGATGGAAGAAAAGTGTATATATAAAATGTAATAATTTGTATTAGGCTCAGCTGCCAGTGACAAAAAAAAGCCCATAAATAATGAACTGTGGCTCAAATAAGATAAAACTGTATTTCTCTTAAGTAAAAGAAATCTGGAGGTAGTTATTTTAGAGCTGATATGGTTCTGTGAGCATATGACCCTACAGTTCTCTCTAGTTACTCCTTCATCCTCAGCACATAAATTCTGCCAGTCCAATATGGCTGCTTGAGCTCCAGCCATCATGCCATTAATAAATAGAGGTTAACAAATGTAAAAATCAGGGAGAACAAATTATGAGCCTTCGCCTCAGTAAGTTTTTCAATGATTAAGGTGTGGAATAAATGGAACTTGAACAGTAGAAACAGAAAGAAGGAAATGGATACAAAAGTTCAATGAAATTTTCTTTCACTTGAATTTTTTTTAGTATTTGTTCCTGGCATTATAACATTTTTTAAAAACTGAGTTCTAGGAGTGCCTGGGTGGCTCAGTTGGTTAAGCATCTGCCTTTGGCTCAGGTCATGATCTCAGGGTCCTGGGATCGAGTCCTGCATCAGGCTCCCTGCTCAGCGGGGAGACTGCATCTCCCTCTCCCTCTCCTTCCTCCCTTGCTTGTGCTCTCTCTCAAATAAATAAATAAAGTCTTTAAAAAAATTGAGTTCTAAATTTTAAAATTGAGTTTTAAATTTAAAAATGAATTATAAATTTCATAGAAGAAAGTATACCAATCTTTTTTTTTTTTTAAAGATTTTATTTATTTATTTGAGACAGAGAGAATGAGAGAGAGAGAGCACATGAGAGGGGGGAGGGTCAGAGGCAGAAGCAGGATCCCTCCCTGGGAGGGTGTATATATAAATATGTGTGTGTGTGTATATATATATATGCTTCTATCACCTCCAGAAAGTTCCCTCAAGCCTTTTTCCAGTCAATACCTGCCTGTATAGTATCCACTATTTAAATTCTATCAACACAGACACACTTTTCCTCTTCTTGATCTTCATATAAATGTAATCTCAATATGCACACTTATGTGACTGGTTTCTTTTGCTGAGCATGGTAACTTTAGGATTTATCCAGAAAAACAGCATGTTGATAAGGGAAGAATATTTATGAATTAAAAATAATTAAATTTAATTTCTCTATGTAATCTGGTAGAACATCCAAGTGAGCAGGGCTCCAGTATGCATACACATATGAAAAAAATGGTTAAAATGTGCTTCATTTTCCTTCTCTGCCTTGCCATTCTTTTTTTTTTTTTAAGATTTTATTTATTTATTTGAGAGAGAGAATGAGATAGAGAGAGCATGAGAGGGGGGAGGGTCAGAGGGAGAAGCAGACTCCCTGCCGAGCAGGGAGCCCGATGCGGGACTCAATTCCGGGACTCCAGGATCATGACCTGAGCCGAAGGCAGTCGCTTAACCAACTGAGCCACCTAGGCGCCCTCTGCCTTGCCATTCTTTAAATGACTGTGTAATCAGGAGCATGGCCATATGTGAGATAGGGTTAGAGACAATTTAAGAATTGCTTTAACACCTAAATCCAAAATGTCTACTCATGTATGCAAGGAATTACTTAGAATCAGCAAAATTGGTGTTCTTAGAGTGGGTAGAAGACATGAGCAGTTCAGGAAATTTTAATATTCTGGCAAAATTTAATGCTGTTAATTTGTTGACTATATTCCTTGATCAAAAATTTTATGTGTCACTGGGGAAAGTCAGAGGAGAAAGGCTGATGCAGTGAATGTTAAGTGCTTATATATTTTTTTCATTCTTAAGTTTATTTCAAAAGTATTCATGTACTCATTTTTTTTTTTCAAAATTTGCTCATTATTATTCTGAAAGGGCAACTAAAGGAATGCATCTAAGTTGGAAAAGTATGAGAAATAATTAAAATTACCAACAAAACAGAGAAAGCTTAAAGACCCTTTGTAATCATCAAAGCATCAGATTATTTACTTCTTTAAATTAAAGCAAGTGCTCAGCACTCTTAAAATTTCTAGGCAATTAAATGGGTTCTGTAGTTTGGCTACTTTGACTATAATCTTGCTTATTTGGATGGTATTTTATTAATGATATCTCAAGGGGAATTTGCAGTAGTTTGAAAATTAATGAAATATTAATAACCAACAACCAAAGAAATATAGATATGTCTGCTTTGGAAAAGATGTGACCTGCATGCTTCTTACATTAAATGCATTTTATTTATTTTGCATTTGCATATGTATTTTAAGTATGACAGTGCATGGTATAACTTAAAGAGTGGGTGTTTCATTGGAAATATAGTGCATATATTATGTGATCTTGGAAGATTATCTGTGTAAACATTATTTTGGTAATTTGACACATTATGGGTTAGTGAAAATATTTTTTGCAGTAAAATAAGTGATTTGTATTTTCATGTAATGTAATATGTTACATAATTCTGTGGTCAGAGGGAAATAGCTCAACTTCTTTGACTTCAAGTAAAAAACAAATGTCTCATGTATAGAATAGAGAGTGGTTAACATGCTGAAGAGGATTTTCTATGCTACTTTATAGCAGGACATACAAGTAGCAGGTCGTACAAGGTCAAATTTTTAGTCATAAAAGGAAAGGATGTACCTGCCCTAAGGCATCACTCTAGTGTGGAGAGGGGCACTGGTCCCTGAAGAGATTATATGGGCAGAATGTGTTAAGAGTAGAGATATAGAAATGCTATATGGGCAAATCCAAAAATTTACCTGGTTTGTTAGAAGAAATGTTACCTTTGCCATTTAAAATGTATTATGTGGGAGCACCTGGGTGGCTCAGTCAGTTGAGCATCAGACTCTTGATTTTAGCTCAGGTCATGATCTCAGGGTTATGAGATGGAGCCCCACCTTAAACTCCATGCTCCGTGGGGAATCTGCTTGAGATTACCTTTCTTTCCCTCTCCCTCTGTTCCATCCACCCCCCTCTCTAAAATAAATCAATAAATCTTTTAAAAAACTTAAAATAAAAAAAATAAAATGTATTATATGAAGACAGTTTTAAGCAATTACATAAACAGATATTAAGACTTAGTTTAAAAATTACCAAACCTCTGGAAGTAAGAAGTGTAGGCATTGGTCAAGAGTAGATAGGGTAGGACGCCTGGGTGGCTCAGTCGTTAAGTGTCTGCCTTCGGCTCAAGTCATGGTCCCAGGGTCCTGGGATTGAGTCCCACATTGGGCTACCTGCTCAGAGGGAAGCCTGCTTCTTCCTCTTCCACTTCCCCTGCTTGTGTTCCCTCTCTTGCTGTGTCTCTCTCTGCCAAATAAATTAAAAAAAAAATCTTAAAAAAAAAAAAAAGAGTAGACAGAGCAGGAGAAGAGTAAAGTTGGACACAAAACTGAAAAATAAAGGTGGATCTCAATAATTTCACCAGATTTTGAAGACGTTCTTATTGGCTGAGTAAAACAGAAACTAGAAGCTGATATCAAAATACACTGTTTAGTCTTTATTACTGTAAACAAATATAACTAGCAAATGAAAATTTTATTTTTTGACAAAAGATGGCATTCTATTTAATTCATTTGATGGGATTTTAAAGTCTTAATTGAATGACTTTTTTGGAGAATCAGCAAAGATTTTGACACCTGCTCATGTATACCTAGAGTTGTAATTGATACATCATTTTGGAAGGCAGGGTATCAATATCTGTATTTTATAAATGACACACCATTTTACTCAGTTATTTCACTTGTGGGAACTTATGCCATAGAAAAATTTATACACTGGGCAAAAACATATGTATGAAACATGTTGGGTTATAGTGAAGATTTGGAAACAACCAAAAATCTCATCCCATTATTTAAGTGGTTAAATAAATGAAAGTATACTTATACATTTTAATATTGTGCAGCTGTACAAAAGTATTAGCTAGTTCTACTTTGAAAAGGAAAGGTTTGTTGGCTAATTGAACATGAAAGGAAGGAAGGAAGGAAGGAAGGAAGGAAGGAAGGAAGGAAGGAAGAAAGAAAGAAAGAAAGAAAGAAAGAAAGAAAGAAAGAAAGAAAGAAAGAAAGAAAGAAAGAAGAAAGAAGGAAAGAAAGAAAGAAAGAAGAAAGAAGGAAAGAAAGAAAGAAAGAAAGAAAGAAAGAAAGAAAGAAAGAAAGAGAAAGAAAGAAAGAAAGAAAGAGAAAGAAAGAAAGAAAGAAAGAAAGAAAGAAAGAGAAAGAAAGAAAGAAAGAAAAGGAAGAAAGAAAGAAAGAAAGAAAGAAAGAAAGAAAGAAAGAAAAGAAAGAAAAGAAAGAAAGAAAAGAAAGAAAGAAAGAAATGGAAAGGTTTCCTGCAAGATATAGTTAGGAAAAATAGCAAATTGTAGAACATAGACAACATTTTTGGGGGGAGGGGGATGTATGAATGTCTGTAAATGGTGGAAATCTCTTAGGAATGGAATTTGGGAATATTTTATATCCTACATTTATACATTTTGTATGAAGGAGAGAAATTACAGATGTAGAATTTTATATTGACATCTCACCCAGTATAAAGTTTTTAAAAAGAATTTCCTGAAATTGCAAAAGACTAGTGACAAATTCTTAGAAAACTACTGGATGACCATGTGTCTAACATGTTTTTGAGGTTATTGATGCATCAGCCAAGAGAGTTGCAGTAGATCTTCTCTGGAGTCCTTCCAGTTCTGAGTAGGTGTAATTCTGAGAGATGGGAGAGATTTCAAACCTGCTGTCTTGAAGAAGAAAGACTTAACTTGCCCATGGAAATCCAACTACCATTAGGAGATCAACTAAGATTTCACCTGATGACAGACTTATTTCAAAGCACAACTACTAATAGGGTGATGTATTTGAGTTCATCATTAAAAAATTATATACTTAGTCTTGTTATCTAATCAAGAAATGTTTTCTACATTGTAGGTCCAATGACCATAGTGGATCTAGTTTCTGTCCATCCTATGAAGTTTATAAAAAAGTCTATAAAATCTAATAAATTGACACACACATGATAAAAATTGTATAACTAACAAGAATAGTAAATTTATAGTAGGGAAACTAGAGAAAATAAATACACAGCGATTATTTCTAATTGGGTTTGCATAATTGTTTATTTTTGGTGGGCAATTATCATAACATATTAACCTTTAAATATGTTGACCTACTGCCTAACAGATACATGACTCTGAATTCATTTTCCCCAAGTAAGAACGGAAAAAACAAACAAACAAAACTTCTCTGATTATTTGAGAATCTATTTTCTCTGCTGGTTCAGGGGATCAGAACATGTTAACAAAGGCCCAGATTTTCAGAACAATTAGTGTTCTAAAGAGAGATTGAAAAGAAAAGTCCCTGACCACTTTTTTTTAGCTGACAATTGCATAGACTTTCATGCAAACTCTTACATCGACATGCATAAAATTTATTTACAAGGCTCATTGAAAAATAATTCATTGGCAATATTTTCTCTGTACATTATATCCATTCATGAATCTGAATGTTGCAATTTGTGATGTGGAAATGTTCTGACAAACCAAGCACTAGTTATAATAAGATCAAATACTAAGACTTTACAGAAGTATTAATGATGTGAAAGGTTTTAGCTTTCTATATGAGAGAATGTTATTTAGCAAGCATGGAATGATATTTTTACTCTAGAGAGTTAATTAATAATTCATTCATGAATAATTATTAAAGGCAGTTATTAAAATGTATATCTGACTTCACAAAGCATAATATTGAAATGTGTGCTTGTTTAATATGGTGATTTTTATTTGCAGGCCTGTTTCTTGTAGCCTCTACATCTCTTAGTACCTTTCTCTCCTTTTGACATCTCTTTCTCTCGGCATATATTTGTGTTCCAGTGAACACGTGTCTCATGAATCTGTGTTTACTAGGTTTTGTGTTACCTATAGGAAGGTATATAGGTACCTTCAGGTAACAGCTATTACCTGTTATGCAGGTAATAGCTGTTACCTGAAGTTATAGTCACCATAACATAACCTCTTTAGACAGAATTTAAAAAGTTATTTGCAATAAAAATGTATATTCTTTGTTTATGAATGAAAACACAGGATATGGACCTTTTGTTTAATTTAGATTTCCTTTATTCATTTTTGTAGTAAGGTTTCAAGTGCTATCCTATACTTACTGCTCAGAAATGCCATTTTATATAGATGTACTACCTGAGTATAGATATGGCTCCATGCTCTAAAGTTAGCCCACAATAGATTGGCCCATTATTAAAGTTTTTCTTTGTTGTCAAGGTAATACTTTTTTAAAAGAGCAAATGGTAAAAGAGTGGTGTCTTCTCAATCCACTGGCACAGATCAAATTATTTGATTAGCTACTAGAAAACATGGTTCCAGTAAATAGGAGTAAACACAGATAACTTTTGATAGCTTAAAGAATTCTGAACTGATACCTCCTAAATTCCTATGAGGTTTTTTCTTCTCTCTCCAGATTTCATGCTCCTTTATAATCTGCCTTTTTAGTTTCTCCAGCAGTTATTTACTTTCTAATCAATGCTACTAAAATATTATACAACTTTGATTATAGCACTAATCATAGCCCTAATCACACTGTGATGTGGTATTTATAATTATGTTCCCAAAAAAGGTGTGAATTCTTTCTTTTCTCTCCTTCTTTCCTTCTTTCTTCCTTCCTCTCTCACTCTCTTTCTTTTTCTCTTTCTCTCTCTCTTTTTCTTTCTTTCTTTCTTTCTTTCTTTCTTTCTTTCTCTCTCTCTCTCTCTCTCTCTCTCTCTCTCTCTCTCTCTTTCTTTCTTTCTTTCTTTCTTTCTTTCTTTCTTTCTTTCTTTCTTTCTTTCTTTCTTTCTTTCTTTCTTTCTTTCTTTCTTTCTTTCTTTCTTTCTTTCTTTCTTTCTTTCTTTCTTTCTTTCTTTCTGTGAATTCTTAAAAGTCAGTCCAGGTCTTAAATAAATTTATGTAAGGGCCTAGTGCCATGTTTGCTATTTCACATAATAGTTGCATGTTGCTTGTTGCTGAACAAATGAATAATTGAACTCTCTTATATTGCCTCAGACAATGAAAAATCAATGTAGGACAGGGATTCTTGATCAAAATTCAATATTCCTTATTTTATAAGTCACAGATGGGAATTCTCACTAATGTTCCTGAAGTTCACAAAAGTAGATACTGAGATATAAGATTTTCATTTTGTTTTGTTTTGTTTTGGTAAGACAACACTGTAATAGAAATTACCCTATAATATTTGAGATGGCTCCTTGCAAATAGAAGTTCTACTCAGATTTGGAAAACTCTTTTGCAGTTCTGCTATTTATGTGCTTCGTATGTATTGCAAGATTTTATTTATGTGAAGGTTATCATAGTATCACAAAAAGTGCTAATGATTTTCTTTTGTTTTGTTTTTTTTTTCTTAAGATTTTAAAGACTGGGGTACCTGGGTGGCTCAGTCGTTTAGCGTCTGCCTTCGGCTCGGGTCATGATCCCAGGGCCCTGGGATGGAGTCCCACACCTGGCTCCCTGCTTAACCGGGAGTCTGCTTCTCCCACTCCTTCTGCCACATCCCCTGCTTGTGCTCGCTTGTGCTCTCTCTGTCAAGTAAATAAAATCTTTAAAAAAAAAAAAAAGATTTTAGGGGCGCCTGGGTGGCTCAGTTGGTTAGGCGACTGCCTTCAGCTCAGGTCATGATCCTGGAGTCCCTGGATCGAGTCCCGCATCGGGCTCCCTGCTCGGCGGGGGGTCTGCTTCCCCCTCTGACCCTCCTCCCTCTCGTGCTCTCTGTCTCTCATTCTCTCTCTCTCAAATAAATAAAAAATCTTAAAAAAAAATAAATAAAAAAATAAATAAAAAAATTAAAAAAAAAGATTTTAGGGGCGCTTGTGTGGCTCAGTCATTAAATGTCTGCCTTCAGCTCAGGTCACGATCCCACGTGGGATGGAGCCCCGCATCAGGCTCCCTGCTCTGCGGGAAGCTTGCTTCTCCCTCTCCCACTCCCCCTGCTTGTGTTCCCTCTCTCGCTGTGTCTATCTCTGTCAAAAAAATAAAATCTTAAAAAAAAAAAAGATTTTAAAGATTTATTTGAGAGAGAGAATGAGTGGGAGGAGGGGCAGCAGGAGAGGGAAAAGCAGACTCCTCCCTGAGCAGGCAGTCTGAGCCACCCAGGTGCTGCTGTGCTAGTGATTTTTTTTAAAGATTTTTTTTTTATTTATTCATTTGAGACAGAGAGAGAGAGGGCGCGCAGGAGCAATGGGGAGAGGCAGAGGAAGAGGGAGAAGCAGACTCCCTGCTGAGCAGGGAGCCCGATGCGGGGCTCGATCCCAGGGCCTGGAGATCATGACCTGAGCTGAAGGCAGATGCTTAACCATTTGAGCCACCCAGGTGCCCCTGTGCTAGTGATTTTGAATCACTCTCTTAGTGCATATAGCTGATTGAAATTAAAATACTGCTCTAAAAGTAATTTGTTTTCTAAGTTTTTAGAAAAATTTCCTTCAATTCAGGAGTATATCTCATAATCCTATTTATTTAATAGAAATATCTCGATAAAGGGGATACAGCTAAGTTTTAAAAAATTGGCTGTAACAGTGGGAAAATATTATTTTAGTACAAAAATCCATTATTAAAAAATAACGTAAAAAGATGTAACATGTGCCCTTAAAAACACAAAACATAGGGTGCGGGAGGAAAAAAAGTTGAACTTTGGAAGGAGATCAAACTTAGTTGCTATCAACTTAAAGTAGACTGTTATATATAATTTGTTATAGGTAAGCCTCATGGTAATCACAAAGTAAAAACCTATAGTAAATACACAGAAGATAATGAGAAGGAAATATAAATATACCATCAGAGAAAGTCATCAAACCACAAAGAAAGAGAACAAGAGAAGAAAGGAACAGAGAGGTACTACAAAAACAACTTGTAGACAATTAACAAAAGAGCAGTAAAGGCATACTTATCGATAATTACTTGAAATGTGAATGGCTAAATTCACCAATCAAAAGATGTAGAGTGCCTGAATGGATAAAAACAAAAACAAAAACAAAAAGCAAGATCCATTTATATTCTGCCTATAAGAGACACACTTTAGATGTAAGGACACATACGGATAGAAAGTGAAGGGATGGAAAAAGATATTCCATATAAATGGGAACCAAAATAAAACTGTAGTAACTATACTTATGTCAGACATAATAAACTTTATTTTTTATTTTTTAAAAGATTTTATTTATTTATTTGACAGAAAGAAAGAGACAGTGAGAGAGGGAACACAAGCAGGGGGAGTGGGAAAGGGAGAAGCAGGATTCCCACTGAGCAGGGAGCCCAATGCGGGGCTCGATCCCAGGATCCTGGGATCATGACCTGAGCCAAAGGCAGACATTTAAGGACTGAGCCACCCAGGTGCCCCAGACATAATAAACTTTAAAACCAAGACTGTAATTAGAGACAAAGAAGGATGTAACATAATAATAAAGAAGTCGATCCAATAAGAAGATACAACATTTGTAAATATTTAGGCACCCGACATAAGACAAACTAAATATATAAATAAAATATTAACAGACCTAGTGGTAGAAATAAACAGCAATGCAACAATAGTAGGGAATTTTAATACCCCACTTATATCAATGGATAGGTCATCTACACAGAAAATCAATAAGGAAACATCAGCCTAAACACCAGGTTAGACCAGATGGACTTAACAGGCACTTACAGAATTTTCATACAAAAGCGACAGAGTACACATTACTTTCAAGTGCACATGGAACATTTTACAAGATAGATCATATGTTAGGACACAAAACAAGTCTTAACAAATTTAAGAGGATTGGAACCCTATCGAACATCTGTTCCAACTACAATGGTTTGAAGAAAACTTGAAAATTCACAAGTAAGCAACATGCTACTGAATAACCAATGGATCAAAGAAGAAATCAAAAGAGAAATAAAAAGAAAATCCATGAGACAAAGAAAAATGAAAATGTAACATACCAAAATTTATGGGGTTCAGCAAAATCAGTTTCAAGAGGGAAGTTCATAGCAATAAATGCCTCCCTCAAAAAATGAGAAAAAAATCTCAAATAACCTAACTTTATACCTTAAGGAACTGTAAAAAGAAGAAGAAATCAAACCCAAAGTTAGTAGAAGGAAGGAAATAACAAGGATTAGAGCAGAAACAAATGAAATGGAGACTAAAAGGACTGTAGAAAGATTGGTGAAACTAAGAGCTGATTCTTTGAAAAGGTAAACAAAATTGACAAATCTTTACCTACATTCAGCAAGAAAAAGAAAAGAAAAAGAACTAAGGTTCAAATAAATAAAATCAGAAATGAAAGAGGAGACCTTACAACTGATACCACAGATATACAAAGAATCATAAAAGACTACTACAAATAATATGCCAACAAATTGAGCAACCTTGAATAAATGGATAAATTCCTAGAAACATACAAACTTCAAAGACTAAATCATGAAGGAAGGGGAAATCTGAAATGACCAATTACTAATAAGGAGATTGAATCAGTAATTTAAAAACTCCCTAAAAACAAAAGTCTAAGACTAAATGGCTTCACTGATGAAGTCCACCAAACATTTAAAGAAGAATTAATACCAATCCTTCTCAAACTCTTCCAGAAGATTGAAGAGGAGGGCATACTCCAAACTCATTTTATGAGGCCAATGTTACCCTGATACCAGACAAGGGGGGCGCCTGGGTGGCTCAGTTGGTTAAGCGTCTGCCTTCGGCTTGGGTCATGATCCCAGGGTCCTGGGATCAAGCCCCGCATCGGGCTTCCTGCTCCACGGGAAGCCTGCTTCTCCCTCTCCCACTCTCCCTGCTTGTGTTCCCTCTCTCGCTGTGTCTCTCTCTGTCAAATAAAAAAAAACAAAAAACAAACAAACAAAAAAAAACAGACAAGGATGCACAAGAAAAGAAAATTATAGGGCAATATCCCTCATAAACATAGATGCAAACATCCTCAAAAAATATTAGCAAACCCAATTTGCCAATACTAATAACAGGATCATAGACCATGATCAAGTGAGATTTATTTCAGGAATGCAAAGATGGTTCAACATCTACAAATCAGTTGATATGGTACAGCACATTAACAAAATGAGGAATAAAAATCATATGATCATCTCAATAGATGCAGAAAAAGCATTTGACAACATTCAACATCCATTAATAATTAAAACTGTCAACAAAGTGGATATAGAGGGAATATACCTCAACAAAATAAAGGCCATATATGACAAGGCAACAGTTAACATCATACTCAATGGTGAATAGCTGAAAGCTTATCCTTTAAGATCAGGAATAAGACAGAAATGCCCACTCTCACCATGTTTATTCAACATAGTATTGTAATTCCTAGCCTGATCAATTAGGTAAGAAAAAGAAATAAAGTCATCCAAATTGGAAAGGAAGAAGTACAACTGTCTCTACTTTCAGATGATGTAATATTATATATAGAAAACCCTGAAGACTCCATCAAAAAACTCTTAGACCTAATAAGCAAATTCAGTAAAGTTGCAGGGTGCAAAATCGATCTTCAGAAATCTGTTGCATTTCTTAATATTAATAAAAGACTATCAGAGAAATTAAAAAAAAATAATTCCATTTACAGTTGTATCAAAAAGAATAAAATACCTAGGAATAAATTTAACTAAGGAGGTGAAAGACCTGTGTATTGAAAATCATAAGATATTAATGAAAGAAATTGAATAAGCCACAAATAAATGGAAAGATACTAGATGTTAATGGATTGAAACGATTAGTATTAATGTCCTACGACCCAAAGCAATATACTGATTCAATGCAATCCCTATGAAATTCCAAAGGTATTTTTCACAGAAATAGGGCAAACAATCCTAAAATTTCTATAGAACCACAGAAGGCGCAGAATAGCCAAAACAATCTTGAGAAAAAAAAGAACAAAGCTGGAGGCATCACATTCCATGATTTCAAGCTATATTACAAAGTTATTGTAATGAAAACAGTATGGTACTGGCACAAAAGCAGACACATAGATCAACAGAACAAAGTAGAGATCCCTGAAATAAACCCACATATATATTTTCAATTAATTTATGACAGGAGAGCCAAGAATGTACAATGAAGAAAGGAAATTCTCTTTAATAAATGGTGCTGAGGAAATTGGACAGCAATATGCAAAAGAATGAAATTGGATCACTATCTTACACCATACAGAAAAATTAACTCAAAATGAATTAAAGACTTAAGCATAAGACCTGAAACCATAAAACACCTAGAAGAAAGCATAGATAGTAACTTCCTTGACATGTCTTAGTGATGATTTTTTTTTAATATGACACCAAAAGCAAAAGCAAAAATCAACAAGTGAGGCTACATAAAACTAAAAAGCCTATGTTCTACAGAGGAAATAATAAATGAAATGAAAAAACAACCTACTGAATAGGAAAAAATAATTGCAAATCATATATCTGATAAGGGACTAATATCTAAAATATGCAAAGAACTCATACAACTCAATAGCAAAAAAAAATTTAAAAATGTGCAGAATATCTGAATAGACATTTTTCTTAGAAGACTTACATAAGGCCAACAGACACGAAAATATGCTTAACATCATTAATCAATCATCAGGGAAGTGCAAGTCAAAACAATAGTGAGATATCACTTCAAACCAGTTAGAAGGGCTATTGTCAAAAAACAAAAATAGAAAGTATTAATAAGGCTGTGTAGAAAAGAGAAACCTCATGCACTGTTGGTGCAAATGTATATAGGTGCAACCATAGTGGAAAACAATATGTTTCCTCAAAAAATAAAAAAATATAAATACCATGAAATCTGGCAATTCCAATTCTAGATATTTATCCAAAGATAGCAAAAAGATAATTTGAAAAGATTTTTTTTTTTTTTTAAGATTTTATTTATTTATTTGACAGAGAAAGACACAGCGAGAGAGGGAACACAAGCAGGGGGAGTGGGAGAGGGAGAAGCAGGCTTCCCGCTGAGCAGGGAGCCCGATGCGGGGCTCGATCCCAGGACCTGGAATCATGACCTGAGCCGAAGGCAGACGCTGAACGACTGAGCCACCCAGGCACCCCTAATTTGAAAAGATTTATGCATCATTATATTCATTGCAGTATTATTTATAATGCTCAAGATATGGAAACGACCTAAATGAATAGATAAATCGTGAGTAAAACAAGTCAGATAGCGAAAAACAAATACCATATGATTGTTCTTATATGTGGAATCAAAAAAAAAAAAAATCTAAGCTCACAGATAGAACTGATTGGTGATTTCAAGAGGCAGGGGTTGAGCAGGTGGGAAAAATGAATGAACTCTTTTTTTCTTTTTTTTAATTTAAATTGAATAAAATTCTTTAAAAAGATTCAGAAATTAATATACAATCTATGTATAGATATATCTTCACTCAAAATATTCACAGTATAGTTCAATGAGGGGAAAAAAAACTCTACATTTTATTCCCCAATCTATGGAATACTAGATGGGAATAATTTTTTTAAGTTTTTATTTAAATTCCAATTAGTTAACATACAGTGTACTATTAGTTTCACGTATACAATATAGTGATTCAACACTTCCAAACAAGGCCTGGTGCTCATCACAAGTGCACTCCTTAATCCCCATCATCTATTTCACCCATCCCCCTGCCCACCTCCCATCTGGTAACCATCAGTTTGTTCTCTGTAGTTAAGAGTCTGTTTCTCGGCTTGCCTCTCTCTCTTTTTTTCCCCCTTTGCTCATTTGTTTTGTTTCTTAAATTCCACAAGAGTGAAATTATGGTATTTGTCTTTCTCTGATTTATTTCACTTAGCATAATACTCTCTAGCTCCATCCACATCATTGCCAATAGCAAGATTTCATTCTTTTTTATGCCTGAGTAATATTCATTGTATATATATACACACATACACACCCCACATATTCTTTATCCGTTCATCAGTTGATGGATACTTGGGCTATTTCCAAAAATTGGCTATTGTAGATAATGCTGCTATAAACATTGAGGTGCATGTATCCCCTTCAATTAGTATTTTTGTATTTTTGGGGTAAATACCCAGTCGTGCAATTGCTGGGTTGTAGGGTAGTTTTATTTTTAACTTTTTGAAGAACCTCCATACTGTTTTCCAGAGAGTCAGCACCAGTTTGCCTTCCCACCAACATGCAAGGGGATTCTCCTTTGTCCACATCCTCACCAATGGAATAATTGTTTTAATTAAAATTTTAGAAATTCCATTACAATCATAGAGGTAACCCCAAAATGAGTGGTGGAAGAGACAGGAAGGAGAAGGAAACAATGTGGAGAAAGAGAAGCAAGATGATGGGTACTGAGGCGTGTCCTAGAAAAATCAGATTTCAAGGAGAAGAGTGGGCTCTTACTGAATATGAGTTGGTCTAAGTCATAGATAATCTTGGAAGTCTTAATGTTTCTCAAAGGAATTATAACCAACAATTCACCTAGATAAGTCATTTGACTTTCATGGATGTTTATAAATGTAAAGTTAAACAGGTTTTTATAAGGCTATTTTTAGAAGAAACTACTAAAGAGAGCTTAAAATTATGAAGGAAACAGACTTACTAAATATATTAATATAATTCATATTTTATAATACTTCTAGAAAAATACAATAAGTGCATTGAGAATATAAAACTGCTTGTTAAATACATATCGGAGCTGAGGTTTTTGTTTTTGTCCAATGTTGTATTTTAAGCAATATTTAATTTTTTTAAATTTTTGCACTATTTTACCTGAGTTCAACATTTATTGGAAATTTTCTTATGTGTCAGGCAATTTGCTAGGTACTAGGGTTACTAAAATAACAAATTGTCCTCCACAGTCTAATAAATCAGATTTGGAGTGTTAGAGAAAAAATGTAAACAGACCACAAATGCTCCTAGCTGATAAAATGCTATAATAAAGATGCAGTGATTATTATAGGATAACAACTGGGAAGGCTGGAGATACTATGTTGGATGAGGTTACATTTAAGCCAATCTTACAGGGTGAACAGGCATGCCCTAGAGCAGGAGGAAGGTAGGTTAATCAGACACAGGGAGAAGACAGTGATTGAATATAGGGGAGCTGTCATATTGCTGTAATATACCAACATGCTGGCTACTGTTGTAAGCTCACATATGTGTGGCTTCGGGCAATCTGGCTTCAAAGTCTGGACTCTTAACCACATTTTATACTGCTTTTCATAATAACATAACATGTTCTGGTATGATTGAAGCCATTCAATGTGATTGGATCAAAAGTTCATGTAATGGAATGATTAAAAATCAAATAATACATTATATGTTAAAAAAAAAGAAGATAGTAGAAAGGGAAAAATGAAGGGGGGGGAAATCGGAAGGGAAGATGAACCATGAGAGATGATGGACTCTGAAAAACAAACTGAGGGTTCTAGAGGGGAGCAGGGTGGGAGGATGGGTTAGCCTGGTGATGGGTATTAAAGAGGGCACATTCTGCATGGAGCACTGGGTGTTATGCACAAACAATGAATCATGGAACACTACATCAAAAACTAATGATGTAATGTATGGTGATTAACATAACATAATAAAATAAGTAAATAAATAAGAAATCAAATGAAAAATTGTTGAGAGATGATTCTAAAGGGGCTTATCTGCTGTATTAGGGATATTTAGACTTTATCTTAGAGTAAATGGTAAGTCATCAAACTTTTTTTTTTTTTTGTAGGGAGTAACATAATGTTGTTTATAGTTTAGAAAAAAAATCATGACAAAGATACTTTTTAGGAGGCTGTTGCAATAGACCTTATGAGAGGTGAGCAAAGTTGGGACTTTTAGACATTTTAGACATTTTAAAAATAATGAACTTGAGGCTTTATTTCAGAAATTTGAAAAATTGAGGCAGAAAAAAATGGAGAGATATAGTGAAAAGGCATGGAGAATGACGCCAAATAATTTTTAAAGCATTTATTCATTCAGTCATTCAATATATTTTAAAATATGCAATGTAGATTATCAGGCACCAACCATGGAATAAAGGAAATAAAAAGAATAAATTAGGGTTTCTTTCACCAAAACACAACCCAATAGCTGAGCTACAGACCATATAGTATAAATTTAAAAAGATAGAAATGTTCATCTATGGATGTTATTTATTGTTTTTAAAAGATAATTCTGTATTTTTTTGCACTCACACTAACACATGGCTCGTCTCCACTGTGGCACCTAGTTTACAGATTCATATAACCATTTATGTTTCACTTCAAAGGATCAGTCATCTTAGACAAATTTTGTTGGCTAACTGTAAAACTCTTTAGCAATATATAAGGGATACAAGCATGATCTGAGTTCACAAAACTTGAAGAGAGAAGCATAGTTAGAGGTCAGAGAATTTCATTAATTTCCTAATTCTTATTGCTTCAACTGTAAATTTTCTGGGAGATTAAGAGTAACTTCTTTTCTGGATACCCTTTATCTTCCTCTCTAGCTTAACTTTCCACCGCTCTTCAGGACAGACCCCCAACACCGTAAGAAGGCATTTCACGCTCCTCTAAACATACAAGGTTCTTTCCTATCTAAAAAAGTCTGACCTAAAATCTGCAAGGATGGGCATTAATCAGAGAAGGAGCTACTACCCAGGAAAGACCTCTATTATCCATATAGTCCTAGATTTCATAGTAAGATCTCATAACTGTAAAAAGTTATATGGATCTCATTTCATTTTTAAGTGGATGCTATGATTGTAAGTGATGCTTTTCTTTGAAAGGAAAAGCAAAGAGTGCTACTGATCTCTAGAGCAAAGCAGTTGAATCTCTCAGTCTTGGGATTATTATGGGATGTGTAATGCAAAAGCTGGAAAACAGGATTCTAATATGAACATTTATTATATTATGAGGGTTTAAATTGCCCCACAAAGATTCAACCTAATAGCTGATTTCATTAAAAAATGTGCTTTATAAGAATACACATATACATATAAAATGGCATTCCATGTGATTTTTTAAAATTATGTTTAAGGTCTTACCGTTTCTGATGTCATGCTATTTTTATAAGTTTATAAACTTTCTTTTAAAATTATATATTACTATTTTCTGCATTAATTTTATCCTTATTTTATCACTTAAATCCTGGATGATGTGTTTGCTTATATAATTGTAAATTTTGCCCTGTGCAGATCTATGTATTTGCAGAAATGTTCAATTCTTGCAAATGATTATAGGACGATTTCACTAGAAAAAATATGAGTTTCTGGCCCATTTGCCAATTCTCTGCCTGGATTGTTGCTTTTATATAACTGAGCCAAAACCCTTAAGGAATATAGTGTATAGCAAATACAATGATTTAACATTAACTATACTGTTTCTTCATCCACATTGGACAAAATTAATAAGCATCTGAAAAAAATTTACAAACTGACTTGCCATTTTATACATTTTATATTCTGTGACATTTCAGAATACTTGTATATTTCAAATTACATTAGAATTACAGAACACTTAAAAAGCAAAATAAGAATCCCAGATAATTTAGGTCAATGTGTTTGTTGTCATAGATCTGTTGGTATATTTTAAAACTTATATTTGCTTTTATTAGCAAGTAATTGAAGATTTTTGTAGGAAAACAAGCTTAGAAAATTTTAAAAATGATGTGATTAGTATTAGTCACAGAATCAACAAATTCTATTTTGCTGGCTCACTTTTTAAATGTCTATAAAAGTCTGCATTTTCTCCTTCATTCATATAATTCACACTTGATCATAGGACTAAGAATTTAAACCCTTTAAGTTTCAGATGTGATCAGAGCAATGTTTGTATTATCAGAGGACTTTGCTTTGATGGTCCCAGTCTCACAGGCTCTCTGAAGGCCTATCCTCATACTTTTACAGTAACACAATACATATGGTAGAGCTCTGACCAAACAATTTAGGAATCTATAGGCATGACTTTTTGAGTTTCTCACGCTAGATTCTATAAAATGTTTGTTGAGGCAGGCATTGCCTAGGTGTCCTTAGACAGGAATAAGCTAGTCATGATCATAAAACAGAAAGAAGTCCAAAGAATAGTAAACAAAAAACATAATAGGAGATGTGATCAAAGTGGAGGCCAGGGGAAGATCATATAATACTTTTTATAGATCACAATAAAAGTTTTCATTTATTCTAATTACAAGAGGAAGCAACTGTATGACTTTAAATGGGCATACTTTTATTTATTTTACGTTTCACAAATAGGAGATTCTACTTAACTCCAAGAGAGCATATCAATGGGGATGGAAATAATGTAGCCATTTTATAATCTATTTTTGGAGTTAGAATTGGCAAGACTTGTAGTTGGATTGGGTTACAAATAGGAATGACTTCTTGCTCTTTGGTCTGAGTTGTAGATGGATGATGGTAAGATTAACTCTATGGGGAAGACTGATGGAGAACTATGTTAGAGGGCTATGGTTAGTTGTGCCTAATAGACACCAAATTAGATGCTCTTTGTTCTTGGAGGTTCCCTTTTTAAACTAAATCACAAAATCTAATGTTGTGATTTGGTTTAGCATAATGCTTTCTGGTCCCAACATTGCATATAATTATGTTATGACTTACCAAAGCAAAATTATGTTTTCCTGTGAAGCAGATAAAATTATTATCAACCTATTTTACCTTTGCAAAGGATCATCATCTAAATATTTTAAATAGAATACCCCCTTTCTTGTCAAGATAATCCAAGAAAGAAATTGGATGATAAGTGAGGAGATACCATTCCATGCTAAATTAGGAAAACCCAAATATGTTATACTCTTTAGAGCCGTTTAATTTTATGGTCAGAATAGATTTTTCCAAGTCTCCTGAGCAATAATAGATAAATATTTTTAATGTATATATTTTACTTAGGTTCTAGTTATAAAAATATTGAAAGGTCTTGAGACTTTTTAGTGGACAGCATAGGATGAAGCAAACAGGATACCCCTAATAAATTCCTTCCACGATGGACTGTCATTAGGACAATTCTCATCGGTCTTTATCACTTTACATCAAGACAGAGATACAAAGGGATTTGTCATGTGTGCAATTCTTCCTTCCCAAGTCTTTTGATATATAAATATAGAACATTAAAATGGCTATTCTATATTCAAAATAATAACTGTCCAATGACTGCTTAGGGGAAAGCAAATCCAATTAAATACATGAAATATGAGTTCAAAAATAGTATGTATGTGCCCAATTATCACTTCCAACAAAACATCCCACACAAAATTCATGTTTTTAAAATCAGAGATAAGATATTTTGCTACCTTGCACTTTTTGTTAATATTACCACATTTTCCTATTCAGGATCAAATTATGAGTAAAATTAGATTTTTTTTCAATTTTCTTGTTTGTCATATTTTGTAACATTTCACATTTACCTTTTTCTGTCTATTGTATTTATTATTATAGTGTAAGGCATTGAAATATAAATATGTAAATACTACCTGGGTTTTCTAAATGGTTACTTTGATTCTAATATTGTTCCTCTTTAACTTAAACCTATTTCACAATATGTAACTTCCTCAAGTGCTTATCTTTAACAAATATATACTGAGTACATCTATCTTTAAGGTACTATTCTGAATACTTAGAGAGACAGATACAAATTTGTGCCTTTCATTAATATAAGTGAAAAAGCCTTTTGCTAAGTCTGTTTCTGTTTACCTCCCTCCACACACCCCCACCCCCGTGTCTCTCTTTCTCTCCTTCTCTTTTCCCTCTTTGTCTTTAACTTTCTCTCTCTTACAACCTATACTTTAACTTTCATAGTTTGATATTTAGCTAATTAGGACTTAATACTGTGACATAGAATTGGGAGCAAAGAAGAAGCATTAACAATACAATGATTACAAGAATAAACATAATAAGTATTGGATAGAGATAAATTAAAATAAAATCAATATGTTAAAAATAAGTGAAATTGTTGGATAAATACAATTATGTATCTGTGAAGATAGGAGTTAACTAGTCCAGGATGAATTCTCTTTGATAATGATCTTAATATTTTGCTTCGGTGCTTATTTTTATGGTTTGATTTGATACTCGTGTTTAAACACTTCAACTTGATATTTTAATTCATGGTTCTTTTTTTTTTTTCAAGATTTTATTTATTTATTTGAGATAGAAAGAACAAGAGAGAGAGCACAAGCAGTGGGCAGAGGGGGAGGGAGAAGCAGGCTCTCCACTGAGCAGAGAACAGATGTGGGACTCAATCCCAGGACCCCGGGATCATGACCTGAGCTGAAGGCAGATGCTTAACTGACTGAGCCACCTAAGCACCCCTAAACTGTGGGTCTTTCATTAGCTATTGCCCAGAAGTCCAAAATTATAATTCCTGGAAATTAAAACTTTATAACAAACTTACCAAAATAAAATTCTACAAGAAGTAAAACATAAAAAGTATTTTTGAACTTTCCCATTTATATTATCTCCCAAAAAATCCTAAACAAAGACATACTGTCCTCTAAATGTATATATGTTTGTAACTGTTTTTTAAGAGTTTGAATGGAAAAGAATTCTGATCAAATCAGTATATCTAAATTTTATCTAGGGATTTACATATATCCAGCATTGTGCGTGATTTTGAGGTAATCAAAATGGCAGCCTGAGATGATGGTGGCCTGGCCCCAGTGGCGCTGCCCTGCATGCTGGCCCTGTGGAAGCTGGTCCACTGGGACCCTGGCCCAGAATCAGCCACAAGCTGACCCTCCTGAGGTTGGTGTGCTACCTGTGCATGGGCCACAGTTTCGGCAGCCTCGTGCTCAGCCCCATGGTGCCCGGCATATGTCCCCCACAGATAGGCAGCTGGGGACACCATCCCCAGAGGTTCCTGTCAGGGACTGCTTCTGTGCCAGAGCGGAAAACATGCCATTTGGGAAGACGTCAGAGAGCCTATTGCAGCTGCTGACCCACTAGGTGGCTGCCAGCCCTGTGAGCTGTGCCTGGCTCTTCGAACTGTTCCCTATGGAGGTTTTTGTTGCCACCTTCTGCGCCTTGGGATCTTACTGTTATTTTGCTGCAGAAGTTTATGTGGGGCAAGGACTTGCTGGATCTGAACCACCAGCCTCTAGACAAGTACATGGCCTGTAGCAGCCTGGAGTGGGTGCTCCAGGCAGAGAAGGAGCTCCTGGTCAGTGCCTAGGAGAGGCCCCAGGAGGAGGAAAATGATCCTTTTGATGTGAATTCAGGACAGGAGTTTGTAAAGTCCCACAGGCCCATGGGTAGCACCTGGCTGCCTGTAGACAGTGATAACAGTCATAAGGACTGAACATCAAGGGTCTGATGCCAAAGACCAAGAACACTGCAATAGTCTACAAGAGGACAGAGGCAGGGAAAGGTGGCCAAGGTCAGCATCAACAGAGGTTTGGAAGAGAATCAAGAAATGACAAAGATACTGAATGGGCAGACATGTTTTTTGAGGCTGGGTGTTGAGGAAATCTCAAGATGGCAGCAGGACTTGTGAGAACTCCTGACAGGCCTGGTGGGCTTGGCCCCTTAACAGCTACTAGCAGTGGATGCTCACTGGGTTCTCTCCCAGTGCTTCTGAGGTGCCTCACAGCCCTGACCATGGGGCAGGGGGTCAAGAAGAAGGAAAACCAAAAAAGAAAAAGATAACTAAAATGTTTGGTTCTATCCATTTCTCCAGTGAGTGTTCAGAAGTCTAGGAATTTGTGAGCGCTCCATAGGTTCAGATATTGAGTCAGAGTCAGAATGTTGCTTCCTGTTTTGTTTCATGCTCAAGTGCTTTATATTATCTTCCTCATACTTTGCTATTTTTAGGTTTTACCATATGAAATTGCCTTTTTTTTCTAGGTAAAATAATGATCAAATATCCACAGTTTTATACAGTTCAATTTCAAATTCTTTGAGGAAAGTATCTGTACTACACATCTACAAGGTTTCTTCACCCATTCTAAAAATTCCTGTTGTTTTATTTTTTCCTGTATGGCACAGAAATAGACAATAAAACACCATTAATATGTGATGAAAAAGATAAGAGTTTTGAGTGTACAGTGTTCTTCTCAGGAATTACTCTAATTAGTTTTACTTATGAACATTTTCTGTAGATGTGTGAATAGGATTCTATGGGAAATAACTTTTTCTGATCTATGACACCAAAAGAAAATGCCATCACCCCTTAAAGAAAAACATTTAAGGGCAAAGTGATATTTTTAACTGAATTAAAATCATAGTGTGAAAACTGTTTTTATTTTCTGCTAATAAGAAACAGACTTTGTAGTATTAATTTGGCCTTAAAAAACTATTCATTGTGATTTTTATCATCATGTAATTATTGTTAAATTGTAAAATTATTGTTTTTATCCCGTTAGCAAATAAACATGGGGCATATTAAAAGTCAACATGGAAAACTTTGGAGTTCTCCCTTAAAATGAACACTTTCTAGATCTCATGATTGTTCTACATGTCATGCAACCAGATTGTAAATGAGGTTTAAAAGAGATGTACAGCCCTTCTTTTTATTAGTGTCTTTGAATATTTCAATAACAGTGAGGTCCATTAAAATTTTATTGAATAATTACATTTTATATTGACTCAGACACAAACAACTAAGTAATTTAAAATGGTAAAGGTAGAAATATAAAAGGAATTGCCCTTTTTATAACATGACATTATCTATTTATGCCTTAAATTTAAAAAAATCCTTTGTTGGCTTTGAGAGTAATCAAAAATTTAATATGATCATTCTATTACTTCATTAGTCAGCATTACAGATCCTCTGTTCTAGTTTATTGGTTTCCTTATTGATTACTGATCATATACACTTATTCCACCATCTGAGTTGTTCGGTTTAGTTGTTTTTTCCTTGTGTCTCCAAGCCTCAAACCCCACCTCTTCTAGAATAAGATTCCTTTGTTTTTTATAACTATTTTAATTCTTTTTTTTTAAGATTTTTTTTTTTAAATTTTAGAGAGAGAGAATGTGAGAGCAGGGGTGGGGGCAAAAGGAGAGGGAGAGAGAACCCTCAAGCAGACACCCCGCTGAGCACGGAGCCTGATGCAGGGCTCCATACCATGACCCTGAGATCAAGACCTGAGCCAAAATCAAGAGTTGGCCACTTAACCAACTGAGCCACCCAGGCGCCCCTTATAATTATTTTAATTCTTAAAGATAACCCAAGACCTGATTTTTTTTATGCACTTCAGTTTCCTCTCAGAACTCAAATCACTTTTGTCTATTGGTCTCTTTAGTCCTTAGTGAAATAACAGTGATTCCTAGCTAGCCACATCACGTGGATACACTGTTATCAGTGAGATAAAATGATCACTGCATATAACAGATTGACAGAGAATCAATGTATATCTTCTATAGAACTTAGCATAAAGCCAAACATCTAAGTACTTCACTGTTAGTCTCTAGCTAATATCAGTAGACTCTTTTTTATAATGGTGGTGGTGGTGATATTCAAATTGTTTTTGCATTTTATCAATATTGCCTTTGTTTTTTCCCTAATTCTTTTTGAGATACTATTTCCTTTTATCTTGAAAAGAAACAGCATTAAGAAATAATTTATCTTTATACCACATTATTTTTAGTGGCTATTTATCATAGAACCTAACTCTCTGCTAGTGTTGACATATTCATAAATATTCCTATTTTGCTTAAGATTTTTGTAATTTGGAAAGTCACCTATTAGTTACATAGCACCAAGTACTTCTATGGAAAAAATAGAAATTTACAATATTTACTGTCAATAAACTTTAATTGTGCCAGCAAGGGGGCAGAAATTCAGAAAATTATACTTTTAAATGTGTGAATCCCTTGCAAATTAGAAGGCCTAGGTAATTATTTATCTTAGATGGGTAGTGCACAATAAAACCCAGGGACAATGATAATTGAGGTGACTTCATTTTGCTTCAACTCTGTTATCACATAAAAGGAGCAATCTGTTTTTAATCTAAAATTTGACATGAATAAACTTGTTTTATGAGTTTCTTGGTCCTTGCTAAAACGAAGAAAGCAGAAATTTCAGAGAGTTAGGTTTATAATAATCTTTTGAAGACCCTGTAGCTAGAAATTAATCAGAATAATGTTGAACTATTAGAAAATAATTGTAGTAATTAAAAAGCACAGATCGAGTCAAATTGCAAAGAGTAAAAGACAATATCTTCTTTTTTTTCTATGTCCAACATCATATATTCATGGAATCCTTTCCTTATTATTCATGAAAGCTTGTGACTTATAATAGAAATTGGCTGATGGCTTTTCTCACAGTCTTCCAGAATCAAATTTGATTTTTGATAAGTGATAAATATTTAGGATGAATGCCAAGCGACCTCTTATAAAAAGGTAGTTATATTTTTGTGCAATTATAGAAACTTACGAGAGAAGTGTAATGATCTCAACCATAACTTCATTTTGTCTTACCATTTACATTGTAAGTTTGAAATGGATTACTAGTTTGTGATTCATCTACACAAATAGGGCAAGAAATTGATATAAACATGTTTTGCATGTCTTATGCATTATTTTAACCATTTCTGCTTATTGCACAGTGAAGAAGTGAGTCTTACAGAACTGATCATGTCTAGGTATGTAAACTGCTAATTGCATGTGTCATTTGCATCACTTTGCCTTCAACTTCAACTTTTACATTCAGTGTGAGATCCTGAACAATTCAATTCACAAACCGAGTCACCACTCCCTATTCCCATCATAAAACCAAGAGAATATTTTCCTAGAAAGTCAGAATTGTGTATTTTTTATTTAAATTCAATTAGCCAAGGTATAGTACATCATCTGTATTTCTTTTAACAAAGGAAGACATAGCTTTATAACTTTAAAGCAAATTTAAAATTCACTTCGGGAAATTTTAATACTGAACTTAATCACACATAGCATGATTTTTTTAAATAGACATTTACCTGGGTAATTTTGTCATCCAAGCTTATAAAATGAATAGGTGTATTGAACTATTAATGAAACCCAACCTAAAAAAATAGTGAATCCAAATATATTTGTAATTTGGCAAAGGTTAGATAACGCATGTGAACCAGACAGGGAGATGATGACTGAGTTATAGCTCTTAAATTCCATCATTGTATATTTGTGAACGATGCCTATCAAAAGACCTTGTCTAGAGCAAGAGATTTCAAGGGAATGTACAAAAAACTGGGTAACAGCAGTGGTTATTCATTTAGATTTCAGTGGTTGCTGAATAACTCAGTGAACTTACAGTTTTTATTATTAAAATTAAATTAATTTTAGCACTACTTCTGTAGGGAGGTGGAAGGCAACATTATCATTGCATTGAAAGATACATTGTCTGTTTGTAATGGGAGAATCCTATAACATATCAGACTGTAATAGAAAGTATATTTCTATGTTCTCTCTAATACCTATCTCAGAATTTTTTTCTCATATACAACTAGGTTTTTGTTATAGCTAACAAAAAAAATGCTAACTAAGTTTCTTATGGCTGGTAGGAAAAAAATGCCTCTTTGAGAACTATGATGTTGTTAACCCTCCATGCCCAGTTTTGGCTAGTTGTGTTTCTTGTTTAACACAGTGGAGAATCTTGGTAAGTTAGCACAAAATGATCTAAGCTAAATTCTGTGAAGGATTTTATTTTGATTAGTCTCTAAAGCTTTGTTTTGACTTTCAACTTCATAAGTTCTGGATTGCACATTTAAGAAAGTAGATTTATTGAATATACTTTTATATGCTAACAGCACTGGAGAATCAAAACCTTGGGTTATGCAATTAGTCATGATACCAAAATAGCAAGTGACTACTAGTCTGTTCCCTGAATTGACTTACTGCTTTACCTTGCTGTGGACATCAGCCAACTATCTTCATTCCCCATTCCTCTTTCGGTTTCTATATGACTATGTGTTCAGTTCCCTTTTCCTTCTCCCTCTCTTTCCCCTCTCTTTCTCCTGCCCCCTTCTGCCTTATTTCCCTAATAACAATATAGATGTGTGTAACCTAACTGCAGTTATGTTTACAGGTGGGTATATGTATGTGTTACATCAAGAAACACATGCATACCTTCAAATTACAGAAGTAATTACAGCACACTTACACTGAACGTGCTCTCCATTCATTTCATCTTCTTAGATCCTAGAGGTACTCAACATTTTCCATAGACAGATGACAGGGGATTTATTGTCATGAGTTTCTTACCCATGTATGTTAATCCTACAGTAATAAATACATGCATTTCCCTATAGTGAAGAGTGTAGAAACTTCAAATTCCTTCCCTTTCGATAATTATTTTGCCCCCTGAGATGCTTATCATAATGTGTAAAACATTAACCTTTCATCTCACATTTACCTTCATAGTAGACTTTACCCAAATGAAATAGTTTCAGGTAAATTAATTGTATTAAAATTTGGCAACTAATGTATTTGAAAAAATGTTTTAATTTACTTCTCAGAAGATGTTGAGGCTTATAAAATTGCCATTTGTTTTTATTCCATGTTGGCTTTTCTGTTATTCTTTTACTCTTTATTTTTATGTTTTGATTAAAATTCAGAAACTATCCTAAAGAAAAACTGGAGGAGAAAAAAAATTAAGTTTCAAGTTATTCTAGCAAGAGGCTATGTCATATAAAATGTATTATAGCAGCTGCTCTTCGAGTCTGCTATGAGAATGTTTTAGGGTGAGAGGCTTTTTTTAGGAGAAGAAATTCAGGATATATGCGCAGATTTAAAGGGTTCTTTATAGCAACACTTCCCAGACTTTTAGGTTTTATGGACTAGCAATTTCTTTTTCTTTTAATTGGAGGAACTGGAGTAAGAGTGCCAACTTTTTATTTTGTCAAGGACGAATGCTAAAAATATCAGTTGGCAAGTACTATTAGAGAAAGAATATTTCATATACATACACACACACACGCAAGAGTGAAAAGAACATAAACTCAGAATAAAATACAGGCTTTTCCATGTAATGACACCTGGCAACTATATATCAGTATTTTTTTTAAAGATTTTTTAATTTATTTGACAGAGAGAGAAAGCAAGAGAGGGAACACAAGCAGAGGGAGTGGGAGAGGGAGAAACAGGCTTCCCGCGGAGCAGGGAGCCCGATGCGGGGCTCGATCCCAGGACCCTGGGATCATGACCTGAGCCGAAGGCAGATGCTTAACGACTGAACCACACAGGTGCCCCTATATCATATAAATATAGGTGTTTTAAAAATTTGAATGCTGAAATGTTGTAACATAAGATTACATTATATATAATATCTTCATCAAACAGTTTTGGTTACTCTGAAATCTAAATTGGTTGACAGTGCAACACCAAGTAGTGCTCTTAAATTGTTTCTTCCTCTACTTTGTTTTCCATCACATTGTTGAGAATCTAGTTTCACATGTTAATGAAAATAGAAACAGTTCTATTAATAATAGTTATGTTAAATTTAAATATTTCGGGAAAAATGAGATATGCCATGGAAATATGGCCTTCATGTCTCCAGGAATCTGCTTTCTTTCCTTCAGACTAGGAAGAAATTGTAAGACTAGCTAGAGCTCAGAAAAATAACACAATGAAAGCCTTTCCTAAACTACACAGGTCTGGACTCTCACTGCCTAAAAGAAATCAGGCACTTTGGAAAACTGCTTAGCAGTTACTACTAGTGGTAAAATATGCCTATCATGTATTAATATCTATAATTATATCTATATTTATATCCATATCTGTATTATGTCTACCAAAGGACAAGTTCGAGAATGTTCATTGCAGCATTATTTGGTAACAACTTAAATTTCAATCACTGGAAATATGGAGTAATTCATGTTGGTATAGACACATCATGGAATACCATATAGCAAATAAAAGTGAATGAATTACTGTTTTCAATATAACATGGTTGAATCTCATAAAGATAATGTTGAATGAAAGAGAACAAAGCATTCATACTCTATCATTCATTTATATGATTTTATTTATTCAAAGTAAAATTAATCTGTGCTTCTAGAAGTCAGGATGTTGATTGCCTTTTGAAAGGTGAGATTATAGTGATTACAAAAGGATACAAAGGAAAGTAGGCACTGACAGTGTTTTATATCTTAACTAGGTGGTGACTAAACAAGAGATTTGCCTTGTGAAAATTTGTGAGGTTTATATTTATATTTTTTCACTATCTATGTATATTTCAATGGAATATTTATTTAAAATTTTAGATGCACAAAATACACAGAAGATAATATTAGTATATTAGCTGAATGGTTATTTTTCCTACCTAATGAATCAGGGCTTCTAACTATAGACTCCTTGATTTTGTAGATAATAAAACGACTCTGACAATCATCTCTATATTTCCTCGCTGAGAATGGATTTTCAGTTTCATAAAATCTAGGTCTAAGGCTGATTTTTTGTTGTTCTTGATAATTTATATTCTCAAGCTACAAATTGAAAAAATTCAAAAAAACATAACATTGTTTCTTTGGTAGAGAAGATCTACCTTTTTTCTGCAGAGGCGTAAGTTCTGAATGGTATATTGTTAAGAATAAGAAAACAATGAATTAAAACCTCCCTCTCAAACACACACAACAAAACTCACAGAGGAAGATGACTCCTTTTTGAGTAATTGTAACTAATGGATTATGTATTATTGAGTGTTTGTTGTCTTCCTTTATGAGCATGTTGACCAATTGAGATAAAATAAAAATAACGGGATTAGTGACTATCATTCAGCACAGTGTAAAGTTCTAAATAGAAAAAAAAACAAAAACAAAAACATGTTTTTGATAGTTACAGGGGAGTTTTTGACTGTGTGCTTGGGGATGGGGTAAGGAGAATGATTTGGCAGTACTTCTTTTTTTTTTTTTACTATTATGTTATGTTAATCACCATACATTACATCATCAGTTTTTGATGTAGTGTTCCATGATTCGTTGTTTGCATGTAACACCCAGTGCTCCATGCGGAACATGCCCTCCTTAATACCCATCACCAGGTTAACCCATCCCCCCACCCCCCTCCCCTCTAGAACCCTCAGTTTGTTTTTCAGAGTCCATCATCTCTCATGATTTGGCAGTGCTTCTGCTCCTGAGTCAATGACTAATTTTGCATAAAGGCAGCAGTTTTGGCTGTTGCCTCCCTGTAACTGAGAAGTCTATTTTTGTTTTCCTTTGTTTGTTTGTTTGTTTTTGTTTTCATAAGAAAGAGACTAATGACCTCTAGACCTGAGTAATCAAGAACTAATGATTTTGCCTAACAGAGTAGTGATCAGAATCTGCCAGAGGTCACCAGTAGATTATGAACAGCCATGAGAGTTGTCATTTTTAATGTAAGTGGTACAAGCAGATCTAAAGAGGTTTTTTGGAATCATGACTGAGGTTTTTACCTTAGTTCTAAGCCTTGACCTAAAATGGAAAGAGAATAGACTCCCAATTAAAGCAAATGCAATGTAAACTTCCCACTTGAACCTGTCAACTTATTGATGGAGTATAGGTAAGTGAAGGAAGAAAAAAAAAAAAAGAGCAAGACCTGTGGTGGTTCAGTTTCTTTCACACAGTTATAGGAGGACCTAAGTTGCATTTGCAGCCCCAAATCATATATGCATTCAGAAGCTTTGTGGAGTCTCAGAGGCTGGCCTACTTAAAACTATCCTTTATATCACCCTCAAAAATAAAACCTGTCTCTTCAAACAGAGAAAAAGATGACAGTGGAAGGAAAGCACAAAGGAACAGTACTAGACCCAAAAGTCAGCAGTGGTGACAAGACCATGAGACCAACAACAGCAGTTACATTAAGAACTTAGGAAGTTGGGACAGGATGCCAGCAATGGCAGGGGATATTGGTCCTCTTATTTTTTATTTATTTGTTTTTATTTTATGAAGCAGGTATCTAAATTCTAGCCACCAGTAGCAGCCCCAGAGAAGGGATCATGCAATTCACTTTCTCTTTGGATAGTATTGAGCTAAGAAAAGCTTAATCTCTTGCAGCAAATGGTAGGATCCCAAAGGAGAAAGAGCGAAACATTTTTGTTGTTGTTTTCATTTATTTAGATAAACTAAATAAATGTAGGCTATCAGAAAATAAAATAAATAAAAGCTTTGTTCATTGAAAAAGAGACAGAATGCTTAGTGATGGCAAAGACAGAGTGTTGGCTCTTGTACTGTGCACTTCAGTGGGCGAAGATCATTGTTGCTGAAACTGCTCCTCAAATGTAATGTCAAGGATTATATGTAGGGTAGTGATTTCCACTTTAAGGATAGTGTCAGTATAGATTCAGAATAGTATCTATCATCTTCCCTACATGAAAATGTATAATACTGTCCCTGAGTCATTAAGAGAAAGTTTAAATATATCCCTCACTGTTCCTTTAGTGAAGTCAGAGTTTTTCCATGGCTTGAGCAGGGGGTGATGGTTTTGGATAAAGGCAGCAGTTTTGGCTGTTGCCTCCCTGTAACTGAGAAGTCTATTTTTGTTTTCCTTTGTTTGTTTGTTTGTTTTTGTTTTCATAAGAAAGAGGCTAATGACCTCTAGACCTGAGTAATCAAGAACTAATGATTTTGCCTGACAGAGTAGTGATCAGAATCTGCCAGAGGTCACCAGTAGATTATGAACAGCCATGAGAGTTTGATTTTTTGTTGTTCTTGATAATTTATATTCTATGTTGAATGAAAGAGAACAAAGCATTTGTACTCTATCATTCATTTATATGATTTTATTTATTCAAAGTAAAATTAATCTGTGCTTCAGTTTTGGATGATTAATCTGAGTAATCAGTAAATTAAAATGTGAAGCTATTGGAGGTATTGAAGACTCCGAAGAGACTGACATCGAATGATGAGGGCCTAGAGGGCAAGCACTAGAGTGGACACTGAATGAAAGTAATAGATAAAGAGAGCAATAATATAATGTATGCTGAGGCTTATTAATATTTTTAATTGTTTTCTGTGACTATTTCACAAAATGTGACTAGAACAGAAAATATCAATACAGATTCTTTTAACCTTAATAAAATTACCTAACAAGGTAAGATATTATTCAGTGTTTCATAACAATAAAATGTAGAATTCTTAGCCCCTGGTCATATCTCTTCTGCTTTTGATGAAAACAAGAACAACAAGAATAATGACAAAAACAACTGTTGAGAAACTATTCTCAAGAAATTGATTTTGAAATTGTTGAATTCCGATCATTTAACTCATGTATCCCTTGTTTGCTTTTTCACATACCCTCTCAGCACAATGAGATCAAAAGCATCTTGAAGGCGAGGACCATTTTATGTACTCTTTAGTACCCATGATATACCATGTGATTCTGATAAATATGACCATTTTATGATTATGCACAAGGTTCACTTTTACCATAACCATTTATTCAACGCACATGTATTTCCTGTTTAACGTACTTTAAAACTTGTGGTAACTCTTGTTAATACGAACATAAAAAAGAAACAAGGGCTTCTAGTTTAGCAAAGAAGAAAACTATAATGGATTCAAAATAATTGGACCACATAACTTTGACCCAGTAGATGCTTTGCTTCTGCTCCTTTGACCTAGTGCAGATTTTAAAATTATTTTCTGGATTGAACTGTATTAAGGCAATTTAATTTCTGAACATATTTTTGACACATAATATTTCTATTTTGCCTTTTTTTCCTACCAAATTTATTTCATTGGATAAATTATTTTCTTTGTAGATCTTGAAATCATGGTTTGCTTCATTACTTCACATTATCTGATGGGTGCTCTCATTTGTGAATTTTCTTTTACAGTTTTAATTTCTTACTGAGTCCCATTTTCTCAGAATGAATTTTACATATCTTTATCAATTTTTATTCAAAGTTTGGTGTATGTCATTTTATCTGTTAGCAGTTTTATTGCAGGCTGATTAATTCTGAAATAAATTATTTTGAATGAGTCTCTGAAACAACTTAAGATTAGCTGCAGTTCTGTAATTGTATTGACTATAAGGCAGAGCAGGGTTGAAACGACCCTTGAGTCAGATGGCAAGTTCCCAGTATCCTTCCTTAAACCTAAAACATATAATTGTGAACACAGAATCTATACTCTTCAGAATCCTAATATAATTGCTATTATCACTTAGCTTTAGATATGCTGCAATCCGAAGACAAAAGAAAATAAGTTTAGATAGTGCTGCCTACCTGCCTGAAGAGAATATTGAACTCTTGAACCATGAACTGGCCCATTCATTAATTAACATGAATTAATATACATATAAATTTATATTTTTTCAGCCGTATGAATTAATGCCATCTTCAAACACCTTATTCTTTCTACTTTTCATCCATGACAGTTCTACCATCCATAATGATCTTTTTCTCCATCCCTGCCAATTGTTGGCTTATTGATAAGTCTTCTTTGGTTGCCCCAAGCAGAAATCCTTCTTATTTTCTGAATGCCTGTAGAAAGCTATACCTGTTCTTTAAATATTATTTAATACTTGAGGTTGTCTGTAATTATCTTTCTCTTCTGCTTGATTATGTGTTTACTGAGAGTAAGAATAAACCTTATTTATGTTAGGTTCTCTATAATCCTTGGAGCAATTTCTCACCTTTTTTGAATAAATAAATACATATGTCAGGTGAATAGATTTTTTGATTACTGCTTAGAAAATAAGTGAACGTAAACTTACAGTGGAAGAACTCAAAACTCAGCCTCAACATATAACAAAATTTTAGCACAGAGTTAGACAAAGCATTCTAGAATCCCCAGAGGATAATTATTAATATGACAAGTTGCTGCTTATCACTGTAGCTTAAATGGGAAGGGAAGGTAATTAAAAACTGGCAACTATCAGTGAACAAATACATAATTTTATGAGAACTGTGATGGAAGCTTGGAGCTTAGGTGGAAGATAGAAATGTTAGCATAAATATCACGGTTGCAGGCAACACCCTTGAGAGAATTTGGTCAACCCTGGATATATTATTGAACAACATAGCAAGAGGTTAATGAATAAGCTGAGCTCCATGGAGAAACTTTTATTAGAATATTTTATGGCTTTCCCTTGTAGTCATTAGTAAAACCAATATATGCTATTTGTGCATAGAATGTGCTATTTTCCACCTTCTTTATATTTGTACTATGCTATGCCATAGGAGATTATATTTTTGATTATACTCTTTGGAATGCCAGTGTAGAAAGATGACCTTAATAAAAATGTCATTTGGAGACTATGCATGCTTTTATCTTTATAAGTAAGATCACAGTAACTTAGCACATTGAGAATAAAAAGTAAAAATCTTGTTTTTTTAAAAAGAACATAAAAATGATGATTATGTTGCTGCATACTCTTAAGACAAGAGTAAGAAGTAACTTTAAATGTGTCTATAAAGGCATACTTAGAAGATCTAAGAGCTAGTACCATATGCCTATTTTAAAGGAATCTTGTTCAAGATATATGTCCATTTTGATAATTAAACATTGGATAGAAAAAATAGTTATTCTCTGTTATTACTATAATGATTCAGTACTTGCATTGTTTTATTAAAATTGCTTTAATCCATTGTAATGAAGAAGTAGGAATTATATTACAAACTTTGAATTACATACAATAATAGTACAAATTCTTTTGTAGTACTTTATAAATATGGTGACCATATGTTTCAGTTTGCTCAGAATATTCCTTTTCTTCAGTGTTAGTCATTAATGTGTACTCTTGCTATCAAAATTGTCCTGGATTGGTTGATAAATAATATGCACACACTATTTTTTCCATGCTGATATTTATAGGGAAAATATCAGCTTTCCATATTCCTACAGAGAAAAAGAAAACTGTACTTTTGGTTTATGTACCACTAATCACATTTTTCCATAGTCTAAGAATTAGCAAGGATATTTAGAAATAGATTAATGTGAGAATTATTAGATTATGCAGAAAATGTGAACTATTATCTGCTGAGAAAAATCATTTTATTTATTTTATTTTTATTTATGTACTTATTCATTTTTTTTAGAGAGAGAGAGAACATGCGAGTGGTGGGGACGGGCAGAGGGAGAGAGAGAGAATCTTAAGCAGGCTCCACTCCCAGCACGGAGCCCAAGGAGGGGCTCGAGATCTCACGATCCTGAGATCATGACCTGAGCCAAAATCAAGAGTCAGATGCTTAACCAACTGAGCCATCCAGGTGCCCTGAGAAAAATCATTTCATACGTGATTTGCTCAATGTCATACCAATCATTTATTTGGAGGTAAATTTATGTACTATAAAGACTAAAGTATGACAGATGTCAAGCTCAGCTGAGCATCTGCTAGTATCATGCCGGCTGATAAACTACTGATTTACTTTGATGCATTTGTATTTGTTACTCATGTTTTACTCTTGCCTGCCCTTCACATTTGAAATCTCTAGGAAGAGTTCAGAGAATATATACTATGTTCTGTGGGTAACTTCCAGGTGCCTAACCCTAACCCACTGAGTTCTTCCCGGCATATGTTTATGTGCCAGGATTGGCCACAACCACCAGTGCATGTTCATAATATTAAAAGACTAACAACTTTGACCAGGGTCATGATTGCTCTCTCTTCAGCTTACCTCTGAACCAACCTAGAAGCAAAACAATAGTCTGCAAGGATACAAATTAACAAATACTGCTCCCTAAATACTCCCCAGTTCTTAAAGAGGCAGGTGGTCAATGCAGCCTGCAGGCTTGAGAAACCCACAAGGCAAGAAGGCACTGGACTTGGGGCATCTTACTTCCTTAGGGTAGATTAGGGGCCAAGTCATGATTCAAGGTCCAATTTCAATTGCCATATAAGAGAAATTCTTTTCATACCATACTGCTTGCAAACTTTTTTGTCCTCTTTCTTCCTGTGCTGTCTAGGCTACACCGGGCCTGCCCGTAGCCTATCCTGTACATGACAAAAGGGGGTACACCCTCTACACAGATATAGATCCACTTTATCCAGGGTCGGAGTTTCTAGATGGTTTACGTGTTGAGCCTAATATTAGGGAGATAACATTTCAAACTCTAGGTTTCAAAATACCTTGTAACCAGATAGAGAATTAAATCTAGAGTCCAGGCTGATGTTGGAAGGCAGCATTAGTCTGGAGAATAAGAGCAAGGGTTCTTAGGTTGTTCAGCCTGCATTCGAAGCCCAGCTCCACCCTCTTACTTGCCATGTGACCTTTTTCAAGGTATACAACCTCTCTAGTTCTTAGTTTCCTCATCTGTAACACGAGTAATTATAATAACCACATATAGCATAGTTAGACAAAAGGGTCCAGGTGGGGCAAGCTTATAATACACACTGAACATCATAATGCTATTATGAAGACAAAAGAAAATTTTTCACATTGAGCCTGACACATAGGAAGCTTAAAAAACTGAAAGCTACCCCTGTCAGCAACTGTACTATGGTATTTTTGTCTGTGGCATTCCCCAGCCTTTAGAGAACACGCAGATGGCTGTGCATGGAGCCACTTGAAACCTTGAATATCCTTGCTGGTCCTTGCAGTTTCTTCATGGGGGTCAGTTTGGAGCATAGTAAGTGGCAACTGAATGAATTATATATAATAGATTTTAACATTATTGCAATAATCACGATTACTGATTAAAGGATAATAATAATGCATCAATCAGTTGCTTCTGTTTTCACCTAAGTGGGAAAATTAGAAATGAAAAAGGTAATCTCTCTCTCTCTCTTTTTTTTTTCATTTGCGGAATCTCATTTTTGGAGGAAAAATAGGGCAAACTGGCTCTATGCATAATTGGGCCATTTACAAATTTTACAAGCAATCTACTACATATGAAACGAAGCTTAAGGCCTTGGTGCACCTGCATCTCTGCGTAAGGTTCCCCTACTCCAAGGATGGATTTGTCGGGGAAATCCCTGAACTCCCTCTACTGCTTCACTTAACTTCTATACGTCTTACAAAACTCCAGCCACCATGGGATAGCTAAGGTATAGACTTAAAAGAGGCAGCTAGTTGTTTCAAATCATGCTGTGCTGGACAGCTCTTTATTTCAAAGCTACTGTTACAGTTGAATGCTATTAGATGTGAAATAGAAAATTGGAGAAATATAACCAAGATAGACTTTTTTTTTTAACTTGTGGGGCCACTCTGCTCGCATTAAGAAACCAGCATTCCCTTTAAACATTGCAACAACTGAATTTGGAACAAGAGACAATGATTTCCAAATTCAAATTGTCGACTCAATTGAGTAGGTGTGTAGGAAAATATACCTTTGACATTTAAAGTAGGATAATGATCCTGTAGCTACTGTTTGAGAGCGTAACTTTAGAATTCCTGGTGGTCAAATTATCTGGTCATTTTATAAGACAAGATTTCAGAAAGAGTCCGATTTGAACTTTTTCCATTGAAATAAGTGAAATATTTCTCCAGCTCATTTTTCATAGTATTCTCTTTTTAATATTTAGCAGAGAGGACATTAGCCTAGGGATCAGATGGTTTACAGAGTGGAAAAATATTGCTTTATAATAAAAGGAGGATATTGAATAAAGCCCAGATTTAATACCCAGCCTAACAGAACACCCTGATGAATGTAATTGCATTTTAAGCATTCTGATTAAATTTTTTGATCCATATTGCATTTGTTTTGCTTGTGAATCTTTTATGAAAAAAAAAAGTGTCTGGAGATTAAAGGATTAGTGAGTTCTTAAGAAGCTGGGCAGCTGCTAACGCATCTGAATATTCTTGCTTAAAGATGGGTTGAAAAGCTGCATTAATCTCAGCTGTTACAGTGAGTGATATGGCTAAAACTAGGATAGATAAAGGAAATGCCCTAGGGATAACTTATTTCTATAGTGGACAACATGAATGATACCCACTGTAGATGGAAAAAGAAAGAAAACTAAAGAAAATTTTAGTTGAAAAAGCGTTTATCATCTATGCTGATTTGTTGGGAATAATGCTTTTCCTCCCTTTTCATTTCTTAGACTCATTGACAATTCAGGGAATATATAAAGATTAAGAATAATTTGCATGCTCTCAAATTCTAAGTGTCATTCATGTCTTTTGATAACCAGACAACAAAAGAGCTAACAAATTAGCATAGCTATTTTACCTTGGGAGAGGAGAGGCTTATGTCACTCTGACAAAAAACAGATAAGATAGAACAAGTTTGCAATAGATCAGTATGTTTTATATAATAATCAACTTTTTTAAACAAGTGGCCCCACATAAAACAGAGTCTGCCTTTTTGTCCAGAAAAGTGATTCTAAATCCTTTACAAAAGCTGAATATGCTAAAGTCAAATTGATGTTCTCATTCACAAAGATCTAAAAATTACATTTATTTCTTAAATGTCTAATCATAGTCCACACAGGCCCAGCAACCGGATGACTAGTGAGAGCTTTACAGATACCCTGAGAGAATGAGGCCACTGTTAGTTACATTAGCTGGCTGCTGGTACCCCAAACAGTGATGGGAAAAAATAAACTTTTTAAAATTCCTATTTGGGAAGAATACTCAGCCAGTTCTCTATATGTGTTAGTGACCACCCATGGGATTTTACCTAGCTATGATGGCTTTGCTGAACAGAAAAGCTCTATGCCAATGCTTCTTAACATTGGCTTCCCATTAAAATAATTTAGGCAAGAGTTGTACAAATTCTACTGAAGGGCTTTTTTCGGGGGGATGAAATAGGGAGAAATGGAGAGGGGGGACGATTCTGATTTAATTTGTCTGGGGTACTGGTATTTTTGCAAACAAATACTCTGACTTCCTCAGGAGTTGGCATGGCATGCAGCAAAGGCTTTGGGAAGAACTTCTACTTGATACTCCTAGGAGGGAAATGGGTTGGAAAAAAAAACAGAGCCACTCTCAATGATGAGGATACTGACTGCACTTCATTGGGTTCAGAATAGAACTGCCTAAGAACACCATCATCACTTCTGTAAAGGACCATTCCTTTCTCCCAGCGCAGTGCCCTTCACCTGTCCCCAGCATGCCTAAGGTGGCTTTGCTGGAGAACCCTAAGAATAAATTCACACTATGAAAGGTATATGGGGTGCATTATTTGAATAATCTCAAGCACTGAATACCCATGATTAATTAGTGCTCCATTTAGTTTTGACAATTCGATAGATTGCATTTGAAATTCAGTGTCTGTCTATCTGGAATACTGAAGAAATACGTAGTCAAATATGATTCATTATTGTAAATGTACCAATCTAAACAAACAACAACAATTGAAAATGTGTAAAACTATTAGATTTTGGGGCGCCTGGGTGGCTCAGTCATTAAGCGTCTGCCTTTGGCTCAGGTCATGATCCCAGGATCCTGGCATCGAGCCCCACATCGGGCTCCCTGCTCCGCAGGAAGCCTGCTTCTCCCTCTCCCACTCCCCCTGCTTATGTTCCCTCTCTCACTGTGTCTCTCTCTGTCAAATAAATAAATAAAATCTTTAAAAAAAACCAAAACTATTAGATTTTTTTAAATCAAAGAGTTGTCTGTGGTTCTTAAAAGATTTGAGTTATCAAATCTACTGAGATTTTTAAGAAAGTTATAGAGCTTATCTTTCAAAAGTACGCACACACAGATATACATACAATTTCAGGGATTCTCAGATTCCTAGGTTAAGAGCCACTAATTCGATGGGGAGAAATAAAATGATTAAGAGACACAGCTCTGATACTTGTTAGATTTGGGGCATGCGGCAAATAATTTAATCACTTGCAAAATTAATTGATTCATTGTTATTATTTTTAAATGAGCAATATATTTAAATGGTTATGAAGATAAATGAGAAAAAAAATTAATGTAGTCCTATGTAAGTGTATTCAAATAGAAAGTGGTATCGCTAATGATTTAAGTGATCAAACTGTTCATTTTTCAGAAGAGTCAACTTACTTTTGAAAACTTCTTTGTTCTTGGTATGATTTTTCATACCAAGAGTATTGTTATATATAAATATTATTTTACATATGTCCATTCATCTAGTAATCCAAACATTAGTGTTTAGTGTTTTTATGTGTCAGACTCTTGATTTCCGCTCAGGTCATGATCTCAGGTGGTGAGATCGAGCCCCATGTCAGACTCCATACTCAGCATGGAGTCTGTTTGAGATTCTCTCTCTCTCCTTCTGCCCTTCCCCCCTACCACCATTCTCTCTCTCTTTCTCTCTCAAATAAATAAATAAATAAAATCTTAAAAAAAAGAATAATATATTTTATTTACTCCATAAGTATTTGAATGCCAACTACCAGCCAAACACTGTAGTAGTCATTAGGGATTTAACAATGAAGAAAGGACAGGTATGACCTCTATTGTTTTTAAAGAATTTATTTAGGCATCTTTTAAGTTTAGATTATTCAAAGTGTGAAATTAAATGTTGGATATGAATAAACCTACTGTGAGGGAAAAGACATTCCTAATTTAAAAGACTATCCCTGAATAACTTAACAAAATAAAATATTTAGACAAGGTTTAATTGTGGTTCCTTTGAATTTAAATATCATAATATGACATTGAAAAAGAAAGAGGAAGGGGCGCCTGGGTGGCTCAGTTGGTTAAGTGACTGCCTTCGGCTCGGGTCATGATCCTGGAGTCCCGGGATCGAGTCCCGCATCGGGCTCCCTGCTCGGCAGGGAGTCTGCTTCTCCCTCTGACCCTCTTCCCTTTCGTGCTCTCTGTCTCTCATTCTCTCTTTCTCAAATAAATAAATAAAATCTTTGAAAAAAAAGAAAAGAAAAAGAAAGAGGAAGTGTTCTTTTTTATATCCATTATCTTTGCAAAAACATCCATATGGATATTTTTAATTGTGTAAAGGCCTGCTAGTTAAGACAACCTGTAATCACATAGAGAAATAATTTATTTCTTGAAAGGCTTTTTTTCCAGGTAAGATTTGGTAAATACATTTATCTGCAGCTTTTGAATAAACTGTCATATGTGTTTGCATATTTACATCAGAAAATTTAGAAAACTTATTTGAGATCTCTATCCCATCATATAAATAAGGACAATGTTTGCCAATATAAACCCCATTACTTCCTATCAGATATCACCACAAGAAATATTGACAGTCTTGGTCTCTTTTGAATTTGTCAAAAATTCAAAAATACTGTTATATGTCCAGCAAGCAACAATATTTGAAAGAACTCAAAACCTGGCTTAAATTATTTCTGTTAAGGACAATCTGTAAACAGGAACCTAGTTTAGGAATTGATAAATTGCTATTTTCTGCCATCACTTTTGACTTAATAGAGCTATGTTCAGGAACTTGGAGCAAGACTGTAAATAAAGCATGTTTCCTTGAGGATGGTAATTCTGGGACACATTTGAAATAATCGTCAACACATAAATTGTCAGACAAAAATGACCATGTATAATTTTAACTGCTGAATTAGCCATGATTAACTTTTTAATATTTGTCCAGATTCACTAGGCTATAGGTTCCCACTGTTCCAATGATGAATACCTAGCAGGCAGTAACAAATTTTATTTGAATCAAATCAAACACAATTGGTAATTCTGCTTTAAAAATCACATGTAAATGTATTATTGGCATTTGAGAAGTAAATGGAAGTCATATTTCATTTGAGGAGAACATTTTTGAAAGCTTCATATAATTAACATTCTCATAATTTCTAACAGAATGAATGAAATAAATGAATTAATAATGAAATAATATATAAAGTATACTGGAGAATAAGTGAAAATAATTTTCAAGATGCCCAAATATATAACCATTGTGATATACTTTGCCTTAATGCCACATTTATTTTCTCATCCTTAACTATGATATTCAAAGGATGTGGCCTTCTAAACTGAATACAGTGTGTCATGGCAATAATTTTGCTTTCTTCAAAGCATTTATCACAGTTAATCAATGTTACTGGTGGCCCAGAAAACTTTTTTTTAGAACTATGATTAAAACCATCACTTGATAAACATTGGTTGACATTATTATAAAAGTAAATTTTCTTCTTTACAGACAGAGAGGGAGGGGCAGCGGGAGAGGGAGGGAGAGAATCTCAAGCAGGCTCCACACCCAGTGCAGAGGCTGACGAGGGGCTCAATCTCATGACCCTAAGATCATGACCTCAGCTGAAATCAAGAGTCCGTCGCTTAACCGTCTGTGTCACCCAGGTGCCCTGAAGTCCCTTCTATAAACAAAAGTACAGAGTTGGAAACTCGTAAAAGTGGCATTTGACTAAATACAATAGCAACTTAATTTAGTTTGCCAGCTTTAAAGGTATAAGACTCTTGGGGTGCCTGAGTGGCTCAAGTAGAATTTTCCATATGCAGTAAATTAATATGCTGTATTATTTCAAATTCTCAATGCTCAATTTTGTATAAAATTTGCCCTTGTGTATTTGAATTACATCCTTCACTGTAATAGAATTGACCAATCTAAGCAAATATTTGTGTATGCCATTATTTTAGGGAATGTGGGAAAAGATAAACTTTATTATTTAATGTTGTTAAAATGTCTAACTTAGGGATGCCTGGGTGGCTCAGTCAAGTGTCTGCCTTCGGCTCAGGTCACGATCTCAGGGTCCTGGGATTGAGCCCAATATTGGGCTCCCTGCTTAGCGGGGAGCCTGCTTCTCCCTCTACTCTCCCCCTGCTTGTGCTCTCTCTCTCTCTGACAAATACATAAATAAAATCTTAAAAATAAAATAAAATGTCTAACTTAGTCTAAAGCATTTGACTAGTTGCTCAAACATTTGTCTCTTAATTTTAAATTGGCTTCCCATTGCTAAAATATATAAATATATATGTATCTATTAGTAAATTACCTAAAAATGAACTTTTATTGTTAGCTAAAATTTCAAGAACAAAACCTTGCTAAGGCGAGGTTTGCCATTAATGATAGTGGACGTAAATCCATATTGCATAGTTTACTTGATATTATTGAAATTTTTGCCAACTTCTTGTCAGATTGGATTAGATCATCATGGTTTCTACTGCATAATGTGGGTGAAGAATGTGTATTAAGGGAAGTACCAGCTCATTCATTTTCTTACTCTTTTCCTGTGCTTGCCTTAATAGTGTTTTCCTCAGTAGTTCTGAAGAACTTTTTGAAAGTCATTGTGCTTTTCTTGAGGGTTAGTTAATTAAAACTAGATAGTATAATTTATAAACTCCTTTAAGCAGACCCATCCATGTAAGACTGCAGCAAGTTGGAATATGTTGAAAGCAAACATGTCAAGTGAGGGTGAGGCAGAGCTTCCTTACCATCCCCCACTCTGCAGCTTCAGCTTTTCTCTTGGAATTCCTCCATACTGTGTAGAAAAGGACTATGTCACACCCACTGAGTAAGGGCCCAACATTAGTCCACACATTATGTATTAGTAAAGCTTACTTTTATTTCTACTTATTTTTAAAGTACAAGAATGAATAGAAATAGACCTTCTAATGTTTTATTTCTTGAGCCCAGTGAATCCTTTGTGCCCACCCAGGAGTGCTTTAAACCATGGGGACCATTGCTCTAGAGATCTATGTAGAATGTGAGTATGAAACATTAGTGGTCAATAAGACTTAAATCAAGACATGTTTTTAATTTACATTAGTGTCTTAAGCATTTTATCTTTTTATACTGATGCACAGAAATGTGTCCATATATTTAGAGAGATATTTGGATTGTAGAAACTGAATATGATTTTGCTGCAGAAAAAAATCAAAGACATGCAATTATCATTTTTATTGTTATACTGATGTTGATGATGAATGTAGACCCATGACTATCATTTTGTGGTATGGATGCACTATGGAAAATATAAGCATCTGGATAAACCTAGTCAAAAATTTTGTTTTAGGGACCAGCCAGAATATATTCTGAATCTCTTTACCTTAATGTTTATACAGTTTTCTCAGTATTCATCACATAAGTGCTATGTATCCCCTAAAGGTCGAGTTTTATTTCTTGTTATCCCTTGCATATCTATTCTCCACGAAAAGCTACTTTTTAAATGAACTACTGCTCAAGGCACAGAAAAGATATACGAGAGTAAAGAGTGACAATTAGATTTTCTTCCTTTTTTTCTTTCCATATTTTGCCTTTGTTTGTGGGGATGCAGTATGTAAAAAACCATCTTTTACTCCAATGCAGAGAAGTAGTCCATTGTATTAAGCATTAAGAATGCACACACAGTAAAATTGCTTTGGTTTATTCAGTTAGTAAATCATTTTTGCTTTTCTTTTTTCTTGCTGTAAGGAAATTTCACAATAGAATGCTTAGAAAATAGCTTTTTCTTGGGTGAAAAATCAGGGTTCACTAGCTTCAGTTCTATCCAACATGTTTGAAGGTGATCCAGTTTATGCTAGACTTTAAAACGGGAATGATAACCTCCAATTCAGTTATAGTCCAAATCACAGACTCATTGGTGTGTTTCTGGAACTATTTGTTTCAGTTGTATTTTCAAACACTAAAAAGTTTGTCATTAAGATTTTAATAATATTATTTACTATTGTTTATACATGAAGCAATGCTAATTGAATACTGATATTTTTATATATGCCTACATAACCAAAAATGCCTAGGTATAGATTTTATTCATTTTTGTGGGTTGAAATGGGAAGGGAAATGGGAAAAACAAAAACAAAAACTTTTAACATTTTACTTTCCATGTCTTGGTTTTTATAACAGCTATTTTCTAGGTTGCGCCTGTCCCTAGTAGTTAATTATAAGTTAAGAAGTAGACAATTTTCTGCATTTTAAAGAGAAAACTATATCACCTACAGTGATTATCAGAAGTCTAGAGCTTGGATAGCTTTTGGGTAGGATCAAATGCCATCCAGTGCGCGCGCACCTGCACGCGCACACTCCCCCATATTATCTTCATTTGAGTGAGTTTTATAAACTCACTCAAATAAGCTGGTGTAAACTATAGAAAGTTTCAATATGCTGAAAGCAAACACATTACATGAGGGTGAAGCAGGCTCCATGTTCTGAATTCCCACCCACTTTTTCACTTATGATTCCACACCACTGCACATGAAACAGCATGATCTAATTCACCATCTGAATGATGGCGCCTGTGTCCGTCCACTTTCACACTGGCAATCCTCAGTACCAGCTCCCGGAGCTCCCTTCCATGTGATATGTAGAGATGTCTATGACCACCTTTTCCACTACTTCATGAGTTTCCTTAAGAATATGAACCATCTGGGGCGCCTGGGTGGCTCAGTCGTTAAGCGTCTGCCTTCGGCTCAGGTCATGATCCCAGGGTCCTGGGATCGAGCCCCACATCAGGCTCCCGGCTCCACAGGAAGCCTGCTTCTCCCTCTCCCACTCCCCCTGCTTGTGTTCCCTCTCTCGCTCTCTCTCTCTGTCAAATAAATAAATACAGTCTTTAAAAAAAAAAGAATATGAACCATTTATGATTCATCTGTCTAACCACATTGCTCCACCATTCCTCTTCATTTATAACCCACATAACACACAAAATGTTACCCATAGAAGATGATGATGTTTGCGAACGTGCACCCAGTACTCAGAGAGCTGGCAAGGACGATTCTAGGGCTTTAACATGTGTTTTCTATTCACAACAGCATGATTACTAGCCCACTTTTGTAGATGGGTAAACTAAGGCACAGAGAAGTTAAATAAATTTCTTAAGGCTACACAGTTAATAAGAGTTAGTTTCAAACCTAGGCATTTTGGATAGAGAGTCTATGATTTTAAACTCTTTGCTACATACGCCTTTTAGTCTTAATGTTTCCAGGGAAGAATCTGTGATACATAACTGTGTTAAACAACTCTCACTGCCATAAATTTTTACTTTTAGCTAACAGAAATCCTCCATACTTTACATTAAGCCTCTGATGCTTTATTTGGTGCAGAGAATCTATATAAGGGCCCTTTATATACTTAAAGAGAATTTTTGAGTCATTCATTTGACTACTGGTTCAATAACTCAAGTACTTTTAACTTTTCCCTTTAGATCCTATGTCTGAATTTTGTAAGCGTTTTAGGGGCACTTTGGTGAGAATGTTTCAAGTTTTCTCCATTTTGCTTAGCTGTGAATTGAGCAGACTCAGTGCCAATTATATCGGGGTTAGGATTAACCTATCAACAATTTAACATGTGCAATATATGATATGGATTCACGGAATTTTAAACTATATTTTATAATCTTGCTACATTTGAGGTTTAACCACTAAAATTTATTATCCAGCTACATTTCATAACTACATGCTTTTGGAAGCCTAGAAGTCTTAAAGTTGTTTAATGACATTTTTCATGTATTACCTAAAACTGGTTTCCTTTTCATTGAGGAAAAAAATATTTTGTTTTATCTTTCTCTTACTTCTGTTATGTTTAACTATTTGTTTCCCTTTGTGCCTTTGTTTGTTACACATTACTCCTTACTACAACTAAAACTTTCTTATAATTTGATAACATCTTTTTACATAGCCTTTATTAATTTATATTACTATTTGTTACTTATTATTTATATTATTTATTAATTATGTTACATATTAACATATGGCAAGCTATTTTGGAACTATTAATATAGAGAGAAGAGTTAGCATTACAGACCTGAAACTGCTATTTATAGAAAATCCTGCTTGCTAGGTTGGTCCTTGACCAGTGTCTGGGAACTTGGATTGTGGAGTGTTCGCCTGCTCCCCAGCTGATAAGAGTGGTTTACACCTATGTTGTGCATACAGTGTGTTTTATGCTGCACACCTGCTTTCCTTCAAGAATCTGGAGTTTTAATAAGTACTTGGCAGAAGGTACCTAGTATATAACCAACTTTAATAAAAACATTGGGCACCAAGTCTCTTGAAGAAATATTGCACATGTACCCCTGCATGTTTATTGCGTGAGAGAGAAGGCTATCCCTCATGGGAGGGAGAAAGCATAAGGAAGCCTGCACATGGATTCTTCTAGACTCCACTTGTGTCTTTTTAAACTATGTATCCTTACTATGGCTTCTGTAGTCACTGGTAGCAATGAGTACAACTATATTCTGGTTCCCATTGATCTCTGCAGTGACTCTCAGAATATGAGGTAATCTTGGCGACCCTAGGCACAGCCATCCTTTACAAAATATTTTCACACCATGAACTCACTTGATCCTCCCAACTTTTTCATAAGTCCCCATGAAAAAGGCAAAATATATATTAAACTACCTATTTTTTTTTTAGAGAAAGAAGTAGTCATAAAGATCCTCCATGATTTTGTTGACCTTATTCTATTTATACTTAATATTTCTTTGTACTTTTAACATGGGTGGACATCTGTTATATCATACATTTTCTCTTATTTATTTTTTTGTGTTCTTACCAATTCCAGTTCTAAGTAGCCTGTTCACCGAACCTGGAAACCCCAAGATGCCCAGTGTTGTCCCTCAGACACATAATCTCACCTTCCTTGCAGGTCAAGCTTCCAATGGCTTTGTACCTTTACAGTTATTACACTTAGTATCAATATTTGTTTATATTCTTTTAATACAGTCTTGACCCACTCCATGGCACTGAATCTTTAAATGCATATTAGTCAAGATATCCATAGGCAAATAATTATCTTTATCAGAACCTAACAAACAACAGAAGGCCAAAGTCATGTCTACAGAGATGGGAATTTGAGGAAGTGAACAGGTGCATTGGAATGATGATTTAGATTAAATGTTTTGGGATCTAGCTCAACTTAGGGATGACTTTACTCACTGGATATGACTTTACTTTGATCATAAGACAAAATTTTAAGGCCACTCAAAATATAAATTTATTCGAGGATGTGACATGCTCTTTTCCCCAATCAACTAAAATTCTAAACTAATATTTAAATATTCTCTGTATAGCTTTTTAGTGCTTTTCCTGAACACATGAAACTTCAAGTATCAGCATGGTTTTAGGTACAGCACCTTCATGACTGGCTCATTCCAGGGGCAAACAAATTACATGGCAGAGGCCTAGAGAATCATATTGGAGCCATGTGTTTCTAGAAATTCATCTGGATGATTTATTCCATCAGTCACAAAGATATATTTTGGTTGTCTTTCATAACCTTTTGAAGAGCTGGAGTTGTGTGGAGGTGGGTGGAGATGGTTAATAAAGCAGAGATTGGGATATTGATTAAATTCCCGATGATAGAATATTCCATTAGTCTTTGCAAGTTTAATTGACTTAAACAAAGATCTATCCCTGAGGAGATTAAGGAGACATATTCCATATAAGGAGATTGTAGGATCTCTCAATAAAGGTTTGGGCTTGGCATGTTTATGCATTATAATTGAATGCCAAGCTTTGACCTTCATCAGCATTGTGAAAAGGCTTTAAAATATATCAGTAAGTAAGAAAAATTGCTTTATGATATTACAATTGGAGATTCAGTCCCCAATGGCAACTTCAGATTCTCCTTAATAGGCCAGCATCTTCCATGATCTCTTTAGATGTCACTTCAAATAAGTAACTGCATATTACTCTATCTTTAAGTATCATCCTGCTACTAAGCAATTGACCCTAAGCTCCACTATTTGTGAGATTCAGAGTCAATAACAAATTCTATTAATATTTACTGAGTTTTCTTATTTTCCAGGCCTTGCACAGGGCACTTTCATATTTATGACGTCAAAGTAGACAATGTTTCAGTTTTTTTGGTTTTTTTTTTTAAGATTTTATTTCTTTATTTCACAGAGACATAGAGAGAACACAAGTAGGCAGAGGGAGAGGGAGAGACAGGCCCTCTGCAGAGCAGGGAGCCCGACACGGGGCTCGATCCCAGGACCCTGGGATCATGACTTGAGCCAAAGGCAGACACTTAACCGACTGAGCCACCCAGGCGCCCGAATGTTTCAATCTTTTGAGAAATTTTTGTTGGCTGGGTTTTTTTCAAGTTTATTTTACATAAGATAATACTTTTTTCCTGTTTTCCTAATATGGTTTAATTAAAGAATGTCTCTGTTTGTTTAAAAGCAATTGCCTTTTCTTTTAAAAAGTTACCTACTTGTTGATAAAAGCAAAATTCACACAGAAATGGCTATGGTTCAGGCTATTGATATGGGACCTACACCTGACCTGTGGTTAGCAGCTGCAGGCATTATTAACTTCACTACTTTGTCGCCTGCTACAGTCTGTGAATTGTTGAATGGTCTTGATAACTTTCCCATCTGTCTTTCTAGAGGATCAGAAATCTCACCACTGCCTCCAGTGTGGCTTCAGGGTAAACTTACAGTGATTTTGTTTTGACTTGGTTTGGTTTTGATTTTGCATTTTCCTCACAACTAGCTTATTTCGATTGTTATATGGTAATTTGATATTTTTGTATCATCCCTTCATCCTGTCATAAATATATGCAGCTTAGCCAAGATGTCTTGGAGCAAACTAATGTGCTAGCGAATTGCTGCAGGATGACATAATGACAATTTCATAGAAATCTAAAGGTAGAAGGGATTCTAAAGATCTACTACACTGGTTTTCATAGTAAATGTTCTGAATAGGTGGCTAAAGGTGCCATACAGGGAGCTGGGGCAGAAAAGCATGCCCTGATTCATTTCAACCGGGGCAGATCTAGCTTTATCTCTTAAATACATCCAGATTTCTCTAGAAAATTTCATTTCAAAAAGGGGTTCTTTAAAGTAATATAGCTTAAAAACTACTAAATCTAGTCCAATCCATTCATTTATCTTAATATTACAATGTCTCATATTGGAAACCTGATCACTGTTAGCTAAGAATCCTTCTGCTTGAAGAGTTATGCTAAGCATAAAATTATTGCAAGGAAAAATTAATATATTTATGAAATCCAGTGTGAATAAAAGCTAGTTGGTTGCCAGTCCAAACCCACTACCTTTTTTCCCTGCTTAGCAGAAGAGGGATTTTTTTTTTTTTTTAATCTATCCCTCAGGGAAGATGATCTTACCTGTGGCCCAGAACTCAACCACTAAGTCTAAACGAGTCACATAGTCCATTCTTTTTGCCAGATCTCCATTCGAGCAGGGAGATATACATGGAGATTACTTTGTAATCATGCTTAAGGGTTGTGAAATAAATCTGCTGATGGACTTCTGGGAAGGATTTCCTCTCCTGTAAGATGAAACCAATGGGAATGGGTCTACTTTTTCAGTTGGATGTAGAGAATAGCAGAGCAGAAAAATGAAGAAAACCTAAAACCAAGATAAATTCAACTCATAAATTAACCAGCCATATGTCTGCCTTATTCCTGGAGTACTTCTCATATGCAGTGATAGAGTTCCCTATTTTAAAAGCCGCTTGAGACTTTTTTATTGCTCTTGACCCAAAGTTATCCTGATTGGTAGACTGAGATCATTGGGGGAAAGGGGAAAGAATTTTAAGATGTACAGGGTATCTATTGTTTGTCAGACATGGTACTAGATTTTTCTTTATTCTATTCTCATTTACTTGTAAGAGAAGTGTTACTTTTCTCACTTCACAAACAGAGTATCTGAGATTCAAAAATATTTGATACTTTTCCAGAGATTTCATGGCTGTCAAATAAAAATTTGAATCTAGGTTTTTCTAGTTTAGAAGTCAACATATGTACCACAAATATAATTTTTTAGCTAGTTCAATGTATATAACTTTTTTACTTTATTTTTAATGATACATAATTGACATATAACATTGAGTTTTTAAGGTGTATAGCATGTTGATTTGATACATTTATACATCACAATATGATTACCACTGGAGTGTTAACTAATACCTCTGTCATGTGACATAATTATTATTTCTTTTTTTGTAGTAAGAGTAACTAAAATCTAATCTCTTATCAACTTTGGGTTTAATACACTATTGTTGACTATAATCACTATCTTGTGCTGTGCATTAGACCTTCAAAACTTACTTATCTAATTACGAGTTTATACCCTTAATCAATATCTCTCCAATCTCCCCACACCTCAGCCCCTGGAAACTCCATTATACTCAATGTTTCTACAAGTTTACCTTTTGTAGTTTCCACATATAAGCAAGATTATACAGGATTTGTCTTTGTCTGACTTGTCTTACTTAGCAAAATGCCCTCAAGGTCCATCATATTATCACAAATGGCAGGATTTCCTTCTTTGTCATGGCTGAATAATATTCTGTTGCATATATATCATCTATATACCACTCTTTTTTATCCATTCATCTGCTGACAAACACTTAGGCTGTTCTCATATGTTCACTATGTGAATAATGCTATAATGAATAGAGAGTACAGATACCTTTTCAATATCCTGTTTTCATTTCCTTTGGATATATAGCCAGGGGTGGGATTGCTGGATCATATAGGAGTTCTATTTATAATTTGAGTTGAGTAAACCCCATACAGTTTTCCATAGAGGCTGCATCAATTTACATTCCTACCAACAGTGCACAGTGTTCCCTTTTCTCTACATCCTCACCAACACTTGTCAATCTCTTGTCTTGTTGATAGCCATTCAAACAAGTATGAGGTTGTATCTCATTGTGGTTTTGATTTCCCTGATGGTTAGTGATGTTGATCATCTTTTCATGTACCTGTTGGCCATTTGGTTATCTTCTTTGGAAAAATGTCCATTATGTTCCTCTGCTCATTTCTTCATTGGATTGTTATTGAGTTGTATGAGTTCTTTATATATTTTGAATATTAACCCCTTATCAGATATATTGTTTGAAATATATATATATTTTTTCATTCTACAGTTTTTTTTCATTTTTAATTGTTTCTGTTACTATGCAGAAGCCTTTTAGTTTGATGTAGCTTCACTTGTTTTTGCTTTTGTTGCTTGTGGTTTTGTGTCATATCCAAAAAATCATTGTCAAGATCAACATCAAGGAACGTCTTTCCTTTGTTTTCTTCTGGGAGTTTTACAGTATCAGGTCTTATTTTTAAGTCTTTAATCCATTTTGAGTTAATTTTTGTGAGTGGTATAAGATAGAGGTCCAGGGGCTCCTGGGTGGCTCAGTCGTTTAAGCGACTGCCTTCGGCTCAGGTCATGATCCCGGAGTCCCGAGATCGAGTCCCACATCCGGCTCCCTGCTCAGCGAGGAGCCTGCTTCTCCCTCTGACCCTCCCCCCTCTCATGTACTCTCTCTCATTCTCGCTCTCTCAAATAAATAAATAAATCTTAAAAAAAAAAGATAGAGGTCCAATTTTATTTTTTCTGCATGTAGTTATCCAGTGTCCCCAACACCATTTGTTGAAGAGACTATCCTTTTCCCATTGAGTATTCCTGGCTCACTTGTCAAATATTAGTTGATTGTATATTCAGGGGCTTATTTCTAGATTCTTTATTCAGTTCCATTGGCATATATATCTAAAACTTTTTTAATGTTAATGTGTTTAGACAGGGCATCTGTTTTTCATCTCTCCTTGGGCCTCACCACTCCCTATTTTATAGAGTGTTTCATATATTTACCTTTTATTCCTAATACCATTTTGAAATTGCAGTCACTGGAATTTAAGCCCTTCCAATACACAAAGGTGGTGGCATTTTTTTGTTTTTGTTTTTTAGTTTTTATTATTTTTGAGGAAGGAATTTCAGTGTTTCATAAGGACAGTTTTATCTTTAATGCATTATATCAAAGAAATATTCTTTTTTTTAAAGATTTTATTTATTTATTTATTTGAGAGAGAGAGAGCAGGAGAGGGGGGAGGGTCTGAGGGAGAAGCAGACTCCCTGCCGAGCAGGGAGCCCGATGCGGGACTCGATCCCGGGACTCCAGGATCATGACCTGAGCCGAAGGCAGTTGCTTAACCAACTGAGCCACCCAGGCGCCCTCGAAGAAATATTCTATGCATTAAATGATTACTAGAGTGAAAAAGACTATATTGTAGAAATAGAATCATATTTGTGACATCTCTTAAAGGGAAAAATGTCTTTTTTTGGTTTTAATAATGTGTTTTTAAAAAGAGTGCTGTGTTCCAAATATTTCTTTATAATTTGTAAGATATAAAAGATTGCTCCCAGTAGTGACAGAATACCCAGCCATTGGCATTACCTAAAATAATCAACAGTCCTTTCAGATCTATGACTTATATTTCAAATCTGTTGGAAATGCTATCAAAAGAGTGAGACATAATATTTAATATTTACTGAAAACTAATCTGAATGCTGGGCCATAATATGTATAAATGCTACAGTATCTATATGAATTTTTATATGCACGTAGTTATTTGCCTTTTGTCATTTTCAAGTACACACAACTGAAGATGTTCTTGGGAAGAACAAAAATGAATGTGTCACTTTGGCTTGACTCCACATTTGTCCTGTGACTGCAGAATTTCTGTTCTAGTTTCTTGTTAAAAAGAAGACAAATGAATGTTCCTAAATACAGTGAAGATATTACTATTAATTTAAGTAGCTAAGTCATATTCATTTCTTACGTTAAGAAAAATGAAATTCCAATGATTTATCTTAGCCTTTTCTCTTAGGTACTATCAATAGAGGCAATAAGAAAAAGTAGTTGCTAGGATATTTGACTGTTAGACTACTCATCAGAGCAAAAGATGTTTTGTGGTATTAAAATTATTGATGATGAGGGGCGCCTGGGTGGCTCAGTCGTTAAGCGTCTGCCTTCGGCTCAGGTCATGATCCTAGCGTCCTGGGATCGAGTCCCACATCGGGCTCCCTGCTCTGCGGGAAGCCTGCTTCTTCCTCTCCCACTCCCCCTGCTTGTGTTCCTGCTCTCGCTATGTCTCTCTCTGTCAAATAAATAAATAAAAAAAATTAAAAAAAAAAATTATTGATGATGAGATGGGGTAACATCAGGCTAAAACTTTTAATAATGACCCCTATCATTGCCCAATCAATATAGGAAACACAGTGAATAAGACAGATACTATGAGCCTTCATGGGTAAAACAATCTCTTTCAATATTAGACTGTACTTGTTTGACCTGGATAAGAAGGATATCTTTCTTTACCTGGTAGAATTTTTACAGTCACTGTACTGTCATATGGCTAGTAGACACTTTACTCTGAAATTTTGAAAAGCCCTGTAAGCAGAGTTCAAGCTAAGCTGGGTTTCTTGATGATATTAAGAAATGAAACATTAGGGACGCCTGGGTGGCTCAGTTGGTTAAGCGGCTGCCTTCGGCTCAGGTCATGATCCCAGGGTCCTGGGATCGAGTCCCACATCGGGCTCCTTGCTCAGCAGGGAGCCTGCTTCTCCCTCTGCCTGCCTCTCCCCCTGCTTGTGTTCTGTCTCTCTCTCTGACAAATAAATAAATAAAATCTTAAAAAAAAAAGAAATGAAACATTAGAATGCATCTAATTAGAGGTTTTTTAATTACTATTTTGATTCACTCACCTCCAAGTTTAGTACTTTGTCAGTAACAAGTGATATTTGGTGGTTCTCACTCCGCCCCCACCCCCATATCCAGTTTAATATTAACTTCTATAGTTTCCTAACTCATTTTTTTGGCATATTTTTTTTAAAGATTTTATTTATTTATTTGAGAGAAAGAGTGAGAGAGAGCACAAGAGGGGTAGCGGGAGAGGGAGAAGCAGACTCCCCGCTGAGCGGGTAGCCCGATGCGGGACTCGATCCTGGGACTCCAAGATCATGACCTGAGCTGAAGGCAGTCGCTTAACCAACTGAGCCACCCAGGTGCCCCAACTAGCATATTTTTTAATGTCTTTCAACTAAATTTCTTTCCTCATGTATGTGAAATTTCTTAGAATAAGTGAACATCAGTGTTAGATTCTCACATCTTGTATGGCTGTATTAAAGTACTCAGATGCAGGCCTTGTTAGATGTACCATCTCATAACCCTATTAATTAATGGTGCAAGAAGAATAAAAATGTAATTAAAGCATCATGTTGGTTAAATGAAATTTCATTTCACTTCCATGTTATGAAGATTTCAGATCTCTAGGTTATATTGTATTTTTCATGTGACATACAACATTAAGATATCTTTGATACCTTGGTACAAATGTGAAAATTATATATATACTGATACTAAACTCATTTCACTTAGGGATTATGTTTATTGCTTTTCAAGTATTCAGTGTTAAGTCATTTAAATTTTTAGCAGCCAGTATACAATTAACTGAAAATATATCGTAAGTAGTAGGGAATTTAAAAGATCAAAGATGAGAAAGAAACAAATTAAAGGTTCACAATTAAATTGATCTGTAAGTCAAAGATGTAAAATAGAAATGGTGTGAAATAAAAGGGGCCATGATAAAGAATGGGTGTTTTAGGAAAAATTCAGTTATTCACCTTGCCACCTAAAGCAGGCTCCTCAAACTTAACACCTCTTTTGAATCCTTCATTTCTAAATTCAGTTGTTAATGTGCAACTCAAGAAAGCAGATATTGTTTGTGCCTGCAAGTTAATCAAATCCAGGGTGGCTTACAATAACTGGCAAATGGAATTAGCCATCTGAAGGGTGTTTGGTGAGCGTAGTGTAAGAGGAAAGGGGACTGGTCATTCATTTACAAATAAGACACAGTCTCTAAGACAAAATGTTTATAGCTTAGCTGTGGGTTACATGGGAGGAGAAGTACAGTAACAAATTCAGAGCAGTATGCTAAGTGTTAGAACATGGCTATATACACATGATATGGAAGCAGGCTCAGAGAGCTTTCCCAAAGGGCATGGAAGCTGAATGTTGATGGATGAAAAAAATTTCTCAGGAATGTGGGAGTTATATTCATTCCAAGTAATATGGGAATAGTTACAGTAATAATAATACTTGTCACTATCTACTGTGTGTTTAATATGTGCCAGGCATTTTATATAATTTGTCTCATTTAATTTTCACAAAACACTTCCATAGTATTGATACTTTATCCATTTTAAGTTTGTAAGTATAGATAGGTAAAAAACAAAACAAAACAAAACATGTTAGGTTGCTTAAAATCACAAAGCTATTAAGTGGAAGAGCTATGGTAGAAAAAAGAGGAAGGGCAAGATATAAAACAAGCTGAGATATTAGGGAAATTGCAAGGAATTCAATTGGTCTGGTTGAATAACTCATTCATTTATTTATACAGTATTTGTTAAATGAGTAACTGGAGATATGGTAGATAAGACATACAACTATGTCCTTAAAAAAAAACATGTTCTAATGGTGAGAGACAGACAACAAACAAGTAAATAAATTAATAAATTCAGATATTGGTATGTCCTATGAAGAAAATAAGACAGGGTGATGAAATGGCAAGTAATTGAGAGATAAATAAAGCACACAAGGAGATATTCAATAGTAACAAAAAAGAATGAGCAAGAGTAGCATATGAATCTCAACAATCTAATATTGAATGAAAACAGTAAGTCCTAAAATATTACATGCAACCTGATACCTATTTAATAAAGTTGAAAACAACTAAAATAATATATGTACATGTGTACATATATTCTTTTTTATAAATACATATAGATGCAATGAAATGACATATAAATGAAAGCAAAGGAATGAAAAGCACAGAGTTCTGGTTAGGGGAAGCAGGAGGGTGGGTTTGTGGAAGTTATGTATGGTAGATTATTGTCAAGGTCCTGGCTGCTGTTTCATGTGGTGGGTTGACAGATAACTAGTACATTATTTAAAATAACTAATGAAAATAAAGGGGTGGGGCACCTGGGTGGCTCAGTCGGTGAAGTATCTGCCTTCGGCTCAGGTCATAATCCCAGGGTCCTGGGATCGAGCCCCTCATCGGGCTCCTTGCTCAGCAGGAAGCCTGCTTCTCTCTCTCCCACTCCCTCTGCTTGTGTTCCCTGTCTCACTGTGTCTCTCTCTGTCAAATCAATAAATAAAAAATCTTAAAAAGAAAAGAAAAGAAAAGAAAGGGGCAATGACTGGCTCCAAGATGCGACTGTTTTAGGAACCAAAGATTAAGATTAATCCAATCCTATGTACCTCATTTTCTCTCAATAAAAAGAGAGACTAATTAGTAGGAACACATTTCCTGAGAAGGTGTAATGGAGCTGAAACCTCAGCAAGGAGAGCCACATCCAAACTCCGCGGCAACATTGTTCCCAGCAGAGGAAAGGGCAAGTGGTGCTGGATGGGTGTGAAAAGGTGAGACCTAAGTGTGGGCAAGAATGGCAAGAAATGGGTCCAGACTCTGCACATAGACCACTGAAGCTGGCTTCCTTTTCAGTCTCTGCAGAATGATAAAAGTAAACAAGACTTGTCTGCAGAGCCCTCAGGTTCATCCAGGGAAGAATTCTTTTACATATTAGTTTCTGTGTAAGTTTGTGTTTGAAGTAGACTCTGTTGTTAAGGGGGGGGAGGTTTACAAATGACTTAGATGTATGCTAAGTCTCTTGCCATGCACTTGATTAATTTCCTTCTGATTTGAGCCGGTGTCTGCAGCTTAGGATCCATCACCCCCGTCCCCAGCTCCACCTCTTTTGGAAGAATTCTAGGCCCCAGACACAGATCATAGTACAGATTCTAACCTTCCTGGAAAGTGTGTCCCATAGAAGCTCTGAACCCCAGAAAACACACAGGAGATTGTGGAGGCACACCACACATTCTAGAAAAAAAATCTGGTAGTAATGGAAGAGTCTGTTGTATCTTCATTATTTGAGAATTGTGTTTGTTTTCTCATGAGAAAGTGGTAACTGCAAAACCAAGCTCGTTAATGCTTAACTACAAAATTTGTAAGAAAGAGCAAAGAGTGTTTCACAGATCTGTGGAAAATGTAATACCATGAATAACATGTTGCAGAAATGTTGATGCCCTAGTTCAAATGCACATATAAAAGTCAGTCCACCTCATATAAAATTAGCAAGATTCAATGTCAGTCTCATTGGTATTGTTCACATTCCTTGAGGTTTTTTTTTTTCCAATTTTAAGCTCATCTATTTTCCTATAAAATGAACCCTGGAATGAACAGAGTACAGATCAAATGTTCAAAGATGTGCATTCTAGCATAGCACTTCTTTGCCTTGGTTCCTTCACCTATAAAATGTTGGCCTAGAATGATCATTAAGATATCTTACATCCATTCATATATAATTCTATGAAGAAATTTTAAGAATGAAAACACTTCCTTTTTATTTTATAATGAAAATAAAATGATTGCAAAGTTTAGAAGCATCATGGAAATGAAGAAAATTGGCACATCTGATTTATTCTTTAGAAAGTACAGATGGATTGAAGGTATTTTTAAACTTCCCAACTAAATCGAGCAAATCCAGTGAATTGTAAAATTTCATTCATCTAAGTTTTCGGAAATTTTGTCATTAACAAAATCATATGTCAGCAAAATAAAAGGATATTTTGTCTTACCAGATCAATTTTTAAAAATAAAAGCCCAACATGCATACTTTCAGTTCTAATAAACTAAAAATAAAGAACTTTTATTTCCTCAGAAAATGTCAAAATAAATATATAAATATATCTACAAATTAATTAGGGTATGGATTGTCAATAATAATGAAAACAACTGGAAAATACATAAAACAAAACAAACCAACCGTCTCGTGGTGCATATTAACCCTGCCCCAACAGTGGTCAGAGGAGCCCTCAGGTAACTCCAGGGTCTTAGAGTAGCACTCAATAAACTGTCCTGTGAATGAATGAAAGAATGAATGAGGGCTTGGGGTGATGGGAAGAGGGTACACTCCTCATGGGTAGAAAGTGATCTGCATAGGGCAGGAGTAGAGTAGTATTCAAATATTCTAAATGTACTTTGAACTCCCAATTCTAACCATAATTACAAGTGAACAAATTTCTTACATGTTTTTCCATAACAAACTCTGTATTGTATATGCACACATATGTTTTATGGCCCCCAACATTCATGTTATGTGTTTATTTCAACACAAACTTAACTGAGTATCTTGTATTTGCATGTGTTTAAACACACATGTACATATGCAAATGGGAAACAAAAGCCCTTCAAAAAGGGTGCCTGAAAATAACAGTGGGGTCACAGAAATTTAATGTATTCCGTAAACTATCAAGATTGCTTCAAGTAAAACAAATTACTTTTTTTTTCTTTTTGATGAATCACTAAACACAAGAACAGCATAAGCATGTACTTTATTTTTGTTGTGCTGTAAAAGTAATCAATATTTTATTTTATGTTGTTTTATAATTTTGTGGCTATCAAGGTAATGCCTGTTTACTGAATTTCAGTTTCTAGTTTTCATTATATATAATACTGTTATTAAGCAAGGTCAGGCCCATTCATCCATTTAACATATATTTGTTCTAGGTGCTTGGTGTTCTAGGTGGTTCTCTAGGTAATAAAATAGATCCATACCCTCATGAAGCTCATATTTTAATGGGGTGATAAGCAATCAGCAAAAAATGTACTAAGTAAATGATAGAGTATCTGAGGAATTGAGAAGGCCTATGGAAAGAAAGACACCAGGGATTAAAAGATTGTTGTTATTTTTCACAATCACTATTCAGTAAAATTTTGAACATTTACCTTTTGAACTTTGAATGATACATCCCATGAAGGCAGGAGCAAATGTATGTTTTTTCTTTTGATTATCTCCCAAATCCATAGCACAGTACCTGAAATACAGTAGGTATTGATTCACACTTTGGATTACAGAAAACAAAAGATGACAGGTTATTATGCACTTGACAGTTGTTGGTCATGATACTATTTTGTGCAGTTCTTCTTATGCCAAACTACTTCATTTGAAAATACCTTTGAAATATATGGAAATATTAAAGTTCAGAGCTTATTAATGTTAATTATATTTTATTCCATTTCCTTAGTTCTCTCTGGAAGCCCAAAAGCTCAACATAAGTTGATCTCCATGTTGTTTTGGGATAGGTTGATTTTAGGAAAGTTATATGTAGAAAGTTAATATCCATAATATTAGTCTGATTTGGGAGTTATGATATACAAAGATCTGCCCTAAAGTCAAAGACCCCAAATTAACAGCGATATTTCATAAACATTAAATATATTTATGATGCATAAATATAAATATTTTATGGCAAATAAATTACATTTTTTCCCAGACTGCTTTACACATTACATTTAATTCATCTTTGTTTTATAAAATTAAAAAAATTCTCCTCTTGGGGCACCTAGGAGCGCAGTCAATTGAGAGTCTGACCCTTGGTTTTGGCTCAGGTCTTGGATCTCAGGATATGAGATTGAGCCCTGTGGCAGGATCTGCTCTCAGGATGGAGTCTGGTTAGGACTCTCTCTGCTCCTCCCCACCCTCTAAAATAAATAAATAAATAATCTTATTATTATTTTTTTAATCTCTTCTTTCTACTAGATTATAAACTCCTGGTGGTCAGGGACTGATTCTCATTAATCTTTGTAACTTTAAAGCAGATAGCAAATAGCATGTAGTTAATAAAGTTGCATTAATTGCCAAATGCTTAGAACAATTATATCATCAGCTGGAGACTAGAAGACATTCTGTTAAATAGAAAATTTCATAATAGTGTTACAGAGAATCAGGATTTAATATTTAACATGTTGTTGCTAAGTTATAGAAGCTAGAGGAGACAAAAAAAAAAAATAAAAGATTGGATTCATTTTGCTATTTATACAATGTCAATTTTTGCTCTTTTCATTGAGTCTGTTCAGAGTTGCACCATTAAGGAAATAATAAGGGCTCATAAGTATGTGCTCTCAATTGTGTAGTCTCATAAAAGCTTTGGAAATAAGTATAAGTCTGTTCCTTACTGTTAACTACTTATTATCATTATGGTGATGATAATAAATCTACATTTTTTAATATCCTTCCAACTATTCAGTAAACTTAACATTTTGAAATATACTTGGTTTCTCTTCTAAAGAAAAAACCATGGTTTTTTGTTCTGTTTTGTTTTATGAAAGAATAGCCTGTCCTTTCCTTCCCTTGTGGAAAAATTTATATCTGTTCTGTCATCCTGCAATGGTTGTGTTCCTCTCTTTTTGTTTATTAACTTTATTCAAATCAGTCATTCATAATGCAATCACAATAATCCTTAAAACAGCATTAATACCTGGCAGGTAAGATGCAGAAGTTTTATTATACATTTATGTAGAATATGGAGATATTAACAAAGGCAACGTCAAATATATAACTTGAAAAGAAATTCACCATTACGGAAAACTTTGGAAATAGGAAAAATAATATGTAATTGTAGTTTGGAGTTTTGTGCACTCCATTTTCCCTCTTTTCTATTATTAGGTCTTACTTAATTTTACCCATAAAATAATAATTGTCAAAGCTTCATTTCTTTTCTGCTATAAACATGTATTTTAAAATCAGATTTTCAGTATAATAAATTTAAAGAACTTCTTTATTCTAACTTAGGAAAAACTTGTGAAAATACAAACTTCAAGCAGTTGTTTGAGGTAGAATTTCATCTTTTCAAGGAAAATAAATTAGTATTTTGAATTGAATTTAACTTAAAGGGGAGTAATTAGGTCCTGGGGCAGATCATGTGTAAGTAAAATAGCCAATTGTCTAGCTGGTACGATTTGAAGCATGCTATAGAACTTTTCTTGCCTAAATTATTTCCTACCGTGGCTTTCCACACTGCCAGAGATACTTAACAGAATTTCATTCATTAGTACCACATATGGAGATACCCTTTGCTAAATCCTAAGTATTCCTAGACCAGGTATCACCTAAAGTAGTCTAGTCCCTAAGGGAATTTAGTTTACTAGATAATGTTCTTCTAAAGCAATTAACTGAAGTGAGAATCAGGACAGCTTAAACTTTAAAAGGAAGGATGAAAGAAATCTATGAAGTAGAAAATATTTTTAAGCAGTGATTTTAAAATGCTTCATTGAAGGGATATTGGCAACTAGAGGGCAACGTAAAAACACTGACCATCTAAGGTCAAGTACTCAGATTCCGTGGAGTACTCCAAATGTGAGCCTGGAGCACCAGAAGAGCTTTCCTCACCATTCTGCCCAAAAGTGGTATTTGTCATAACTCTCATCCATGTTCTTCATGCTGTTGTGGGCATTTTCTTTCTTATCCAATTTTACCTATTGTTTATTCCATCTCCCCTTTTACTTCTATATGAATGTAAACATGGAGTAACTATGACTTCACCAATCGGGCCCTCAATATTAAATGAAAAATGGTGAAAAGTGTACCATTAGCCAGTTACTACAAAATGAAAAGTTATTAGCAGACAAAAATCACATACAGAACACAGAAGCCCTATCTTTGATCACTGATATTCTCTGGCTGTAAAAGTATTTAGAGTTAACATACTTCGATAAAATCCTAGAAATATGGACTTACATTGCCATTGAACTCACCACAATAGTATAGGGAGGATGTTTTAAGTTAGATAGGATTATTTATGGTTCCATAGATTCTCCATTTTGGGCTGAAGGTAGTAATTTTACTAGGAATGATTTTGTATTATCTTTAAGGGGACAAAAAAACTATTAGTAAGATTTTTATTTGTTTTTTTTTAAGATTTTACTTATTTGGGAGAGAGCGAGCTTGAGTGGGGGGAGGGGCAGAGGGAGAGGGAAAAGCAGACTCCCTGCTGAGCAGGGAGCCAGATATGAGGCTCTATCCCAGGACCCCAAGATCATGACCTGTGCTGAAGGCAGATGCTTAACCAACTGAGCCACCCAGGCACCTCAGAAGTATTAGTAAGATTTTTAAAAGAAATGTAGTCTAAGGCAAAGTAATATGACTCTTATTTTCAGATATGGACACTTGAAATTGATTTATTTCATCATGTTTGATTTCTTTCACTTGAAAACTCAACTTCCAAGGTATTCTTATCCCTTGTATTGATTGCAGCTCAGCTACATAAAAATATTTAATTAGGCTTTCTTTGCTTCTGGCATCTCACCATCCCCAAACCTAAATATATGAACAATTATAATTTCTAAGTGTTTCCTTTCTATCATTTTCCATATGAATATCTTCACATAGTTGTTGTTTTAGCTAACTATTGTCCCAAAAATGATGCATCAAAAAGCACCTTACTAAAAAGTCAGTGACTGGGGCACCTGGGTGGGTCAGTTGGTTAAGCGTCTGCCTTCGACTCGGGTCACAATCCCAGGGTCCTGGATTGGAGCCCCACATCAGTCTCCCTGCTCAGCGGGGAGCCTGCTTCTCCCTCTGCCCCTCCCCCTGTTCATGCTCTCTCTCTCAAATAAATAAAATCTTAAAAAAAATTTTTAAAAAGTCAGTGACTTAAAACAACATTTATTCTTATGAATCTATGATTAGCTAAGGATCTGGTCTGGTGATTCAGACAGGACTTGATTGGGAAGCTCTGCTTCAAGCATCAGGGGTGGCTGGGATGGACTGAGGCTGTTTTGCTTTGTGCAATTTATTCTGAGGTCCAGGTGAAGGAATAACAGCTATAAGAAATAGTATTGGAAATTCTTACCATGACCATGGTGCAGCCCATTAGCGAGAGCAAAACTTCATGATGCTTCTTAAGGCCTGTACAGAAATGGTACATTGTCATTCTAACTAGCAAAGCAAATTATATGGTCAAGCCGAAAACCAAGTGATAGGGAAGTACATTTTTCCCACAGAGAGGGCCATGACAAAAGTTTGAATGTACAAAGGGATAAATAATTTGGGCTAATAATTCAATTTACCATGTTATACTCATGCATCATTATATTATGAATTTTATGTAATATTCCATCAAATGTTCATCCCATAATTTTGTATAACTCTTCCTAACTACTTAGGTATTTATATGAATTTTGATTTGTTGTATTATTCACATATCAATGAACATATTTGAGCATATAGTTTTTTTGGTTATATTCTTTCATTAAGATACCTTCCCAGAGGAACCCTCCTACACTGTTGGTGGGAATGTGAGCTGGTACAGCCACTCTGGAAAACAGTATGGAGGTTCCTCAAAAAGTTGAAAATAGAGCTACCCTACGACCCAGCAATTGCACTATTGGGTATTTACCCCAAAGATACAAATGTAGTGATCCGAAGGGGCATGTGCACCCCAATGTTTATAGCAGCAATGTCCACAATAGCCAAACTATGGAAAGAGCTTAGATGTCCATCAACAGATGAATGGATAAAGAAGATGTGATATATATATATCATATATATATGATATATATATATGATATATATATGCATAATATACCATATATATATATGGTATATTATGCAGCCATTAAAAAATAAAATCTTGCCATTTGCAATGACACAGATGGACTAGAGGGTATTATGCCAAGCAAAATTAGTCAATCAGAGAAAAACAAGTATCATATGATCTTACTGATATGAGGAATTTGAGAAATAAGACAGAGGATCATAGGGGTAGGGAGGGAAAAATGAAAAAAGACAAAACCAGAGAAGGAGACAAACCATAAGAGACTCTTAATCTCAGGAGACAAACTGGGGGTTGCTAGAGTGGAATGGGGTGGGAGGGATGGGGTGGCTGGGTGATGGACATTGTAGAGGGTATGTGCTATGGTGAACTCTGTGAATTGTGTAAGACTGAAGAATCACAGACCTGTATCCCTGAAACAAATAATACATTATATGTTAATAAATAAATAAATAAACAAACAAATAAAATAAAAAAGATACCTCCCCAGAGATGGATTATTTGATTGAAGTGAATGGATAAATGTATCACTCTTGAGAGTCATTGCAACACCATCAGCTATGAATAAGACACACTGTTTCATCCCACTTAGGCTGGTATGGGAAGTCTCTAATTCTTGATTGTTTTTGCTACCTTTTTAAAAGAATGAATTAGCACCTCTTTTTTCTTTGCTATTCTACTGATTTGAAATTTGAACACTTTTTTAAAAATGTACTTATGAGTTGTAAATATCTGTTTTTGAATTGCCTGCATATATCCTTTACTCAATGAACTATTAATAACTTGAATGTAAGATACTTTCCACAGGTACGTCAACTGACCCCATCTAATTCTCAATTTATCATTTCCTTCCCAAACTGGTCTCATCTATCCCCTAATTCAGTATTTATTCATGTATTGAAGTCAGAAACATGGAATTTATTATTCATCTTCTTTTTCACCCGCATATGAGAACTATGAGAATGTTTTTGGATCCTATTTCAAATCTACTCATTCTTCCTCCGCTCTGCACTAGCCAAGCTCAGACCACCCCTCCCCAGGCTGTTGCAGTGCCCTCTTTACCATTCTCTTGGCCTGTCATTTGTCCCAATCCATTCTCAGCATTGCTTCCAGAAATCTTCTACTAACATGAAAATTGGAACAGACCACTTACCCTCTCAGAGTTATGTGATGTACGTTACATCTGAATTTCCCATTACACCTAGGAAAAAACATTGAGATCTTTATGGAAGTCCTCCTTCTGTCTGTTCCATCTTATGTCTGTCTGCTCTTGCCTCATTTGTGCTATGTGTACTCTGGACACACAGAACTACTTCTAGTGGTAACAAGTCACTACCACTTTCTCACACCTCCATTTGCTGCAAATGCTGGACATCTTTCCAGATCACCCACACCCCAGTAGTCCTTGTGCCAAATGCCTGCTCATTCTATAAGCTTCAGACTAAAGACTTCCCTGATCTGCCCCCCCAGCAGATTCCTTTTTTTTTTTTATTTTTCCATTCAGTGTGTAAATTTTTATTTTTCCATTCAGTGTGTAAATATCTTCATTATAGAATGTGCCTTATCCTGTGGTCATTCATCTTTATGTCTTTCTCTTTATTTGGGTAATGTTTTCCTTGTGCTCAGAGACCATGCCTTTTCATTTATATATATCTAGCTCTTAGCACAAGGCCTGCCACACAGGGTAATCGTCAAATGTTTCCCAAATTAGCAAAAAAGTGAATAATAGAATAAATAAATGAAAAAAATATATGTCTAAATAATCATGCCTTTATTCTGGGCCACAGGTAAATAATGGTATGAGAAGATTTGAGGCAAGGGTCAAGTCATACCATTCGGAATTTATTTTGTAACATCTAGAAATAAATAATACTGAAGGTTAGGTTTGTTACTTTCAAACTTGATGGAAAACTGAGGGAAATGGTACTTTAAAAATTTAAAACTTTGTCACTTATTTTAAAGCAGACATTTTATAAACATATTTGGAATTTTTTTTCAATTTTTTTTTAAAGATTTTATTTATTTATTTGACAGAGAGAGACACAGCGAGAGAGGGAACACAAGCAGGGGGAGTGGGAGAGGGAGAAGCAGGCTTCCCGCTGAGCAGGGAGCCCGATGCGGGGCTCGATCCCAGGACCCTGAGATCATGACCTGAGCTGAAGGCAGATGCTTAACGACTGAGCCACCCAGGCGCCCTGGAATTTTTTTCAATTTAAGATGAGAGTTTTAACAAGGTAGATTTTTTTTTCCTTTTTTATATAACAAACTAAAGACATTCAGCCTGCAAGATCTTATAGCTGATACATATTTACATAATTTGGGGGATGTTTTCCATCTTGTGGCACCACCAACCCCTCAGATATTGCTCTCATATGCATAATTGAAAATGGCTCTCAATCATGTGTTCTTGAGGAAGAGGGAAAGGGGGAAAATAAAGAGGCAAAATCCAGATTTAGCACACCTTGCTTTTGCCTACATCATCACCTTGGTCAGGATTTTGTCAAGTGGCCACACTTAGCTTCAAGGAACACTGAGAAATATAGTCCTTATTTTGGTAAGTATATGGCCCATAAATCTCCATTACTGTAGAAGAAAGGGGAGGAGAGTATTATGAGGAGGCAGACAGCAATCTCGGTCACAGCATCAGAAGGTGAAGAGTAAATTTATGATACTTGCTGAGAGTTTGTCCTGGAAAATAAAAACTATCTATTTTTGCTTGGTTGATATAGATGTATACATTTGCTATTTGATATTTCGTAGAATAATGATCAGATATCCAAGAGAGATTCACTAAATGTATTAGAACTGCCCCGTCTTGTCAACACTCCCACCCTTTGACAAGAAGGTACTCTACTCAGCTGAGGATCCAAATTGGAGAGTTTCCCCATGTCTTGAGTCTTTCATGAATTTATAAGAATATCCAAAATGTCAGCATCGGTTCAGTTTCAGGACTAAATTTGAAGTCTTTGAGATAAACGCTAGGCAGGCCTGGGTCTTCATGTTTGTTTAAAAGAAATGATCAGCAATAATAATTCCCCCTGTAACTTTGTGAGGTGGACTTTTCAAAGGAAGATCCAGGCACTATAACCAAACAAGGAAACTGCACTCTCACATTAAAACAATCTACAATTATCCAGGCAGGCTGAGTGTAATTAGTTAGTTGGAATCAAGCCAGGACACTGAGGCAAATACTGATACTTTCCCTGAAAGGTACCTTGGGATTTTTAATGGCCACTTATGGTCAAGTATGGAGTTTTGCATCTCATCTAAAAAATAGTACCTCTGGGAGCAGAGTGTTTCCAGCTCCATTACTTGCTAACTACTGACAATATTTCTACAAATAGGGGAAGCAAGTGTTAAGTACTGATCACAAGAATTTTTTCTGTGAATTCACTTCTTGATTATTTGTTCAGGAGAGTACCGCATGTTTTATGGGTAGTGCTGCTCATTGTTGGTAATGACTGAGTAGTGTAGCATAACTCTTCTGTTCAAAATTAGTTGAAATCTGCATTTTTTTCCAGTATCACAGACCTGTTTGATGACTTTAAAAAAACTATTAAACATTTTATTTTTAGAAACATATATCAACATTTTGTCATAAATAATACACATTAAGATATATGTATATCATAACTGATATTTTATTAAGAGTTAGGTAGAATTTTTAGATTTTCATAGCATTATACACCATAAACAAACTTTAGTTGTATGCTATTTGCAATGAATTAAACTTTTTTTGATAAAATTTGTCATAATAATGGAGTCTTTTGAAAAAGAAATGTTTGAAGAGTTGAAATTCCTGAAGGGAAACAGTTCTTTTTGTTTTGTTATTATTTCTTAACATTTTTGACAATCTCTAGAATTTTGATAGATTGCCTTCTACCTCACTTTCTTGATCTTCTCAAACTGCTGAAATTTTTTGGCAGAACAAGAAAACATAACACCTGAGGAAAGTCAAACACTTTTCTTTCTATGGAAAAGTTACATTAATGAAAAATACTTTTTGTATTGTAAAAATATTTTCGTAAGTGTAACACTTTATTTTTTAAATTATATGTCAAATCAAGTTGGACACATTGCTATTATTCTGTCACAGTAACTTTTAAAAAGTTTTCTTTGCCAGAAATTTTCTTTTTTTGAAATTTAAAAAGTACTTAAACTTTGACCTTGACTTTTCCACTTGTGAAAACCATGCATAGAGAGAATAGTTTATACTTTTTTAATGAATATGATCACCATACAATTTATGGTGAGAGGAAAAAGAAGCGCTATTTATAATTACTCTGTAGGACAAACAGCTATCAGCTGACCCTGGAAATCAGATGTGTGACCACACTTCCTGTGGTGGGTTCAGTCACAGTTTGATTCATGTAGTCATGTGTGTGAATATGCAATTAAATAAAGTCAGATGGTACAGTGACTATGACCATAGGCTCTGGAACCTACTGCTTGTCATTGTACTCTGACACAATAATGCTGGAACATTACTGAGAAACTTTCAGATTGATTTATTCATTTGTTAAATGAGATATTATAGACATCGAACTCAAAGATTATGTTTCAGTAGATGAGTGAAACCTCTTTTGAGACTTTCATATTAATACCTCTATATTATTCTACTTATTTTCTGTGCAATTTCTGATAATTTTGAAGATTTAATTTTAATATCTTCACCTGAGTATTCTGCATATGTATATATATAATGTAATTATAGGCTACATATTAGTATATGTATAGCAATTACATGTACACATACATGCATTTCACTATTTAGCAGTAATTATGGTGTCTTCATAAACATCATCTCATTTATCCTTATGTAGCACTCTGAAATAATATTATACATGTATTCTGATGACTACAGTGAAGCTCGGAGTTTTACTAACATTATCCAGATGACAGATATGTATCACATGCATGTGTCACATGTATGTGTTATGTATGTATTACATATATGTATTACATGTATGTATTATGAATGTATATGCCTAAAGCATATTTTAAACAAACTGAACTCAAACTGTATTTAGACTTTTGTATTCTTGATTTTTTGTTCATGTATTAATGAAATCATTCCCATATTTTAAAACTCTTCTATTTTAAGTATTTATTTTATAAACATATTTTTGTTTATAATTGCTGCATAGTATTTAGCATATATATGCCCCACATTTATTTAATTAGCCACTAGTGCTAGACATTTTACAAATTTTTATTTTACATTTATATATAACACTCGTAAAAATATTCATTTATATGACTTTTTGTCCAATTCTCTGATGAAGAGAGTGAACAATTCTTGATGCGTATTGACAAATTAATTTTGAGTGTAGTTTTAACATGAGTGTTTTTTAAATATGTCCAATTTTTTAAAAAGTTAGGAGACTCAAGTGGCAAGGTTTCTCAGAGGAATTAAGGAGACTACTTCACTGTTCCTTCTTGAAGAACTAAGTCAATTAACTTCTACATGCCTTGTATTTCACAGTTTTAGAATAGGGACAGTACTACAGAGTCAAAGGGGAAAAGTCCCAGAAAAGTGCTAGTTTTTGTGTTTAATATTGATGTTATTAAAAATATTCACTGGATGCAAAGATATATGGGATAATATCTATGTGTGTTAAGCACACAGAATTCCCTTGAAAAAAGGCAACATATGAAATAGAATATTGACTGTTTCCTATAACAAACTACGATGTAAGCAAAGAAGGTACCATAGAACTAACTGATCCCTGTTAGATTTCTTTCTTTTTATTTTGTACCTTTCACAATTCAGTATTTCAGAGTTTTCAAAGTAACACAGTATTGCAACTCAAGAGCCACCTGCCACTATGACCCTTGACAGCATATACCCTGGCTTCAGAGACTTCCTTATACATGGCCATTACTGAATTGTTTCACCTTGTTTCCCTATATTACTCTAAAACAAATAATAACAATAGACTAGAGAGTCCAGAAATAAACCCAGATATATATGGTCAAGCAATTTACAACAAAGGAGCCAAGAATATACAATGGGAAAATGACAGTCTCTTCAGTACATGGTGTTGGGAAAACTGGACAGCCACATGCCAAAGAAACTGGAGACTATCTTACACAATACACAAAAATTAACTCAAAATGGATTAAAGACTTTAGTACCTAAAACTATAAAACCCTTAGAGGAAAACATAGATGGTAAGTTCCTTGACACTGGTCTTGACAATGATTTTTTTTAATTTGACACCAAAAATAAAGGTAACAAAACAAAAATAAACTAGTGCAACCACATCAGACTAAAAGCTTCTTCACAAGAAGGGAAATCATCAACAAACTGAAAAGGCAACCTACTGTGGGAGAAGATATTTGCAAATCATGTATCTGATAAGAGATTAATATCCAAAATATATAAAGAACTTATACAACCAAGTAGCCAAAAAAAAAAAAAAGATTAAAAAATAGGTAGAAGATCTAAATAGACATTTTTTCCAAAGATGTAAAAGATGGCCAACAAGTACATGAAAAGATGCTCAACATCAACATCACTAATCATCAGGAAAATGCAAATCAAAACCAATCAAAACCACAATGCGATATCACCTCAAACCTGTTCGAATGGCTATTACCAGAAAGATAAGAAATAAGTGTTATCAAAGATGTGGAGAAAAGAGAACCCTTAAGGACTCTTGGGGGGATGTCAGTTGGGGCAGCCACTATGCAAAACAGTATGGAGTTTCCTCAAAAAATTAAAAACAGAACTATCATATGATCCAGCAATTCCACTTCTGGGTTTTTATCTGAAGAAAACAAAAACACTGATTCAAAAAAAATATATGCATCCCCATGTTCATTACAGCATTATTTACAATAGCCAAGATACAGAAACAATCTAAATTCTATCAATGGATGAATGGAGAACATTGGGAATCTATATACAATGGAAAATTATCAGCCATAAAAAAGAATGAAGTCTTGCCATTTACAACAACATGGGTGGACTTTGAGGGCATTATGCTAAGTGAAATAAGTCAGACAGAGAAAAAGGCAAATTCCATATGATCCCACTTATATGTGGAATCTAAACAAAACAAAACAAAAACTAAAGAAACAAACAAAAATCAAGCCCATAGATACAGAGAGCAGATAGGTGGTTGCCAGAGGTAGGAGTGAGTAAAAAGGTGAGGAGGGTTACAAGGTAAAAACTTTCAGTTATGAAATAAATAAGTCATGGAGATTTAATGTACAGAACGGTGACTATTGTTAATAATACTATATTGCATATTTGAAAGTTGCCAGAACAACAGATCTTAAAAGTTCTCATTACTAGAAAAAAAATGCTCTTACTATGTATTATGTTAACCACCACATTTTTGTGGTGGTCATTTGACCACATACACAAATAGCGGATCATATGTTGTATACCTGAAACTAATATTAAATATCAACTATATCGTATTGTATAATACTATTTTTCAAATATTTATTTATTTATTTTAGAGAAAGAGAGAGAGCATGGATGGGGGGAGTGGCAGAGGGAGAGGGAGAGAGTGAATCTCAAGCAGACTCTCCACTGAGTGCAGAGCCCAACACAAGGCTCGATCTCATGACCCTGAGATCATGACCTGAGCCAAAATGAAGAGTCAGAGGCTTAACCGACTGAGCCACCCAGGCACCCCTATATTATATTATGTTATATTATATTAATTATATTATATATCATATCATATTATATGTCAGTTATACCTCAATTTAAAAAGCAACAATATATTCACATGGTTAAAAGTAACAGCCTTCTGCTTTGCCTAATGTCTAGCCCATTTCTTCTAATGGTTATCAATGTATGTCTTGAATATGATTTTTTCTTATTTCATTCATCTTAGACATTATCTATTAAATAGACTATGTCCTCAACCTTGACAAGTTTGTTCTTTAACTGTAAAAAATACTATATCCCTGTATCTAAAAGTTGAAAATCAGTATAGAGTATTTATGTTATTATAATTTTTGAAAACTCATTTGTGGCAGACACAAAAAAATGTACTATAATTGTATTTATTTTCTTTTGCAGTTTTTTGTTTGTCTTGATTTTTTTGCTTAGCTTCTGTTTTCTTGCACTATTTGTTTTTATTGTAGTCTAATTATTTCCAAATACTTTATAATGCATTTTATCAGTCTCCTTTCTTTCCTTTTTTTTTTTTTTGGTTTTCTTTTTTTTTAATTATTATTATGTTATGTTAATCACCATACAGTACATCATTAGTTTTTGAGGTAGTGTTCCATGATTCATTGTTTGTGTATAACACCCAGTGCTCCATTCAATACGTGCCCTCTTTAATACCCATCACCAGGCTAACCCATCCCCCCACACCCCTCCCCTCTAGAACCCTCAGTTTGTTTCTCAGAGTCCATAGTCTCTCATGGTTCGTCTCCCCCTCCAAATTCCCCCTCTTCATTTTTCCCTTCCTACTATCTTCTTCTTCTTTTTTTTTTTTTTTAACATATAATGTATTATTTGTTTCAGAGGTGCAGTTCTGTCTCCTTTCTTTCTGAAGACCGGTCTTCTTAGACCTTAAGTTTTATTTCATCAATCTGTGTTAGTTTCTGTAGGTCTGCTGCATCTATACTTTACTTTCTGTATCATGTCTTCTACTTTGTTGCTTTCTCCCATATTATCTTGAAGAATATCTTCATGTATGTACCCCCCAAAAAAAAAGAAGAAGAAGAAAGAAAAGATGAAGAGTAAATTTACTAGGTCCTTGAATATCTAAAAATGTATCTCTTTTATACTCATAATTTATTGATGTTTTTGATTGATGGTTTGAGTTTAGAATGCTAGGCTAAAAATAATTTTACTTAGTATCTGAAATACACTTTTTAAGATATAGTGCCCCTGTTGGGAAGTGTAATATTACTTTCCTAATTTTTTTTTTTTATAATTCTCTATGTGTTTTTGGTTCTCTCTTTCTGGAAACCTTCATATTGATCTTCCTGGATGTATCCATCCTCCCTCCCTCCCTCCCTCCCTCTCTCCCTTCCTTCCTCCCTCCCTCCCACCCTCCTTTCCTTCCTTCCTTCTTTCATTTTTCTTTCTCTGTTTCTTCTGCTTTCTGGAAGAGTTCCTCAATTTTATGTTCCAATATTTCTATCAATATTTATTGGAAATAATAGCTTTCATTTTCAAGAATATTCATTCCTTCATTGGTTGTTCCTTCTTACAGGATTTAATTTTTTTCTTCCCACAGACTTTCCCCCAAATGATCTGAAGATATTAACAATATGTATTGTTGAAGTCTCCACTGCTTTCTGACTTATGGCTTATTTGATGTTGGCTTCACCATTTAAAAAATCTTGGGTCTTTAATTTTATAAAGATTATATTTTGGTTTTGAAAAGATTACACTGTTAGACTGTGGTAAATTAATTGGTTAGAGGCAAGAGAATAAGCAAGGAGACACAGTGCAGTTACCTAACCAAGAGTTTGGAGAAGGGGCCACCTATCTCTTGAAAGACCAAGGACAGATCAGTATAAATAATAAATGTTGGCAAAGTATTTTAAATAAATACTTCTCTGCTTACTCTAGTTATATTTGTCTATCCTCATAGTCTCTCTTTTCTTTCTTTGACCTTAAATACTCTTTGTTTTCTCCACTAACCTCTTTTCCAGAAACTATTGTTAAACTCAGGTATTTCATTAGACAGATCTTTGTCCTCCTTCAACTCTTCTCTGTAGTCAGATATGGAAAAAATATATATATATACATATATAGGTTTAGGGATCACAGATCTATGGCAGATAGAGGTTGAGTAGAATCCCATTGAAATGACTTTACCTTCTGCTCAGGGGTAGAGTGAACACTCACTATTAGGGATGAAGAGTTGATACAGAAGGACCCACTACAACCATATCCCTCCAAAATGGACCTGGGAGGGAGGCTACAGCACTAAAACAAAACAAAACAAAAAACTAAGATAAGGACCTAGGGGAAAGAGGCCGAGTCTCCTGAAATTCCTGTGTCCTAAGTACAGAGAAGAAATCAGTGTGTGGTTCCCAGAAATCTTCTGGTAACCCTGGCATTTTGGGGGAGCAGAAGTAAAAACAGCAGGCAGCTAAAATTTTGCCTGCAGCCTACTCCTGGCTGAAAGCATCCTACTTGCCTGAAGTCAGTTCTTGAGATTTCTTTCTTTTGAAACTGATTAATGGAATGGCTTCTTTGGAATTTTTTTGGCCTGTTGATTTCAGTGATAGTGGGATCTGAATGTCTCTCAATTCATTTCTTCCCAAAGAACAAGGGTATATTATATAGAAATCAATTTTTTTTTAGCAGGACCTCATTAGAATTATGAAATATACAGGTTGAAGCTTTTTTTTTTTTTTAAGATTTTATTTATTTATTCATGAGAGACAGAGAGAGAGGCAGAGGCAGAGGGAGAAGTGGGCTCGATGCGGGACTCGATCCCAGGACCGTGGGATCATGACCTGAGCCAAAGGCAGACGCTTAACCAACTGAGCCACCCAGGCGTCCCCAGGTTGAAACTTTTCTTTACTCCTTTCCACCTCTAATCTCCAAGGATCAAGTATATATCCCCACCTTACTGACTGATTCAGGACCAAGTCTGGGATTATATTCCTGACTACAACTTTTTTTTTCTATGTTTGCCCCTTTTATCTAAATTATAATTTAACCTTCCAATATCCTTTAATCTTTAATTTTCTTTGTGCTAGTAAGTTAACCCTATAAACAAGTCCATGCTAATCTAACAGCCAGTTACTGAATTTCACCTTCCAGGTGACATAAAAGCCTTCACCTACTTAAAATTCACGTGTGATTTCAGTGGTGGGAGAGTGATGTCCTGTGGTGATATTTCAGCAGCACATATTCCAAACTTCATAATATAGCCAAAGGCTTAGTCCACCTCCATGACAACAAATGGGGATCACAATAAGAATGAAGAGGAGGGATGGAATTCATTGCATTCTAGACTTCCATTCTTCACATAACTATAGGAACTTTTGCACTTTTCTTTCTTTTTTTCATGACTTCTATAACTGCCTCTTCTTCCCCTTCCATTCTCTATCAGTAGGTAGAGGAGCTGATAAGACTTGATCAATGAGATCCTATCTCCGTATGGTTATTTAGGTAAAGGCTGGATATTGAGGAATCCCCAGATTTATTAATAAACCAGATGCAGTAAACAGCTAGTCAAAGACCATAACTGGCCGACAGCTTTGCTTGGCATGGGGAATGTATACAAAGGGGGTCACTACCCAACACATTCTGGATTTGGGCCCCTGAGAACAAAACTGAGCTCCGGCAACCCTGGAGTCACACTGTCTCTTGGTAACACTCCTCTGAAGTGGACAGCCTCTGCGCCTTTTAGCTGCAACAGTTCTCCCCCAGTCTGCCCTACTTCCAACCCACTCTGTGTTCCTGAAACCTCCCTCACCTTACCCATTTAAGGCCAACCGCTAGGAGATGTTGTAGAATTCATTATTGTCTAGCTGTTCAGCAGTAACTTACTACAAGCTATATAGATAAAAGTATAAGTAGTTTTTGATCTTTGTTTTTGACAATATTTTTGCCCATTTACTTCCTGAGAAATGGTCTTTTTAAATCTATTCAGTGAGTAATGATATACTTTGAATTGACTTCTCTCTACTTCTGAAAATAAATGTTGGTTTACATAAAAAATTTAATGTGGTACATCTTTCTATTATTAATATGCATTTGCCACCTGTCAGCTGAATAGATCCAAAATTGCTTATTAACAAAGTTGAGTGAATAAATGGAAAAAGTGTATAAATAAATGAACTTCTACACTTCAGGATGTCGACATTGTGTGGAAGGATTTTCCTTGAAAATGTGCCAACTTTTTTTTTTTTTAACTTTTGGATCACATCTTATTATCCTAGCTGTAATTAGAAACCTTGCGAAATTAAGAACCATTAAATTCAATGAGTTTTCAGCACCGGAAATTTGCCCAGAGGCACCAGCCGATGGGTCTGCCTAGAACTGGGTTTCATAGAGTTCTCTCTCCTCTCCTCCCATTGATTCTAAAAGGGAGCGTCTTTTCCACTTAGCTAATTAATTACACCTGCCAATAAGCAGATGGTTCTGCAGGCTTTGAAGCATGGAAATAGCTAGGTGCACATCAGCTAGCTTAAGCTTCCTTCAGTTGCAATTTAGATTATATCTCTTGAAGCTGCAAAGAAAATAAAGTATTACATAATTACAAAAGATACGGTATTTTAAAATATTTTTTATTTAAAAATGTACTTTAAGGTATAAATTATCATTCCTTTTTTTAATTCAACACAAACATACTTTTAAAATAGTTATGTTTATCATCTAGTTTGGAACAATACTTGCCAAATGTTATCATCTAATTGTTCTGAGCTCTGAAGTAAAATGAGACTACAGGAGCAGTGCCACTTAGAAAATTGTTAAAAATGGTTCTGAAAATATTACAGCTTTTTAGTAAATAATGTTTTGTGTTGTTGTTTAATGATAAAAAGAAAGAGATGTATATGTAACAATGGCGAAAGTAGAACTGAGGGCACTTAGTGGTACTCCTACCAACATCCCCACTTGTATTCCACATTTTTATGCTGGTCTGGTTAGTCGTCTTTATTTTTTTTCCCCTTGCATCTCAAGCTAGGAAGCTTTAAATAGAGATTATTACTGGAGCTTAATTTTCTATGTAAAATTCTTTCAAATATGACATAGCTGTATAAACACATCCTACAAAAGTAAATTAGGCATAGAATATGAATGCATACAAGATAATCTGTGAAATAGTCTCTTTAGTGAGGTCATATTAAATTATCTAGTTTAAATCTTTTTGAATTCACAATTAAATATTTAGTCTCATAAAATTTCTAAAAATATTGTCTCTAATTCTACTTTATATGTGAGAAAATTTTAGTTAAGGGCTTTATACTTTGAAAGATAATGAAGTAGTTAAAATTGAACATATCCTTTTGTTAGAGGTAGAATAAAAATTCTTCCATGTAGGGCGCCTGGGTGGCTCAGTTGGTTGAGTGCCTGACTCTTGATTTCAGCTCAGATCATGATCTTGGGGTCTCAGGACCAAGTCCTCTGTGGGGCTCTGTGCTCAGCACAGCATCTGCTTGAGATCCTCTCTCCTTCTTCTCTTGCTGTTCCCGCCCCCCATTTACTGGCTCTCTCTTTAAAATAAATAAATAAAACCTTAAAAAAAAACTCTTTGATATACAATATTTTATATTCTTACTTGGTTTCTCAATACATTTATGAAATTAATGTAAATAAAATTAATATAATATCCCAAACTCCCAAATAAAATCACCTCTCTCCTTTTCCACTATTTTTTCTTTTCCACTATTCTATTTTTCTTAAGATTTTATTTATTTGAGAGAGAGAAAATGAGAGAGAGAGAGCATGAGACGGGGGAAGGTCAGAAGGAGAAGCAGACTCCCTGCTGAGCAGGGAGCCCGATGCGGGACTTGATCCTGGGACTCCAGGATCATGACCTGAGCCTAAGGCAGTTACTTAACCAACTGAGTCACCCAGGCACCCCCTTTTCCACTATTTTAAATAAAAGTTACCTGGTAGATATATCTAAAGATGGATATATTTAATTATTTCAAATAGAAAAGGATAATTTTTAAAACTTATACCTTAAGAAGATACCTCAATCTTCTTGTACTATTGAGTGGTATACAATTTAATTCAATAAGTTTACCTGCAGAAAGTCTCTTGTGATAAAGTGACATTAACCATATGTTTTAATTTTGAATTCCTTTCTCTTCCACTCTGTGAGTTTTCCTCATTTGCCTTTAAAATTATCAGGATATTAAGTTTAATGTTAAAATAAACTTTCATTGATTTGATTTCACTAATTTGAATGCTTTGTTCTTTTGATCTCTTTGTATTAATTGTTCAGCAACAATAGGAAAAAACATGAGGGCATTGCAGATTTGTTTAAGAGAACCAAATGCCCTACACATATAAAAGATACATTTTCCTATTTTTATTTTTATTTATTTTTTTAAGATTTTATTTCTTTATTTGACAGAGAGAGAGAACACAAGCAGGGGGAGCAGCAGGCAGAGGGAGAAGCAGGCTCCCCACCAAGCAGGGAGCCCGATGTGGGGCTCGATCCCAGGACCTTGGGATCATGACCTGAGCTGAAGGCAGCCGCTTAACCGACTGAGCCACCCAGGCGCCCCTACATTTTCCTATTTTTAGAATGGAGTTGCAAAGTACATAGAGGCAGATTCTAGTCAGGCTATGATTTTGGATAAGGTAATTAAAAATCATTGCGCCCTATTCATTAAAGCAGAGCTTCCAAGGACTAAGCATAAAGTCCCCATGTACTTGAAAATAGTAAAGTTGCCCTCCTTTCTTTTCTTTAATTCAGTCTTTTTACTGAATTGAAGGGTTTTTCCTTAAGTAGGCTGAATTCTTGAAGTTTTATTGTGCTGATTTTTCCTCTGTGTCTACTTTTGACAGACGCAAAAGGAATGCACCTCCAATGATGAGGTTGGGATATAATCCAAATATCTAACAGAGCCAAGATTTTTTTTCAATGCACAATTTTTCATGTAGGAAAAAATACCCTAAAAGCATAATTTTACCTTTCAACTCAATAAAATATTTTCAAAAAGGACTTCAGGGAAATTACTCTGAGTTCTTAATTATACTTAGAAGTAGATTATATAATTTAGAGTTGTACCTCATCTCTGCTTAAACTTTTTTTTCCTTTAAATTTCTCAACCTTTCCTTTTATTATGGAAGAATAAAAAGTTTAAAAGCAGGATCTCAACTCAGCAGTTAATGAGTTGGAATCATAGTTCTCTAGAACTCCTACCAGTTATTTAGCTCTCTAAACTTCAGTTTTCTCATCTGTAAAATAAGACTAGTAATAATTACCTCATAGGACTTCTGTAAGGATTAAGAGAAATGCTGCATTATAAAGATGTTCAAATAATGGCAGCACTTACGAAGAGACACTAGAGTGAGGTGGTTAACCATGGGCTCTGGAACCTGCTATGCAGGCATCCTAGCTGACCCCTATATGTGAAACATTCAGCACCTTGTTTAATCATTCTGTGTGTCTCTTGTTATGCGATTGGGGTATTGGAATCCTACCCAGAAAAAGACAACTCTGAATTTAAGGATGTTAATTAATATACTATTAAATATACTATTAAAAGGGCATCTGAAACTCATGCAAGTTGAAAGTAATTTTTTAAAATGAAATATTTTTTTTTTTTTTTTTTAGATTTTATTTATTTATTTGAGAGAAAGAGAGCACAAGAGGGGGGAGCGGGAGAGGGAGAAGCAGACTCCCTGCTAAGCAGGGAGCCCGATGCAGGACTCGATCCCAGGACTCCAGGATCATGACCTGAGCCAAAGGCAGTTGCTTAACCAACTGAGCCACCCAGGCGCCCCGAAATAAATTTTTTTAAAAAGCAAGCACAAACCTATATATTCTAATTTTGCCTAATAACCCAGCCCCAGCTCTAGCTCTCTCAGAAGTGTATTTGTAAGAAGGAGCAGAAAAGATTGTTAAGCAGGATAGAAGAAATTTGTTTACCAGAGAATCTTTCTTATTTTCCTAATAGCAGTAATAATAATACATCAATTACACATTTGCTCTATGACAGACATTGTGGTGAGCGTTTATATATATGAACTCTTCTTATCCTTACAGTTGTCCTGGGGAGAGGTATTACTAATGTCTGCTTATTATTAATATCTATTTTATAGGTAAAGGACCGAGGCTTGGGGAGAATAAGCAATGTGACTGAAGCCCCACGAGTAATCTGTGGTGGAGTCATGGTTACCCATTCTCACCCCACAGTCTGTGCAGAATTTACATCCCATCAGTCTTCTCTTCTTGAATTTTGGCATCTGGAGTTGACTGACTCATCTGACATTGTTAGGCAGATTGGCACTTGAGTCATTTCTTCACATCCAGTCTCAAGAGCAGCCAAATACCTGAAATAATTTTTAAATCATATTTATTAACCTAGGAAAGTAGAGGCATTCTAAAATAAGAATATATCTTAATTTAGAAGACATGATAAGGTTATAGAACTTTACCAGGGCATAGTGGATCCTATTTTGTATGAGATCAAATGTCACAAGATGAAAATAATTTTTACAATGGGGAAAAATGAGAGTGGTGGTTCTAGGAGCCATAGAATATAATGATTTATTAGAAATGATGTCAAGTACTTTCTGTAGAAATTTTAATAAGTTTCTTCCTCAGATATTTTAGATATCTAGTTTTAACTCTTAAAATCTCTGAGCAAATACAGTATTTGATTACATCTTGTCTTTATTCAAGAGTAATGGCTTTGTTTTCCTTATATTAACCAGCAGTATTATTATAGTTTAATGCTTGTTACACATCTACTTTTTATTATGCATTTTATTGATTTAATTTTAACTTAATAAATTTAAACAAAAGTGTGGAGCAGTCCCACCTCCCTGCTCAACCCTGAGCTACAGAGATGTGTTTAATAGTGCTCTCTGTTTCCTAATTAATCCATCCTACGGCAGTAAAAATGCCAGATTCTTGAAATGGAAGAGGAGAGCTTAGCTTACTTGTCCCTGTCCTTTAGAATTTACCCTTATTTCTTTGAAGCACAAAGGTAATGGCAACGATGGAAAGGTCACCTGGAAATTGCCAGTGGAGACATTGGGACCTGTGAACTATGCACCAACCTGAAGTGCACAGAGGGAAATCTAACAGCTTTTGCAGCCAATGCTTCATAAAATGATGATACTCCTATTCAATCATTTATTCCTAATTTTCTCTAGATTAAAACTCTGTTTAAAAAACCTACTTCATTTGGATCTAATTGTGGGTTTTTAAAGTATAATAATACCAGCTTCTGTACATTATTATTTTATGACTTACTTTGTAAAATGGCATTTTTATTTATTATTTTTAATATCACTTTAACAAATAGGCATTTTAGCAAAGACATCTTCCCCCAAAGCCATGTATATGTTATTTTTAAGATTCTTATATAGCCTTTTAAAAATCTTGATGTTTGAAATAGTATAATCATTTTACAAGATTAAGTCATTCTTCTTTCTCTTGCTTTATCTTTTATCTGCAAGTCTTAGCTTGCCAACAACAGACATACATAGCATTATTGTTTATTATTACTGTCATCAGAACAAATCATACTTTTCTGAAATACTCTAAAGAAGTAGTGAGGAAATCACACATTGTGAGAAGAGTTATTAAAACTATACAAACTAATATTGTAGGTGAGATATTTGAAAGTGACCTTGCAGTGTATCTCAGGCTTATTGTGTTAAAGCCTATAAATAAAAGGGACAAAGCATTTCTGGGTACTAATATGACTTACCCCCTTATTGGTAATGAAAACATTGAACTCTACTGATTTGTTCTACTGAAGCTATTATATTTTCTGGAAACGTGGAGTAGTTAAGAGGATTGTTGTCTGTATTGAGGGCTTTCTGGGAGGTGGGGGAATAAAAATATTTGATCTTTATGTAAAGGAGTATTCTATTTTAATAGCAAAGATAATGAATTTTTCATTCTTTCTCTTTATATACCTTTAATTATGTTTCATCTTTATCAGATAGATACTTGTTGTGACTTTTGCATCCATCTTTCAGAATTCATACTTTGCTCTTTGTTTATGTAATTACTGATATAGTTTTAATATATTTTCCAATATATTTTAAAGTGTCATTTTCAGAACATTGAATCAGATTCCCCTGCAAAAAAAAGAAAATTACAAGTTAGGAGGGTAACATCTGGTACATTAACTTACTCAGTTGTTTACTAATAAACTCAAATAGAGATAAAGTTTTCCACAGTATTTTGTGTTTCACACATTGAAAGACCCTTCCTCAAGTAAACAATAAACCTCTTGCCTATGAAAACCATATTTAAAAAATAATATTTAAGAGACTAAACCTTATTAATCATTGGGGAAGTGCAATTTAAAGTAATACCACATCATACCAACCAGAATGTTTACAATAAAATACATAGAAAAAAAAGAAAGAAATAGGGGTTGACAAGGCTAAGAAGCAAGTAGATGGGAATATAAATTGGTAAAAAGCACTTTGAAAAATGGATTATCACTATGGTCCAGCAATTTCATTTCTAGGTATGTATGCAATATAAATGTGCACATTTGGTTACCAAAAAGCATATGCTAGGATGTTAATAAGAGCATTATTTGTAATAGCCCAATGTGGAAGGCACTCAAATGCCTGTCAGTGTAGAATGGACAAATAAAACATTCAATACCATACAGCAATGAAAATGAACAATGTGGATGATTTTTTTTTAAGATTTTATTTATTTATTTGAGAGAGAGAGAGAATGAGAGACAGAGAGCATGAGAGGGAGGAGGGTCAGAGGGAGAAGCAGACTCCCCGCTGAGCAGGGAGCCTGATGCGGGACTCGATCCCGAGACTCCAGGATCATGACCTGAGCCGAAGGCAGTCGCTTAACCAACTGAGCCACCCAGGCGCCCAATGTGGATGAATTTTATAAACATAATATTGAGCAAAGGGGAGCCAGACAAGAAAGAATGCATGTGGTATTATTCCATTTATTTAAAATACAAAACTAGGTAAAAGTAATTTGGTTCAAACTAAGGATAAAATTTCCTTAAGGGAGTGGTGTGAAGAAGAAAGCATAATGAAGGCTTCTGTGATGATGGAATGTTCTATTTCTTGATCTGGGTGTTGGCTACATAAGAGTGTGTACAGTTTGTAAAAATGCATTGCATATTATATATGCACATCTATGTGTGTATGTTATGCTTTAGTGAAAAAGTTTGAAAAACTATGTATTTGCTGAAGTCATGAGATTTATGTTTTATAAGTATCCAGAAGATGCAAGATTTCTTTTGAGTCAGGATGACAGAAGTTGCTTGTTGTCTCCCAATATCCATTACCAATGACTAGCTTTCAAATAGTATATGAAGTTTAGCTAATCATATGGCCACCCATGAACAAATTTGTGGAGCCAACAGCTAGGCACAAGGAAGGTGGGGAATCAGTCTTTGTTCGGTGGCTCTTTGCACGGACCTTCATTAAGAGACAGTGCACTTTCCTTCATCTTTTGCATGGAATTTACCAGGTAGAAACTCCTCTTGTTTTAAGGATGGTGGAGCAACAAGATGAAATGGAATCTGGGCCCCTGATGACTGTGGATTTTCCATAATAACTTTGAATCACCAAGCCAGACTTTTATAATAAATAAATAAATAAATAAATAAATAAATAAAATTCTGTCTTCTTTTAAATATAATCTAATCTAATACTAAGTAATGCAAAGTTTATATAAATACATAGAAAAAGCATTACTCTTGTTTATACTAATGAGTAAACAGCTCTCTAAGTAATTACTAAGTATAAAGTGTAGTATAATCAACAACTGTGTGACAGATACCATGAGTACAATATTTCCACTATAGAGTTGAGCAAACTGAGTTTCATAAAGGTCTACAAGGTCACACATCTTGGAAGCAGAAAACTAGATTTTGAACTTAGTTTTACCTAGTTACCTAGATTCGGTATTTTTGCCTTTGCACTCAAAGCCCCAAGAGTGGAAGATGGATCAATCCATCATCTATTTATCTGTCTATCTACCCACCCATCTACCTATAGCATATCTATCTGTATGTTTGTCTGTCTTATCTAACCAGCTGCTTACTTATATGTATATGTATCTATCTACCTATAGTATAGAATTTACTATGACTTTAGAATGCAAGATGAATTTGTGGGGAGAGTGGGCTTGAAGCAAAAAATTCAATCTGCTGTGGGATGATAGAACCTGAATTAAGAATAGCAGTAGATGTAAAAAGAATGGGATAAATTAAGAGACATTATGACAAATTTAATTCAGGATATCAGATTGATTAAATATAGAGGTAAATGAATTAATGGTAAGTCTCAAGTTTGGAGTCTACTTGACTTTCACAGCATGTTATTCTGATCTTAACTGAAATAAGGAAACATAGGGGGAGTAAAAGTTTGGGAGAAATTATTAGGGGTAAATATTAAACATATTGGCACATACATAGAATTATATAATGAGGTAAGAGAACAATTTGAAAAGGAAATCCTGTAATCATAATTTAAAGCAATTACAAGACAAAATTTATTTTTAAAATTTTCCAGACAACATCAATGAGTTTAAGTAGATTACTACTTCCCTAATAGATAAGAAGAATCAATACATTAAGATTACACTGATTTCATTCAATATTTTATGTGATTTATAATGTGAACATTATCTAGTACATGAAGAGGAAATATGACTTACATTAGACTATCAATTCAGCAACCGAAAACTTTCTTACAAATATCAGTTATGTTCTCAAAATATGTTGTTATTGTCATTATAATCATCAATTTCTACTATGTGCTTGACACTTTTTTTTACACTAAGGCCACAGAAAGATGTATGTCATGGTTCTTATCCTCTAGAGATCGATAAGAGGGGAGATAAGATAAGCATGCAAAAGGATAAAGAAGGTAGGATAGTATTTGCTCTGTCAGGGGAGTGGTTCAAATAATCAGTGTTATATGAGTTAGCAGCAGTTAACCTCTAAAAGCTAGAAGGTCATAGTAGACTTCTCAGAGTTCGGACGCAAGTTGAAACATAATGAAAGCTAAGAATTCTACACTGGAACTTTATGGAGAGCATTACTGAGCTCTATTCAATTGAAATCAAGATATTTTTGCCATTATTTTCTATTTTAAGCTGATTTTCAGCCAGTGAACCTAATCATTTCTTCTTGAAATTGCCTGCTTGGATCAGAAAACTGTCCGCTGTTGCTTCCCAGCATTCATTCAGTATCCGCATCCATGAGCTTTTGACTCTGATCATTGAGCTGAAATACAGAGGGTTATATCACTCATTTACATTATCACCTTCTCCCCACTCCCAATACAAATGTGACATTTCAATTTTGCACACTTCAACTCTCCTTAAATCATCTGTATAAAAACTTCAAAGCTTGATTGATGATGAATGAGCCATTGTCTCCTCAAGCACCCGGTTCTCATTAGCCTTTAGAGTCTCAGCTTATTAATAATGAACCTTGAGGGCTGACCCAGTGGGGTAGCACAATTCACTGTGCTCCCAGCTGAAAGCTCTGGGTTTGGGAAAGATATAGGAATCTCTGGACCAAGTCCATTCCAGAGTTGATGTATTAAGTATCACAGGTGGATGATGTGAGCTATATTACTTTTGTATCATTATCTGCCAACAGACTCGTGTGGCTTAAGGTGATGACAGTAAGAAAGATACATTGCTTTATGTCTGAGAAAATCCAGTGACTGCGTCCTATAGCTTCATCTTGAAAATGGGCTTTGCCACTTTGGATTCTGACTTCTTGACTGTGACCTTTGGGTTGGTTAGGCAATATAAGTCTGATATATGGATTAGTCAGACATTCCCACAGTAATTAGACAAGTGCAATATCTCTAATCTTTATTTTTATTATTATTTTAACTCTAAGGTTTACCTGTAGATGTGCCCATGCAAAACAAGACATTTAGATATACAATCAGGGATTGATGTTAAGTATTTCATTCTTGCTTATTTGATTTTCTTATATTACCTTTGGTAGCTTTGTGAGTAGAAGTAAAATGTTTACTGTTGATACCAGTCATGTAGACTATAGTGGAATATGGCTAACTGCATTTAAAATTATCTTTATTTTGTAAAAAAAAAAAAAAAAGACATTCAGTCTTATTTATGAAGTAGTTACAAATTGTGCATGGGGTCAAAGCAATTTGTCAACTTTTTAAACCATGTAAGGAGGTCATATTAATCTGTATTTTCAGCGGGGATGCTTCATCACAATTAGGCTATTTCATACCAGGCAGGGGAGGAAAAAAACCATGATTCAGTATTTTATCACATTTTCTTTTGAGAGAATATATTTGCAAAATGTCAGCGATTCTTTTAATGGTCAGTCATCCCCAAATTCACTATAATAACTAGCATTTGAAAAGAAATGAAGAGTGCAAAAGAACTTATTTAAATAACACAAACATTTCCTTCTTCATTAGACTCATGCAAATGGGAAATCAAGGGAAGAAATGGTCAAATGGACAATCTTTGCGGATTGGAAGACTAAGACACAAATACTTTATATCCTCTTACATGTCATATTGGCACTTTACACCTTTCTAGAAAATAATTTAAGGAACAATATGAGGTAGATTTACAATTCAATATAAGAAACATGCTCTTACATATACTAGGTAATTTGCACAGGTTTGAGGAAATTTGATGTGTCCAGGATAGCTCAAAATCATCATTATTTACTTGATAAATAATAACTGAATTTGATGCACAAAATAGGTTTAGGGATACAGAAGAAAATGTCTAAATGTGACTTATAAATATCCAACATACTGCTTGCAGTAATTTTGTACATTATCAATTATAAGCATTTTATATAATAAAAGCTATTTATCTTTCAGCTTATAAAAACTATTTTTTAAATTTTTTCCTATACTCAAGATAGATATTTATTGGTCTACCCAAATATGTTTTTCTATAATCAGGCTATTATATTTGATTTCATAGAGCAAATATTTATTGTGTATCTGGCTTCTGCCTTGCATAATGCTAGACACTGGGGATAGAGTTTTGACCAAAACAGAAATGACCTCTGACATAATGAAATATAGAACCAGTTCAGATAAACTATAGAGTGTTTAAGGAAAAAAATAACTTTCATTTTTACTTTGATTTGGTCAGAATTTAAAATTAAAAGTTACAACAGAAGTTAATTGATCAATGTTGGTGGCAAATTCATGTTACTTTTGTGTTTTAAGTTTGATTTAACAAATATGTGTTGATTAGCTATTGCTTCAGGTTTGATATAGATACAGAACTGAAAAATATTCCTTGCCTTCATAGAGTTTAGTCTAGTATTTCAGTTATAAATTGTGTGCTATATATGTTAAATTCAATGTATGTAAGAGTAGTGTTGATTATAATTTACTTACTCTACATACAGAAAGATTCATATTTTTTACTTGACTTGCATGCATTAATCTAGTAGGAAATGTTTGATACACAAACCTGTTTAAGTGTTTGGCAGAATTTTTTAAAAATTAAATATTTCTTGCATAGAAGATCATATTTCATATATCTTACCATACTTAATTGTGACATTTATTAAAAAGAGTTCTGTTTTGTGAACTTACTGGGAGTATTTTTATATAATATGATAAAAAATTCATAGCAGTTTTTTTCTACCAATTATTACAATGACCAAGATTCTATATGTGTTTCTCCTAATTTTCTCTGATATATTTCCTACAGTGGAAGTGAAATACAATAGATGGGATGACCCTGAGGTTATTTATTTATTCTTTAAGTCATTTCACTTTTCCAGGTTTTGTGCATCTTTATGTGAATGTCAGTTACATTTGTGCTTGTTTTCTATATTACTTAGAATTGGAAATCCTCTTTTTTGTCACGGTTTAAAAATTTAATTATTAATCACTTAATTTCATTCTAATGGAAGGGAAACTCTCTTGGCATAACACAGATCCAATAAGTCTTTAATAGAATTTATGATAACTCTGCTGTTCTTGTTTGTTGGTAAACATAGATCTGAAGTATGACCAGACATTTTCCTGATACCTTCTTGGATAAATATCTTACCAAGCATTTCTCTTTTTCTAATCCTTGTCTTTCTTTCTAATCTAAAAAGGCAGCCAAGCCATAATAGTCAAAAACATTAGGAAGCCCTTTTGTCCAGTAAATAATCTGTGTTTCCAACAACTTTCTTACAGGTCAATATATTTCCCTAGAATTTTCTTAGTTCAGGAATAAATCTAACTGAATATTTCACCAAAAAAGCATATTAAATTAAAGTTTAAAATTTTGTATAGGAGCACCTGGGTGGCTCAGGCCAAGAATCTGACTCCTGGTTTCTGCTTAGGTCATGATCTCAGGATCCTGAGATTGAGCCCCATGTAGCTCTGTGCTGGGCATGGAGCCCATTTAGGATTTTATCTCCCTCTCTTTCTGTCTTCCCTCCCACCCCCTTATCCCATGTGCACTCTCTCTCAAAAAAAAAAAAAAAGTATAAAGTTATAAACTCAATGTAAACTATACCAATGAATAAGTACAATATTAACATTTCCTCACCTATCTTTAGGTAACCAAATTGATCAAAAGAAAATGTAAGATAAAGTATATGTTAAAACTCTCCTATAAATGTCAATAAAATGCTCATTTTCTGATTATAGTGTTTCAACATTCACCAACAGAATACAATCTAAGCCAAATATAAAGGAAAAGACTATTTTCAGGGAAAATAGACTCATACACGAATAGACTAAATGTGCCTTATAAATCCATCATTAAATACTAGAAGTTTATAAATCTTCCTGACCAGAATTGCTAGCAGATGCTGGGTTTTGAATTTAGGGTGTTATCCAAACTGATCATGATTGTAGTCTTAATTTGAAATTTTAACATGTAAGATTATACTTGAATTATTACTGCCTCTTTTCTAAATCCTTTCCCAAGTATAAATCAAGGTTTTGAACAGAATATTTCTGAGAAACAAATGTCAACATTGGTAGCAGATTAATATTGTTGAAGGGATTTGATGAGATTATTATTCAGTATAATATAATCTGATTCCATTTAAATATTTTTAGATAGGAAGTTAGAGATGGATACTGTGTTCCTTCAATATGAACTATTTGAATTATAATGTGAATCCTGAAAAATACATTCTTTCTACAATATTTGAGCTATTGTTTTCTCCTCACATTTTTTTAAAGTAGAACTTTTCCAAATGTAGACTGAAAAATAACCTTCATTTCCTGGATAGCAGTCAAAATCTCCTTTCTTGCCACCTAATGAAGAATTATTTCTAGAGCAGAAGAGCATCACCTAATGTCTCATGAGAAAGCTATTAGTATGAGATCGTCACATTTCATAGATAGAAACTTTAATGCCAAGCATTAATGTAGAAATCCATTTTCACAATCTTTCTTATGTCTTATATCTCCCTCTGCTTTGATGAAGATTGTATGGTTAGGTCATGAAAAATAATGAACTGGGTTTTAGAAGTAGAAAGATGATCTAATTTATTTTTGTTTCTTTTTTTTTCCTCACCTGAGAAAATGGAACCAATAGTCAGTGAAAAGATTGATGATGAGAACTGGAGTGATTTTAAATGTGGAAAGCCCTGTGATGTCAAAATTAATCTGGTGCATTTTATAAATACAACACAATAAGGCAATTGAGATGTGCCCACCTATCTTACTTCCACAAATACTCCTCTTACGGTGTCATATGTTCCTTTCATTCTTTTATCTCCCTCCTTGGTTTAAGGTGACTCTTAAAAGTTTAGCTAGGGATACTACACAAGAAAGAGATAATTTTCTCAAGGCCACCATGGGAAATAGAGTAGTTGCCTTCCCATTATTCATCTTCCTCTTCTTTCTCACTAACAGTCCTGCTTGTTTAAGTTTTTTTCAAGTAGCAATAAGTCCACCCAGCCTCTCTTGTAGTAGAAATGCTCATGGGACACTGTTCTGGCCAATAAAATGCCGACATAATCCTTGGGGAGAACATCTCTTCCCAAATAGAAAGTCAGAGCCTCAGTAGGAGGATGTCTCTTGCTTGCTCTTCTGTTTTCATCTTGCCT